>NC_084581.2:20577500-20920000 GCF_033978685.3 Nerophis lumbriciformis
ATACCACAACGGAGACCCCCGGACTGTTGAACAACTTAAGCTGTACATCAAGCAAGAATGGGAAATAATTCCACCTGAGAAGCTTAAAAAATGTGTCGTCTCAGTTCCCAAACGTTTACTGAGTGTTGTTAAAAGGAAAGGCCATGTAACACAGTGGTGAACATGCCCTTTCCCAACTACTTTGGCACGTGTTGCAGCCTTGAAATTCTAAGTTAATTATTATTTGCAAAAAAAAATAAAGTTTATGAGTTTGAACATCAAATATGTTGTCTTTGTAGTGCATTCAATTAGAAATGGGTTGAAAAGGATTAGCAAATCATTGTATTCCGTTTATATTTACATCTAACACAATTTCCCAACTCATATGGAAACAGGTTTTGTACAATTTTTGGATGTGTTCTTTGAAGAACAAGGTGTAGAGTCTGAGGTCACGCGTGAACATAACCCAAGGGGATCTCCGTTGCCGTGCGACAGTATCAGGCTCTGACTGACTTAGTACGGCATCTATTTCCAGCCTCTCATCAAAGGTCTGAGAAGCGTCGCACGTCTGGAGATGGAAGATAGAGCGTGTCACAGACTGAAGATCTCTCTCTTGCTCGCTCACTGAAAGAAAGGACTGAAACAACGTTCTCATCAGCCAAGCATGACAGGTAATCTTGGGGGAGTCAAAGAAAAGGGCAAGAACTCTGCCTTCCATTCAAGCCTTGAGTGTACAACCATGACAAATACTTTTGTTGACGTGTGGACGACTCAGTCTGCAGAAAGTGCCATGTAGCAAACTCAACAAATACAAAAAAGGAGAAACTCCAAAACTATGACAGAAACTTCATAAGAACCTCTAAAACTGAATGACCTGAGGCTTTACCATTCAAAAAGAATAAAACAAAGAAATGTTCTGCTTTTATTTTTTCAAAACTTCTCTCTTTTTTCACACTTGTGTGGCAATTAGTAATGTTGAAAAAAATAAGCTGTGTTAGGTGCAACTGCAACACACCTTTGCATTATACCCTGGTCCTTGCTTTTACCTCGTTTCATGTTGCCACGTTTTATGTTATAACGTTCCATGTTACGATGTTTTGTTTTACGATGTTTTCTGTTACAATGGTCTGTGTTACAATGTTTTCTGTCATGGGGTTTTGTGTTACAAGATTTTGTGTTGCAGTGTTTTTTGTTGCTGTGTTTCGAGATGTGAAATTTTTTGTGACAATGTTCGGTACTATGGCGTTTGGTGTTGCGGCGTTTGGTGTCGCGGCGATGGTATTATGTTGTTTGGTATCATGGCGTCTGGTGTTACGATGTTTGGTTCTACAGCGTTTGGTCCTTCGGCGTTACGGCAATTGATGTTATGCCGTTTCATGTTATGGCGTTTGCTGCTAAAGTTTTCGATGTTTTGACTAGTTGTTACGCTGCTTTGCGTAACGTCGTTTGGAACTAGTTACATTGCACGTGCCAAAAGAATACAGGTGAGAACGCAGCTGTCGTGCAGCTCCACTTCATGTCACTAATTAGTTGGGCTGTCAAAGTTAACGCTTCAACTCATACGATTAATCACAAAACATTATCGTATTGATCATGTACAAACGCAGATTATTCGTACAGATTAATTTTGTAGATCAGTGGTTCTCAAATGGGGGTACGCGTACCCCTGGGGGGTACTTGAAGGTATGCCAAGGGGTACGTGAGATTTTTTTTAAATATTCTAAAAATAGCAACAATTCAAAAATCCTTTAAAAATATAAATAAAAACCTATCTTTTTTTCCAAATAGTTCAAGAAAGACCACTACAAATGAGCAGTATGTTGCACTGTTATACAATTTAATAAATCAGAAACTGATGACATAGTGCTGTATTTTACTTCTTTATCTCTTTTTTTCAACCAAAAATGCTTTGCTCTGATTAGGGGGTACTTGAATTTAAAAAGAAAACACAGGGGGTACATCACTGAAAAAAGGTTGAGAACCACTGCTGTAGTTAATCATGCAGATTAATTGTGCAGATCAATCGTGCAGATTAATCACCATTAATCAAAACCTCAAATGGTGATTAATCGGATAAAAACATTTACTTGTTTGACAGCACTACTTGTTAGTTAAATTTTTTGCACTTCATAATGTGTTACGCTCTTCTGGTGGAAGTGCGCCAAAGAAAAGAAAAGCCATTGCTAAGGAAGTGAAAAGGAAATCTCAAATAGCCCAAATATCGACTGTTGCGACCATTATTAAAGACAAGGATCTGTTTTGCAATAAATTATCCTTCAGCATGTTGAAGGATGTGTTTTTATGAAAGCAGAAGAAATAATTACGCAGAATGGTGGTAAGCAGCTTCAGGTCCGTAACCCGAAGAGTGCCTGTATGTTTTTATGTGTGTGTGAATATCATCAGAAGTTATGTTTTGCACTGGCATTGATCTTAAAATGTTACTTAAAACGCTCCTTGTAAAGATTTATGATGAATATTATTTCCCATTATTCACTATAAAAAGTTTTTTAGCATTATTACAACAGCGTGAACAGGAAATATTGTGACATCAAGTATTAAACTTCAGCTTTATATATCCTGATGTCAGGAAAGTCTTGTGCTCCACTTTCGGACAATGCATAAGATAATTATTAGCGTCATTAAAAACAAAAACAACACGGCAATACAAGATTCTAGTATTATTTTCTGGACTAATTTAGACTTCTATGCTGCTACATGATCATCACTGTGCTTGTCCAATACCTCAACTGCAATGCACTACTAATGAATGGCAAGTTATTCCACAATGAACTTCATTAATATTACATTTCACCACACACAAATCACATTCCCCCATCAGGAGTAGGTTTACGACTCGTATCGGTTGTAAAAAGCAAGACAAAATGTTTATTTTCCAACAGATTTCAATGACTATAATTCAACATTGTTGCCACACTACAGCGAACAACTCAAACAACGGACCGGAATCCAGCACCAAAAAAAAAGGGATTCGATCAATTTGTCATTCTGTGGAGGTACATGCTCACACACACACACACACACACACACACACGCACACACACGCACACACACGCATACACACACACACACACACACACACACACACACGCACACACACACACACACACACACACACATTGACAGAAAGATACTACACTCTTGGGCACAGGCGTACCCTAAAGTGCACTTTTCTGGTAGAGGATCAGACAAGAATAACAATAACATGTAATCCATTGATGGCAGACATTGGAGAGCTGCAATATGAGGTGAAAATGTGTTGTGTACTTTGTGTCACCTTCCTTTCTTTTATGTGTGTGTGATGCACGCCGAGGACCCAGCAGGACAAAAGTGCATAATCATTCATCTCGTGGTACCCAGATGATTTATCCTGATTGACTTTTAGGTATTGAGATCATGTGATGATTCCTCCACCTGTGTATGGTTGTCTATCAGCAGGTTATTTCTTTCATGGAATAAAGCTTGCAAATTGTAAAGCAAGCTGCTGTGATTAGTAAGGATCAGGGAAAGCCTGCTGGACTATCTCTTACACGATGTTGTCTTTGGTAAACACTGGTCTGGGTCACATGAGAGATAATCCCGCGCATACGGAGGATTTAGCCTGAACCAATAACAACGTCACGGTGGGAAAACTCCTGTTGTGTTTATGTGGGCGAGCCTTTTGAAAGTGAGCGGAAAGAAGGATGCAGGGGGCAAAACCTGTGGATTGTTGACCTTAACATAAACGGGTCCAACATTTTAGCTACAGTGGTGCTTCGGTTTTTGTTGTGTGGTAAATTATACTGTGTGCATTTTTCTTATATGATTGGGAACTAGCATGCATTTGTATTTTGTGACATTCTTCTAGGGGATTATTCTATCAAGGAAAAAAATATATCTTCGGGTGCAGATGTCCATCACAGCTAGTCCAGAGAGTGGTGGCCGTTGCTCTCAGGACAATTGGAATCCAAAATGAATGCAAGCTTGGATTTTAGGAGTGATTATAAACACGACATCTGGTAGGAGCCCCCACAGGTAGGAGTAGAGTTTCAGGGGTCGGAGGTCACCCGACTCAAACTTAGCAGAGGGATAAGGCCAGGAAATAGATTGACTGTCCAAACAACAAACTGGGCTTTGTCCAGACTGGCCGGCCCCAAGGCTAGAATTACAAAGAGTAATGGTCTTCGTGTAAAAGGTATTTAAGGACAGTGGTCCGAGAGGACATCAGGAGAGTAATCAGGCCCATACTCTTTATACTGGAAGCTGGAGTTCCAGTCTGAGGTACGCTGAAACAAATAAAGCTTTTTGTTCGACGATTCCTCGTTGCCGTCTTCTTGGCTCATCACACAGTCATTCTGTCCTCGGAGAGTGACAAGTCCAGAAATAACCACAATTTGCATACTTGCCAACCCTCCCGAATTTTCCGGGAGACTCCCGAATTTCAGCGCCTCTCCCGAAAACCTCCCGGGATAAATATTCTCCCAATTTTCTCCCGATTTCCAGCCGGAGCTGGAGGCCACGCCCCCTCCAGCTCCATGCGGACCTGAGTGACGAGTCGACAGCCTGTTCTCACGTCCGCTTTTCCACGATACAAACAGCGTGCCTGCCCAATCACGTTATAACATCTACGGCTTTTAGAGAGTGCAGTGCACAACGGCGCACACAACAAGGAGACGAAGCAGAAGAACGAGGAAGATACAGCCATGGCGACGCCGACGACGTGTAAGATGAAGAAATACGCTTGTAAGTTCCAAAACGAATGGAAACAAGAATTTTAGTTTATCCAGGACAGTTCGAAGGGAGAAGGGGTATGCTGCCTGTAAATTTTGTAGAACAGACTTCTCCATTGAACACGGTGGCCGAACGGATATACTCAGTCATGAACGGACAGCGAAGCACAAAGCGTCGGCAGCGCAGCACCGGTCCCAGCCCAGTATTATGGGCCACCTCGCTAAATGGAGACCCGATGGTGTAACATATGCCGAGACAAAGATGGCTATGCTGATAGCTGGAAGCAACATCCTGTTCTCATTTGCGGATGTCTTCAACAAATCCGTGAAGGATATGTTACCGGATTCAGAGATCGCTCGCCAGTACGCAAATGGCAGAACAAAGGCTACTCAAATAGTGAAAGGTAAGTGTTGTTTTTTTTAGTAAGTAAGCAGCAAGCACAGTACAGTTAGTAGAACAACTGTGTTTTTATTACTGTGTATTTAGTATGTATGTAGTATATAAGGCTGTGCTTCTGGCTGCAAAGCATTGCACTTTCAAGTACAACAATGAGTAGATGAGAGTTATGTGTGTGTATGTGTGTAAATAAATGAACACTGAAATTCATGTATTTATTTTATTTATATATATATATATATATATATATATATATATATATATATATATATATATATATATATATATATATATATATAATAAAATAAATAAATATATATATATAGCTAGAATTCACTGAAAGTCAAGTATTTCATATATATATATCTATATATATATATATATATATATATATATATATATATATATATATATATATATATATATATATATATATATATATATATATATATTAGAGTATAAGTACTCCTCAATCCCGAACATACAGTAGGCTATATATTGAACATGATATATCATTAGAGCTGTGTTTTTCAACCTTTTTTGAGCCAGGGGACATTTTTTGCGTTGAAAAAATCCAGAGGCACACCACCAGCAGAAATCATTAAAAAAACGAAACTCAGTTTACAGTAAAAAGTCGTTGTCGCAATTGTGGGATATGACTTTAAACCATAACCAAGGATGCATCAATGTAGCTCTTGTCTCAAAGTAGGTGTACTGTCACGACCTGTCACATCACGCCGTGACTTATTTTGAGTTTTTTTGCTGTTTTCCTGTGTGTAGTGTTTTAGTTCTTGTCTTGCGCTCCTATTTTGGTAGCTTTTTCTCTTTTTTTGGTATTTTCCTGTAGCAGCGATATTTCCCGCATCTACTTTGTTTTAGCAATCAAGAAACTTTCAATTGTTTTATCCTTCTTTGTGGAGACATTGTTGATTGTCATGTCATGTACGGATGTACATTGAGGACGCCGTCTTTGCGCCACAGTAAGTCTTTGCTGTCGTCCAGCATTCTGTTTTTGTTTACTTTGTAGCCAGTTCAGTTTTAGTTTCGTTCTGCATAGCCTTCCCCAAGCTTCAATGCCTTTTCCTAGGGGCACTCACCTTTTGTTTGTTTTTGGTTTAAGCATTAGACACAATTTTACCTGCACACTGCCTCCCGCTGTTTCCGACATCTACAAAGCAATTAGCACCGGCTGCCACCTACTGATATGGAAGAGTATTACACGGTTACTCTGCCAAGCTCTAGACAGCACCGACACTCAACAACAACACATAATTTGCAGACTATAATTACGGTACTGGTTTGCAAAAAATATTTTTAACCCAAATAGGTGAAATTAGACAATCTCCCACGGCACACCAGACTGTATCTCACGGCACACTAGTGGTTGAAAAACACTGCATTAGAGTGATACAATGAACACAGTCGCATGAATGTGTGTGTATGTGTGCCTGTTTGTCTTGTCCACTTTGTCTCTCCTGCTAGACCTGAGTCAGTGTGTGTGTGCGTTGTCCAGGGTCAGATGTCAACAGTGTGAGCCAGTGTTGGTGTGCCTGAGGGCAATAAACCTTATAAACCCATTATTGTAAATTACAGTGGATACATTGTCAGTGCACAGGACAGAGTGTACACCTTGGTAAGACAGAATTAAAACCATTGTGTTGAAATTTTATTTCTGCGTCTTGGCTGCTGAGGTCAAATTATAAAACAGCTGAAGTTGAATATTCTATGTTGCTAGTGTGTCATGTAGTGTTGGTATATTTGGCAGTTAGAGAGTTTGGTTTAACTTTCTGAAGCTGAGTTATTTTGGGGATATTAAGTATGTTTGGAGTCTTTTAGTATAAATAAGAGAGTATTGCTGTGTGTGTGCGTGTGTGCATACCAGTTTACCCTAATTTGTGCTGACAGACAGAGCATGAGTGATTTTTGGGTCTCCATGCAGGGGAAACGCTGCGAACACACGTCCCAGGACAAACAGAGAAAACATTTTTGGGGAGCTGGCAGTCAGTAATTTTTAAGTTTTCTGTCTAGTGAGTTTTCCCTTCCCGTCTTGTTGTATGTGAGGAGTAAAATAGACGTATCAACTGCATCTTAGGAAAGCAACATTTGCTTTTAGCCATGTGCATGCAATTATTATGAATTAGATTGAGATAATGACACGGAACACAATGAATAAATGCAGAGGCATCGGAATTACAACAGTTATCATTTGGCTGTGATAAGCAACCCCTTCGATGGAATGATTAAAAACCAAAACAAAGCAAACACAAAAAAACGTAAGAACATAAATGCACCCTTTTATTTTGAAGATTACCAGGCACGGACAGGAAATCACACTTGAGTGTCTAAGAGTGGTTTGACAACACGCTGTGATCGTAAATGTCAGACACAGACCACCTAGTTTAAGAAGCGAAAAACAAAGTAATCAGTAAAATAATTACATATAAACTGTGTGTTAAGCGAAGAGCACTATTTCTCAGTCAATGCATGGACATGTGTGATCATACTCCGTGACACAAAAGTTTGCTTGGTATGTTTTGAAAGTAACACTTAAAAAATAGAAATAAAGAATTGGAGGAATAACTCCTCTTTTGTTGTCAAAGTAGAGGTTGAATAGTTTGCATTAAAAATTAAATGTTGCCTAGATGTTGCAGAGTGTCTAGATAGTTATAATTTTACAACCTCCGTACAGAGAAAAGCATTTAAAAGTGAGGATATTGATTTAACTTTTATCAGAAGAATTCATGTTGTGATTTTATATATGTGTGGCTTCAGCGGTCGCAGACGCAAAAACTCGGACATGGGAGGAGTTCGGGGAAGCTATGGAAAACGACTTCCAGACGACTTTGAAGCGATTCAGGACCACCGTCCGCCGCCTCAGGAAGGGGAAACAGTGCACTGTCAACACCGTGTATGGTGGGGATGGTGTTCTGCTGACCTCGACTGCGGATGTTGTGGATCGTTGGAGGGAATCGAAGACCTCCTCAATCCCACCAACACGTCTTCCAATGAGAAAGCAGTGCCTGGGGAATCTGTGGTGGGCTCTCCTATTTCTGGGGCTGAGGTTGCCGAGGTAGTTAAAAAGCTCCTCGGTGGCAAGGGCCCGGGGGTGGATGAGATCCGCCCGGAGTTCTTTAAGGCTCTGGATGCTGTGGGGATGTCTTGGTTGACAAGACTCTGCAACATCGCGTGGACATTGGGGGCGGTACCTGTGGATTGACAGACCGGGGTGGTGGTTCGTTTCTTTAAGAAGGGGAACCGAAGGGTGTGTTCCAACTATCGTTAGATCACACTCCTCAGCCTTCCCAGTAAGGTCTATTCAGGTGTACTGGAGAGGAGGCTAAGCCGGATAGTCGAACCTCGGATTCAGGAGGAACATTGTGGTTTTCGTCCTGGTCGTGGAACTGTAGATCGGCTCTATATTCTTGTCAGGATCCTTGAGGGTGCATGGGAGTTTGCCCAACCAGTCTACATGTGCTTTGTGGACTTGGAGAAGGCATTCGACCGTGTACCCCGGGAAGTCCTGTGGGGAGTGCTCAGAGAGGATGGGGTATCCGACTGTCTGATTGTGGCGGTCCGTTCTCTGTATGATCAGTGTCAGAGCATGGTCCGCATTGCCGGCAGTAAGTCGGACCCGTTTCCAGTGAGGGTTGAACTCCGCCAAGGCTGCCCTTTGTCATCAATTCTGTTCATGACTTTTATGGCCAGAATTTCTAGGCGCAGTCAGGGCGTTGAGGGGATCTAGTTTGGTGGCTGCGGGATTAGGTCTCTGCTTTTTGCAGATGATGTGGTCCTGATGGCTTCATCTGGCCAGGATCTTCAGCTCTCACTGGAACGGTCCGCAGCCGAGTGTGAAGCGACTGGCATGGGAATCAGCACCTCCAAGTCCGAGTCCATGGTTCTTGCCCGGGAAAGGGTGGAGTGCTATCTCCGGGTTGGGGAGGAGATTTTTCCCCAAGTGGAGGAGTTTAAGTACCTCGGAGCAGGGACGTGCACATGATTATAGAGGGGCAGGGGCTCAAAGTCAGAAAAGGGCAGGAATTTTTTTTTTGGTCCTTTACACAATATGGAAATTAATGTAAAATTAAATTTGCTAATAGGAAGCTAACTATACAACTATACTATACTGCAATATTTGATAAGACCTCTTCTCCTACATCACTTGTAGCTCCTTCAACTTCCCCCTCATCTATGGCTTCCTCTGCAGTAGTGTCATCTGCCTCCCTTCCTGTGGATTCTTCCTCCCCAACATTTACCGGGATTTCTATGGCTTCCTCTGTGTCAGGAGTTGCATCTAAAGCCTCTTTTCTCTCAGGTGTTGCTTCTACACTCTCCTCCTCCTCTCTCTCAGGTGTTGCTTCTAAGGTCTCTGCCTCTCTCTCAGGTGTGACACTTTCTGAGGTCTGTGGTCTTTCTTGAATTCTGGTGCTAGTACTTGGTTTTAGCCATGCATTAAAAGGTCTGCTACCCTTAGCTGCTTCCTGGCGCTCCTTCTCCTTCCTTTTCTGTATCCTTTCTTTTTTTTGGCATTGTGCTGCAGGCATAATCAACATGAATCAAGTTTAAATACAGATGGTAATATTCCTAACAGATAACCTACATCTTATATCCCCAGAATGCTGAAATTATTATTATTAATAATAATAATAATAATAATTATTATTATTATTATTATTATTATTATCATTATCAGTATTATTATTATTATTATTATTATTATTATTATTATTATTATTATCATTATTATTATTATTATTTTGTTAACCCACACAGTAATAGCAAAGTCACAATAAACTTTATAGCTAAACCTAGTTGATTTGATTTGAGTTGATACTGTGAGAGAAATGTTATCCGCCGTAAACACAGTGCATTTTATTTTGAAAATTAACCCGGTGTTTTATTTTGTATTTTGTACACTACTTCCTGTCCCGCACGATCCGCTCTGCTCTGTGCGGATTTGATGTGCCGTGCTCCGACGTCGGGCAAAAACAGAAGCTGACACATTGAATAATAGAATAATACAGCGTTTTTCTGAAATATTACCCATTTAGATGCTGAATAAGTGGACGGCGACTAGACCATAACTCATAGGTTCAAGTTGCTCCACTGTCACGTCTCCTCAGGGACGTAGTTGGCTCTCTCTCCTCTCACTTACTCACTCACTCGCCCTCTCCCTCTCTCTCTGGCGGAAGCGGCAGGCTCAAACAACCCGGTATTACAAGAAAACGTGGAGTTTTTGTACCGCTGTTTTTTTTTTTACATCCCTGACAGGAATTTATTAATGTTGTTTAAAAAACAAAAAACCCAAAAAACAAAAAACACACACACAGGCAGAGGGCACTTTTTAAGACGAGGCAAAAAAGGGCAGGGGCTCAAGCACCCATAGGGCCCTATGTGTGCACGTGCCTGCCTCGGAGTCTTGTTCACGAGTGAGGGAAGAGTGGATCGTGAGATCGACAAGCGGATCGGTTCGGCGTTTACAGTGATGCGGACGCTGTATCGATCCGTTGTGGTGAAGAAGGAGCTAAGCCGGAAGGCAAAGCTCTCAATTTACCGGTCAATCTACGTTCCCGTCCTCACCTACGGTCATGAGCTATGGGTTTTGACCGAAATGATAAGATCATAGGTACAAGCAGCTGAAATTAGTTTCCTCCGCCGGGCGTCTGGACTCTGTCGTCCGGGAGCAGCTCAAAGTAAAGCCGCTGCTCCTCTACATCGAGAGGAGCCAGATGAGGTGGTTCGGGCATCTGGTCAGGATGCCACCCAAACGCCTCCCTAGGGAGGTGTTTCGGTCAAGTCCAACCGGTAGGAGGCCACGGGGAAGACCCTGGACACGTTGGGAAGACTAAGTCTCCCGGCTGGCCGGGGAACACCTCAGGATCCCCCGGGAGGAGCTGGACGAAGTGGCTGGGGAGAGGGAAGTCTGGGCTTCCCTGCTTAGGCTACTGCCCCCGTGACCCGAAGTCGGATAAGCGGAAGAAGATGGATGGATGGATGGATGAATGGATGGATGGATTTTATATATGCAGGAGGCTTAAATAGATATTGTAACAAAACAGCAGTGATAACAGAAAGAACGTATTTCATTTACAGTCACGCCAAATGGTGATTAAATTTAAATGGAAATATAGAAGGTGGCATTCAGGGCACCAAAGGATAAACGTTCTGAAGCTTTGAACAAACAGCAGGGAAAGTATGTGATCCCTTTTGGATCTTAATCTAGGAGGAATTATTCAGCAAACCTCAAAGACTGTGTGATGGTGTTCATTTTTGAAAAGGTCAAAAATATGTCGGGGTAAGGTAAGTGCTTTGAAAACAGCACAATACAGTTTAAAAATGATTTTAAAGTAAACTGGTAACCGATGGGAATGCGTTGACTGATGGTAACGTGGTCACCTTTGACAATCGTTAAAAGCAAGTGGCACAAAATTGTACTAACGCAAACGTTCAATCCAATGTAAAGTGAAAACTGAATAGATAAATGAATAAATAAATGCAGTGATTACCCGCTCAAATTTAGTAAATGATAACACTTTGTTGATGTTAGCAATCAGGCTAAGAGGAAAATGGATCAAATAACAGAATTAACTTGTTCATTTGTCAAACCTGAAACTAAACTTTTGTCTGAGTGAATAAAAGGAGCATTCAGGGGTTCCAGGCCCCTGGGAGAACCGCCGGAAGTCACGTTTGGACCGATTAAATGAGCTTGAAGCTTGTTACAGTTGAATGGAAGAAGCTCACATTTAACCAAGCCATTAAGTCCTTGAGGGAATTTAGAAAGGGTTTTTTGGAGAGGCATCATCATTCCTTTTGATTAGGGGTGTCATGTCTTTTGGATCATGTTTTGTTTTGTTTAGTTATTGGACTCTTTAGTTTCTGTTTACGCTCCACTGTTTTTGTTTCCGTGACTACCCATTAGTTTTCACCTGTCCTCATATCACGCACCTGTCTCACGTTTTGAACTCACACACCTGTCACTAATCATGCCACTGTTATTTAAACCTGTCTTTTTCTGTTGATCGTCCTGGTGACATTATCTATCCATACTACCTCTGCTACCCATGAGATTCCTGTTTACTATAGTTCATGCTTCATGCCATGCCACAGTAAGTGTTTTTGTTTCATGTTCATAGTTAATTGCCTTTGTGCTAGTCTTTTGGTTTCATTAGTCAAGTTTCATCTCCGCCATTGTGCGCGCCTTTTGTTTGCTTCCTTTTTTTGTAGTTTGTTAGGGTTTTAATAAATATGTACTCACCTCCAAGCCATGCCGATCCAGCTTTACTTGCATCTCGGGAAAACAAACAACCCATAGTCCAAGTCTTGACAAGGGGTCATCAACATAAGGAGAATATGACATAGTGTAATTGTTCCTAAAACAAGTAAGAAATACAGTGTGTTGTTTTTCAGTTAACATGAGGAAACAAATACAAAACATAGTGCCAAGCATGATCGATTTTAGGAATCAAATTAAGAAGACCAAATTAAAAGAGTAATATGTTTTATTTGTTTATCTAAGATGGGTACCCCCATTGGGCAAGTATTGAACGTTTGATAAATTGAATATTTCTCAAGACCGGGAATTCGATGATTTATAAAGTGGTGACCTACAGGGCTGTAAACATTCTTTAGGAGGTTCAAAACAATACAGGTTGGAGATGTCTGTTCAGTGGTAACCATATACAGTATTAGAATTAGACTTTTTGGGGAATATCAGCTAGAAGGAGAAAGCTGTGAAAATTACACTGGCTTACAGTGGCTCTAACTAATTTCTGACCATATCAGAACGGGTCTTATTTAGTTTATTAAGACCCTTGAAAACGACATGCTGCATCTCAAGGGGCTGTCCTGATGGATTTAAAGTATCTAAATGCCCTCAACATCCTTTGACTTTTAGTGATGGGGAAAATTTAGGCCCTGTCTACATTAAGCCGGACAACTCCTTAAACAAATAATTATTTAGCCTAAGCCCCGTGCCAGCCACACTAAACCATCGTTTAAGGTTCCCCTCCTTGGCTAATTTTTTACATGGGTAAGTGCGCCGTGTATATCCTGAATCTCCGGCTCTTAGCCTTGTATGGACTCATTGATCGCTTACAAACTGAGTTCAGAGAGGAAGGGAGGTCAGAAAGAACGCGCCACAGCCAGCTTCATAACAATTGGTTTCGAAACTTGGAGGTAACCACTGGAAAGATGGAGGCGAGTCATCCAGACATGCCCGTGTTTCTCCTTCTTCTACATGTACAGACACTTGTGTAAATCATACATGAATACCTTAAGAGAAGGAAACGTGCGATTGCAGCTATTTCGGATACAACACATCTCAGACGGCAACATAGCACTGTTGAGCGACGGTTTTGGATAAGGCTTAGAAGAACGGCAGCCTGGTGGGATATGTTTGTCAACGAGTGTGTTGTGCCAGAGGAATGGCAAGAGAACTTCCGAATGTCCAGGTCAGCTGTGATTCTACTGTGGCAGCCTTCCTACCAGACCAGTAGTTTCTGCTAGTTGACACAGTAGCTCCAGCTCTAAGTTCAAGCTCGCCATCGATTGGTTCCAAATAGAAACACCTGGCCTGCAGTACAACAACAGGACCAAATTAGCACTAAAGGCTTCTTTAACTTTGGCTTTTATACTCAATTTGTGTACACATTCTTAAATAATCATTAGGTGATTGACAAACCAGTCAATCCTGGTCCTGAATGTCGACAAGACCAAGGAGATCATCGTCGACTTCAGGAGGCACCAGTGCAGCCACACTCCACTCTTCATCAACGGCACAGCAGTGGAGATCATAAGCAGCACCAAGTTCCTGGGGGTGCAGATAACTGACAATATGAACTGATCCCTACACACTGGATCTGTTGTAAAAAAAAAAAGAGCTCAGCAGCGCATGCACTCAGCAGCGCATGCCTCAGACTGGAAGTCTCTGCAGAGAATGGTGAGGACGGCGGAAAAGATCATCAGGACTCCTCTTCCGCCTATCTGGGAGATCGCAAAAAGCCGCTGCCTGACCAGGGCTCAGAAAATCTGCAGAGACTCCTCCCACCCCCACCAAGGACTGTTTTCATTGCTGGACTCTAGAAAGAGGTTCCACAGCCTCCGTAGCAGAACCTCCAGGTTCTATAACAGCTTCTTCCCTCAGGCCATAAGACTCTTGAACGCATGATAATAATCCCCTCAATTCCCCCCAAAAATGGATTTACTTGCTGGAATCTAAAGACAATATAACATACATCCATAAACGTGGATGCATATGCAAAAGTGCAATATATTTATCTGTACATTAATCTATGTATTTATATCTGCACCTTATTGCTCTTTTATGCTGCACTACAACGAGCTAATGCAACGACATTTCGTTCTTATCTGTACTGTAAAGTTCAAATTTGAATGACAATAAAAGGGAAGTCTAAGTCTAAGTCTAAAAGTGCTATAGTGTGCTACTTAGCCTGCATATTAACATTCAATAAATAATCAATATGTTACGGCTCAGACTCCTGCCAACGCCGCTCAGCCGTCTGTGCGCTCCAGTGCTGTGAGATGCCTGTGATGATCAAGCTGCCTTCTTAAGCCTGGACAACCTGCCATCGCTCGCCGGAGTATAGTCTTCTGTTGATGTATAGTAAGCTATCATCCTGCTGGATGCAATCCTGCTCTCTCTGTCTGTTTTCCCTACCGTGTTTCATTGTCATGTCATCCTGCCGCAGACCTCCGTTCCCGTGTTTGACGTTGCTGTGTGTCTCGTCATTCCTCGTCGTCGTTCCCCTGCTTCTCGGACTTCCCCTTGGATCTCGACCTCCCGCTTGGACACGGATCTCTCTCTTCCCCTGGACTTCCTCTTCTCTCGTTCAACACTTGGTAACACACACTTCAGTTAAATTCTACAAATAGTCTTACACCATACACACTCTTGGATTTTTGACACACACCATTCTATAGTTTATTTGTATTGTTTGATTATTATATGTATAGTTAATATATATAATAAATCATTAGAACATTACAACCCTCTGGTGTCAGTTGCCGTCATCTCCCTCTGCAAACCATAACACAATAGATATAACAGTACTGTGTAATCTGCCTACCTGTGTGCATGTAAACACACTGCATCTCAGAGTAAGTTCATGAATAAAATAAACAGGATATGAACTGAAACCCATTGTATAATATTGATACAAATGCTAATGCTAATGTTCGGTGCCGCTAGCTTAGCATGTAGCATTGTCATTCATTTCATTCATTACTCACCAGTTCCTCTATTTAATGAGTCACGATGGCATCCACGGACTCCCTGCAGCCCAGTAGGAAGCACTAAAAGTTTACAATGAGCACAACCGTGTAAATGAAACGCAAGAGAGAATATTTGTTAAAGTTTTATGGAGACACGAAATGCGTGAGAAACTGTCCCTCTGGAAGACAAGTACACAATAAATATTTGACTACACTATACAAAAGCATACTTACAAATGTTATTGGTGATTGGACATTTTAACACCTGGAAACAAGCTGATCATATATGGACATGAGTTGATAAGTATAGTTAAGGTCCAGTGCAGCAAGGTGCCACATCAGGACAGCAATCCAAGTCAGAGGATTCCTGAATGGTACCACGGATCAGAATATCAATGCACCAAGAAAAGAGACATATCTCAAGGCCAAAATGCTGAAGGCTCAGGGGAGCCTGAAGGGAAGGTCGAAAGAACATCCATCTCAGACGATGTTTGTAACAAGACAAAGGAGAAACTGACCGGGTCATGAACAAATATGCTGATATTAGGCACAGTTCGAGTGTGCCAAGACATCAAAGACAAAGGCTGTTACTAGACGGAAAGGACAAAAAGACTTGAATGAAATTGATTATCGTGTGTATGCATTTTAATGTTTGTTATTTAGTGCATTTATTTTGTCAAATTACCACTTTTTGACTGTCGTTTATTTGGGCATCTTGAGTATGCCATGGATATGTGTGGATTTGATTTATTTTTAAAGCTATCGGAATCAGAAATGTCCAAACTTGGAATAGAAGTTGAAATTGATATAAGGGGGGTCTGGTAAATGTGAAATGATAAACGCCAGATTTGGAATGAAATTAAAATAACCACACATAGTTAAACAGGCAAGTTCCAACATTGAAAATTATAATGATGGAGTAGTTAAGACAATGCGTCTGATTCCATAACCGTATTTTGGACATGTCTGACCTACAATACGGAGTAATACACAGTCCAAAACCAGTGAAGTTGGAACATTGTGTAAATGGTAAATAAAAACAAAATACAATGATTCGCAAATGCTTTTCAACCTATATTCAATTGAATAGACTGCAAAGACAAGATACTTAACGTTCAAACTGGAAAACTTTGTTATTTTTTGCAAATATTAGCTCATTTGGAATTTGATGCCTGCAACATGTTTCAAAAAGGATGGCACAAGTGGCAAAAAAGACTGAGAAAGTTGAGGAATGCTCATCAAACACTTATTTGGAACATCCCACAGGTGAACAGACTCATTGGGAACAGGTGGGTGCCATGATTGGGTTTAAAAGCAGCTTCCATTAAATGATCAGTCACTCACAAACAAGGCTGGGGCGAGGGTCACCACTTTAATAACGAATGCGTGAGCAAACAGTTTAAGAACAACATTTCTCAACGAGCTATTGCAAGGAATTTAGGGATTTCACCATCTACGGTCCGTAATATCATCAAAAGGTTCCGAGAATTTGGAGAAAATCACTGCACGTAAGCGATGATATTACGGACCTTCGATCCCTCAGGCGGTACTGCATCAAAAAGCGACATCAGTGTGTAAAGGATATCACCACATGGACTCAGAAACATTTCAGAAAACCACTGTCAATCACTACAGTTCGTTGCTACATCAGTAAGTGCAAGTTAAAACTCTACTACGCGAAGCGAAAGCCATTTATCAACAACACCCAGAAACGCTGCCTGCTTCCCTGGGCTTAGATGAGCTCATCGAGCTCATCGAGCTCATCTAAGGTGGACTGTTTGATCAAATTGTTTTTGGAAACTGTGGATGTCGTGTCCTCCGGACCAAAGAGGAACAGAACCATCCGGATTGTCATAGGCGCAAAGTTCAAAAGCCAGCATCTGTGATGGTATGGGGGTGTATTAGTGCCCAAGGCGGGGGTAACTTACACATCTGTGAAAGCACAATTAATGCTGAAAGGTACATACAGGTTTTGGAGCAACATATGCTGCCATCCAAGCAACGTTATCATGGACGCCCCTGCTTAATTCAGCAAGACAATGCCAAGCCACGTGTTACAACAGCGTGGCTTCATAGTAAAAGAGTGCGAGTACAAGACTGGCCTGCCTGTAGTCCAGACCTGTCTCCCTTTGAAAATGTGTCGCGCAATATGGAGCCTAAAATACGACAATGGAGACCCCGGACTGTTGAACAACTTAAGCTGTACATCAAGCGAGAATGGGAAAGAATTCCACCTGAAAAGCTTCAAAATTGGTTTCCTCAGTTCCCAAACGTTTACTGAGTGTTGTTAAAAAGAAAGCCCATGTAACTCAGAGGTAAAAATGCCCCTGTGCCAACTATTTTGCAATGTGTTGCTGCCATGTTCTGTAACCCTGTACACTATTTGTTTGTCTAATCTTGAACGGGTTTGTGCTCAAAACAAAGTTTCATTGTACTTGTGCAATGACAATACAGACCTACCTAAAGACCTACCTACCATTAAATTCTAAGTTAATGATTATATGCAAAAAAAAATTTAGTTTCTCAGTTTTGGTTTCTGATTTTGGGTTTTCTAGATATCACTTACATTTATTTTAATTTATTTGTTTTCGTTACAAAATACTGGTCAGTGTTTTTTACTCTTCTCCGGACCACCGCCACAACTGTTCAGTGGACTCCTGTACTTTCGATGGACTCTGAGACTCATAAACGGACATGAAATCGGACTTTGGTCTCTGGATAGGACGGTCTAGAGAGTGTGCACATGATTCAGGACAGACAAAGGACAACAAACTACCATGCCGCTATCCAAGGAGGACAGAACCTCTGATGGCGAACAATTTATGAACTTTTGATATTCTTCTATGCTAATGTTTTGCTATTCACATATATATTTGGACGTTATTTTATATTCTCTCAT
This sequence comes from Nerophis lumbriciformis, assembly GCF_033978685.3. Lineage (NCBI taxonomy): Eukaryota > Metazoa > Chordata > Actinopteri > Syngnathiformes > Syngnathidae > Nerophis > Nerophis lumbriciformis. Next base: position 20,595,730 of record NC_084581.2, read on the forward strand.
GTATTCAGTTGTATGTGCTCTGAATGTTGTGTTGTAATAATTTGATTGTCAAATGTTAACATGGTTCAGTCATCCTTATTGGCTTATGCATGAAGGACTGCCGAAAGTAATTAGAGATGACTCCCACTCTTTTTACAATCTTAGATGATGGGTTATTTCGACTGGGAGATCAAAGCTGGTTTGTCGGTCCCCGAAGGCTACATTCAAATTTGCGTAAACTTAGGGAAAACAGGGGTAATGCACTTAAGGATGGAGGTTTATTTGTTTTAAGTGATGTGTGGCCACAGGGAGATCTACGGGTACGGCTACGTTAGCTGAATTGGAACCTATTAGACAAAAGTAATCTAAAGTAATGTGCTCTAGGATCTAAAATAGGCCCTTAGACAGTAAAATCCAAATTGTAGACCTAAAATCAACTAGACATAGGATTGAACGGACGCAAATGTTGTGACAGCGAGTGTGGACATTTACATCTATGTGCAGAAAATTGAATTGAGACAGACTTTGTACCGAGGCCTTAAATCGCCTTGTGGGGGGAATATGTTGTAAATTATACCATGTGCATTTTTCTTATGTGATTGTGAACTAGCATGCATTTGTATTTGGTCACAGAGTCTTCTAGGGGATTATTCTATCAAGGAAATATGCCCTTAGATAAAAGTTGTAAACAGAATCGATGACAAAAGGCAGCCGTGGCGGAGTCCAATTCTCACTAGAAACAGATCCGACTTACTGCCAGCAATGCAGACCAAGCTCTGACACTGATCATACAGGAAGCGGACCGCCAAAATCAGGCGGTCCGATACCCCATACTCTCTGAGAACTCTCCACAGCACTTCCAAAGGGACACGGTCAAATGCCTTTTCCAAGTCCACAAAACATGTAGACTGGTTGAGCAAACTCCAATGCACCCTCAATGAACCTGCCAAGAGTATAGAGTTGGTCCACGGTTCCATGACCAGGACGAAAACCAAAGTGCTCCTACTGAATCCGACTATCCGGCGGAGCCTTCTCTCCAGTACAGCTGAAAAGACCTTACCAGGAAGGCTGAGGAGTGTAATCCCACGATAGTTGGAACACACCATCCAGTTCCCCTTTTCAACCACAGCCCCAGTCTGCAAATCCAGAGGCACCGCCCCCAAGGTCCACGCAACGCTGAAGAGTCTTTTCAACCACGACAGCCCCACAGCTTTTAGAGCCTTAAGGAACTCTGGGTGGATCTCATCCACCTCGGTGCACTGCCACAGAGGAGCTTCTTAACTACCTTGGCAACCTCGGCCCCAGAAATAAGAGAGCCCACCAGAGAGTTCCCAGTCACTGCTTCCTCAATTAAGGACCTGTAGGTGGGATTGAGGAGGCATTCGAAGTATTCCTTTCAACAAACCACAACAACCGCAGTTGACGTCAGCAGCACACCGTCCCCACTATACACGGTGTTGACAGTGTACTGCTTACCCCTCCTTAGGAGTCGGTTGGTGGTCCAGAATCGCTTCGAAGCCGTCCAGAAGTCATTCTCTATGGCTTCTCAGAACTCCTCCCATGTTCGAGTTTTTGCCTCTGCAACCGCGAAAGCCACGTGCCGTTTGGCCTGTCGGTCCTGTCAGCTGCCTCCGGAGTCCCACTGTCAAGCTTGGTGATACTCTAAGAGGCTAGTGGATCCCAAGATGCAAAACACAGGCAGGTGTATGAACAAAAAGTGTCTTTATTGCTCAAGACAGGGATAAAGAGCAACACTTAAGTAGATAACAAAAAACTACAGTGCATAAAAAAAGGAACAAAAAATTGCACTGTGAAAAATACTGGAACAGGTAAAATATGATAAATAAGAACAGAATGGCTACCTTAGCCGGGAGGGAGACTATACAGGGCAGGAAGGCAACTGATCTTACAGAAACTCGAATCAAGAAGAAAAATCCAGAGCATAAATCCGAAGTCCTGTGTCAATGAGGAGTAATCAGCCAGTGCCTTCATGTTCGTACAGGTGTGATAAAAAAGGCCTGTTAATTACGCACACCTGCAGCAATTATGCCCGGCTCAGGGAGTGGTTAGGTATGTAACAGAAAACAAAGGGACGGTAACAAAAAAAAACACTAGACACAGAGGAACAACCAATGAACTGCTCCAACAACTGAACAGCTAAATGGTATTACCGCCCAAACAAAAGGTGGCACACAAATGGATGGACATTGGTATCACAATAGCGAGCCACGAGCCAAAAGGACCCGATAGGATTATTTTTTTTAGCTTGACGGCATCCCTCACCACCAGTGGGTTCTGAGATTATTGCCACGACCAAGAAAGACATAATAGTTGATATAACATTGTTTATTAACTAGGGCTGTCAAAGTTAACGCGATAATTGCGCTTTAACTTTAAGTTCCTTTACCGGCGCTAATTTTTTTTAACGCCGTTCAATTACTGTTAAGCCACAAGCTCGAAAATAGCTAGCAGAAATGCACAAAAAAAGGGGACATTATGGAAATCTCAGATTTAAAGGCATGGCAAGTCGTTCTCCCGACAAGACAAGACAAGACAATTTTATCTTCAATTGCCGTCAGCCGACATAATTGGAATGAAAGCGTGCTGGCAGAGGGGTGGAGCGTTATGTCCGGGTTTGGATTACAGTTTAGTGCATTGATAACATAACATGTAGATTGTTACACTAACTGATGTTCACGTCGTCAAAATACAAATAACATACTTTATTTGGCTTCACAGTAATAGCGCTATCTGTCAAATTTGGTCCAACTACCATAACAAAATTAAAAATTGTCTTATATTCTGATCATGCTTTGTCAAAGAAGTTTTGGAATGTTATCTGTGATATTTCTACCTAAATAGATGTTTTCTGGCAGATTGAAAACATTACAGATTGTATAGCAGGCTGAATATTACAGGATAATAATAATTAGAAAAGGTTAAAACATTGTCATGCAGCAATATAAATACAAATAACTTACAACGTGCCACATGTAATTTACAAAATATCAGAAGCATTTATTGACGTAGAAATATTGCAGATTACATTATCAAACAGAGTCTCACAGCGAGAAGGTCCTGGGTTCGATTCACAGGCTCAGGGTCTTTCTGTGTAGAGTTTGCATGTTCTCCCTGTGACTGCGGGTTCTCTCTGAGTTCTGTCTTTCTCCCACCTCCAAAGACATGCACCTGGGGATAGGTTGATTGGCAACACTAAATTGACCCTAATGTGTGAGTGTTGTCTAAGTCCATCTGTGATGAGGTGGCGAGGGTGTACCCTGCCTTCAACTTACCTGGTTTGTCTGGAAAACACTTGTAAAAGTCACAAAGGAGTGTGGGGTCGATAAGAGATCTAACGATCCAAGAACGGTCCTCAGGGCCATGCATGAATGCAAGGTGACCGTCAACCAGCGGAGAAAGAGAAGGAGGCCCCTCGGGAGGTGAGACATGAAAGACTGGGTTGCATTGGGGGACTTGGGAAGGTGAAGCTTGCCCTCGGCACGGCTAATAATCCTGATAATGGAAAAAAGACCCACAAATCTCAGAGCCAGTTTCTTAGAGTCTGTGGCAAAGGTTAAGTCACAGGAAGACAACCAGACTCTTTGCCTTATTTGGTAGTTTGGTGCGTGGTTGTAATGGCGATTGGCGAACCGTTGGTTCCGTTTAGAAGTCCTTGCATTCGCGGCCTTTGTGTTGCACCAAGTCAGTCGTGCCCGATGCAGGTGGGCTGTCACTAAAGGCACACTGGCGTCTAACTCCAGCGAGGGAAAGACTGAGGGATGGAACCATAGGCTGCATGAAAAGTTGATAGGGCAGTGGCAGGGTTGATACGTGAGCTGTGGGCGTATTCTATCCAAGGTAATTTGGCAGACCAAGTCATGGGTTGTAGGTGGCAGATGCACAGAATTGCTGCTTCCAGGTCCTAATTTGTCCGCTCTGTCTAGTCGTTTCTCTGAGGATGGTAACCAGAAGACAGGTAGGGGGAAGCGCCAAGGGCCTTTCAGGATGCCCTCCACACACCTGGGGACCCCTGTCGGAAACTACGTCCGTGGGAATACCGTGAAGTCAGAGCACATGTTGGGTGGTCTCTAGAGCAGAAGGCAACTTGAGTAGAAAAACTAAATGGGCCATCTTAGAGAACCGGTGTAAGAATAGTGTCTTTACCATCTGAGGGGGATAGACCAGTGACAAAGTTTAAGGCGATATGGGACCAAGAGTGGGCAGGGATGGGCAGAGGATGAAAAAGACCAGCTGGGACCTGATGAAAGGCCTTGAGCGCAGACTGGATGCTCAGAGCATGGGCCACCAGAACATTGGTTCAGGAGAATGATGGTGCGGTTTATGACAGGGTGACAGGCAATCCAGGAATCATACGCCCAGCCCAGAACATCTGAGAAAAGTCTAGGAATGACAAACAGTTGTCCAAAAGGGCACCCCTCCAGAGACGGAGTAGACTTATAGGCCTCTGTGACTTGCCTCTCAATGTCCTATTGAAGCCATCCAAAAATGTGGGACCAGGGGGTGATAGGCTCAGAATGGGTGTCCACCATGGGCAGGGAGAAGAGGCGGGATAGGGCGTTGACACTCTGGGAACCAGGTTGAAGAGTGATGACAAAGTCGAAATGCGTCAGAAACAGTGTCCACCTGGCCTGACGCAAATGTTGAGCGGAGCGCAGGTACTCCAGTTTTTTGTGGTCTGTGTGAACAATGAATGAAAGCTTTACCCCTTCCTGCCAGTGCTTCCACTCCTTATGGGCCAGCTAGAAGCTCCCTATTGCCAAAGTCATAATTCCTTTCAGCGAAGGTCAAGCTACGAAAGAAGAAAGCGCAGGCGTGCAGCATCTAAAAAATAAAAAATTACAGTTCATACGAGATGTTTTCAGCAGGATATGTCGCGCGAAATTTAAAATTACACTTTAGTAAGCTAACCCGGCCGTATTGGCATGTGTTGCAATGTTAAGATTTCATCATTGATATATAAACTATCAGACTGCATGGTTGGTAGTAGTGGGTTTCAGTAGGCCTTTAATTGGTTCTGTGACAGAGCTCTTAACTAAAAACACGTGTATCTCAAATCAACATCTCCCATTAAAAATAATTGAAATCAGATAATCATCCATTCATCCATTTACTACCGCTTGTCCCTTCCGGGGTCGCGGGGGGTGCTGGAGCCTATCTCAGCTGCACATGGGTGGAAGACGGTGTACACCCTGGACAAGTCGCCACCTCATCGATTAATTAATAATAATATTATTGTCAGTGGCCTCGTGGTTAGACTGCTCAGTGGCCTAGTGGTTAGAGTGTCCGCCCTGAGATAGGTAGGTCGATATTTCAAACCCCGGCCGAGTCATACCAAAGACTATAAAAATGGGACCCAATACCTCCCTGCTTGGCACTCAGCATCAAAGGTTGGAATTGGGGGTGAAATCACCAAAAATGATTCCCGAGCCCGGCCACCGCTGCTGCTCACTGCTCCCCTCACCTCCCTGGGGTGGAATAAGGGGATGGGTCAAATTCAGAAGGTAATTTCACCACACCTAGTGTGGGTGTGACTATCAGTGGTACTTTAACTTGTCTAAAACAGTACAGTAGTTCACTATTAAATGTTAAATAAATAAATAAATAAAATATTAACACATGAACACACACAAAAAGTAAAATCAGTACCGTTGAGTACCGGTATTGATAGGTACCACTGTACCAATAATATTGGTTCCAATACGAAAGGTACCTATTCCTCGTGTGAACCAATTGGATTATATATCACTCTGCCGTTCAACAGTGATCAGTTAAGGGCATCGACTCCTGCACTGTTCATCTCTATAAAATCCATTAATGTAAAGCGTAAAATTCCCCTCGACTCGCAAAGCTGCAGTGTATCCATCTTGTGTATTGGCTTTGACAAAACAGGCGGACAGGCGGACAATGGGGTAGAATATCGAGCTGACTGAAAACCATCTTTTGGTTTTTGGACACAGACACAACATTCATTTGCGTCAGAGTGGAGGTCAAACACAAGCAGCATAATTGGATATTGGATAAAAGAAGAAGGATAAAGTCAGTAATGATTCATCAACACACTCAGCATGGAAGCCAGAATGATCAACTGACAGCTTGATTCTCTAAAGAGTCGTTCTTCCGGGACAAGTTCCAGGGCGACCGACCGTCAAAGGTTCTGGAATCGTCAACTTCATCATCAATAAATGTCACAATTCATCTTTGCGTTTACATGAAAGTGGTGGACATGTCACTTGGGCGTCACTTGCTCCTTGTCTGGAATCTTGGAGGTACAGATATAAACACCAGCACATGGTCTACATGTTGATGCACTACAATTATACTAAATGTTTGTGACTGTGGAGCCTGCACACCACAGCCAACATTTCATTCTTTTCACCTGAAGCCAAACAAGCAGTATTTAGTCCCTCTACAAATTCCTTGTCATACTTTGTGATTGTTGCGACCTAAAATGCCTGATTTCATGGCAACATTTTCAAAAAGTTCAATCAAATGTTTTTGAACATTGCCTGATTGATTGATTGCCTTTTGTGTTATGGCTGAATTTGCTGAAGTTCTTCCCAAAAATTGCAATGGAAACTAATTTCATTTTTTTTGGTGTTGTTGCATTGACATTTATGTTTAGAGATATTATCGACCGATAAATGCTTTAAAATGTAATATCGGAAATTATCGGTATCGGTTTCAATCTCCCGATTTTCCCGGGAGACTCCCGAATTTCAGTGCCCCTCCTGAAAATCTTGCGGGGCAACCATTCTCCCGATTTCCACCCGGACAACATTATTGGGGGCGTGCCTTAAAGGCACTGCCTTTAGCATCCTCTACAACTGGTCGTCACGTCCGTTTTTCCTCCATACAAACAGCGTGCCAGCCCACTCACATAATATATGCGGCTTTTACACACACATAAGTGAATGCAAGGCATACAGGTCACACTGAGGGTGGCCGTATAAACAACTTTAACACTGTTACAAATATGTGCCACACTGTGAACCCACACCAAACAAGAATGACAAACACATTTCGGGAGAACATCCGCACCGTAACACAACATAAACACAACAGAACAAATACCCAGATTCCCATGCATCTCTAACTTTTCCGGGCTACATTATACATCCCCGCTACCACCAAACCCCGCCCCCCCCACACACATCAACTCCCCCTCCGTGCGTCGGTTGAGGTGGGCGGGGTTTGGTGGTAGCGGGGGTGTATAATGTAGCCTGGAAGAGTTAGGGATGCATGGGATTCTGTGTATTTGTTCTGTTGTGTTTATGTTGTGTTACGGTGCGGATGTTCTCACGAAATGTGTATGTCATTCTTGTTTGGTGTGGGTTCACAGTGTGGCGCATACCAGTAAGAGTGTTAAAGTTGTTTATATCGCCACTCTCAGTGTGATCTGTATGGCTGTTGACTAAGTATGCGTTGCAGTCACTCATGTGTGTCTGCAGAAGCTGCATACAACATGTGACTGGGCTGGCACGCTGTTAGTACATGTTGTAGAGGGCGCTAAATGCTGTGCCATCACGGCACGCCCTTATTATTGTTGTTAGGGTGAAAATCAGCAAACATTCGAGAGAATAGTTGCCCTGAAATTCGGGAGTCTCCCGGAAAAATCGGGAGGGTTGGCAAGTATGACGCTGTCAAGCGCCATTCATATAAAACTCGCGGGCCGCACTAACATTAAATTTTCATATTAAGGTGCGGGCCGCATGTCTGACACCCCTGGTTTATACATAGCACATAGCAAAAAACAAAAAAAAAACTTTGTATGCAGTGTTATTTCATTTTAAATTTCAAAAGAGTTTTGTGACTCCCATTGTTTTCTTTAATTTGTGAAACGGGTCAAAATGGCTCTTTGAGTGGTAAAGGTTGCCGACCCCTGACCTAGATCCAGGTGAGTGTTTGTTATTTGTCACAGACTGTAGTAACAATCAATCAACAACAATTGAACATACCACATGTATGTTCAATGGTAATACATCTAAATCAATATAAGACTCATTTTTGCCACAATCAATTTTAAATAATCTCAAGACATCCTGGCCTATTCATGTGAAATAGTTGTCTTAGTTTGGCTGCATTAAAATGAGTGCTTGAAGGTGTTTTATTACTAATAACATCATGTTGCAAGAGAAAATAATGGACTTTAATAATAGATATGAGCTTGCATGCTTATACTAAATTAGTTTTCAGTGCTGTTATATGGCTTTTTTTTTAGCAATAAACACTGGAAAAGGAAGTAAGAGGTTATACTGTACATATATCATGGGTTGCGCCCTATCATTATATTATACTCATATATATTATATATACTTTGCTAATATACTTTGATATACAACTACAGCAAATTATTAGACTTAGACTTCCTTTTTATTGTCATTCAAATTTCAACTTTACAGTACAGATAAGAACGAAATTGCGTTGCATTAGCTCATGCTAATGCAGGATAAAAGAGCAATAGGGTGCAGATATAAATCCATAGATTACTGTACAGATAAATATATTGCACTTTTGCATATGCATCCACGTTTATGGATGTATGTTATATTGTCTTTATATTCCAGCGAGTTTATCCGTTTTTGGGGGGAATTGAGGGGATATTTATGATGCGTTCAAGAGTCTTCCTAAGGGAAGAAGCTGTTATAGAACCTGAAGGTTCTGCTACGGATGCTGCGGAACCTCTTTCTAGAGTCCAGCAGTGAAAACAGTCCTTGGTGGGGGTGGGAGGAGTCTCTGCAGATTTTCTGAGCCCTGGTCAGGCAGCTGCTTTTTGCGATCTCCTGGATAGGAGGAAGAGGAGTCCTGATGATCTTTTCCGCCGTCCTAACCATTCTCTGCAGAGACTTCCAGTCTGAGGGCACTGCAGGCTCCAGTTTATATATACTCATTACATTAACGGCATAGTGAACACTCAAAACAGAGTCAAAATTAAAAAAGGTTGGTATTATTATTATATCTGCATATATATTTCAAAGATGTGTGTGTGTGTTTAATTTTCTTCCAGGATAATGAAGCATTAGCAGCAGACTCAATGTTAGCTTGAGGTTTTCCATCAAGCATGGAGTGATAGTTTAATATCGTATAAACGCATGCTTACCTTAGCTAAAGCTAAATATTACTCAAATCTCATCCGCCTCAACAAAAACGACCCTAAATTTTTGTTTAGTATAGTAGCATCGCTAACTCAACAAGGGACTCATCCCAATAGCTCCACCCACTCGGCAGATGACTTTATGAATTTCTTTAATAAGAAAATTTAACTCATTAGAAAGGAGATTAAAGACAACGCATACCAGCTACAACTGGGTTCTATTAACACAGATACAACTGTATCTACGACGGATACTGCAATACAAAATAGTCTCTCTCTTTTTGATGAAATAACATTAGAGGAACTATTACGGCGTGTAAGTGGGATAAAACAAACAACATGTTTACTTGACCCACTTCCTGGGAAACTTATCAAGGAGCTTTTTGTATTATTAGGTCCATCAGTGCTAAATATTATAAACTTATCACTCTCCTCTGGCACTGTTCCCCTAGCATTCAAGAAAGCGGTTATTCATCCTCTGCTCAAAAGACCTAACCTTGATCCTGACCTCATGGTAAACTACCGACCAGTGTCCCACCTTCCCTTTATTTCGAAAATCCTCGAAAAAATTGTCGCACAGCAGCTAAATGAACACTTAGTGTCTAACAATCTCTGTGAACCTTTTCAATCCGGTTTCAGGGCAAATCACTCTACGGAGACAGCCCTCGCAAAAATGACTAATGATCTACTGCTAACGATGGATTCTGATGCGTCATCTATGTTGCTGCTTCTTGATCTTAGCGCTGCTTTCGATACGTCGATCATAATATTTTATTAGAGCGTATCAAAACACGTATTGGTATGTCAGACTTAGCTTTGTCGTGGTTTAACTCTTATCTTACTGACAGGATGCAATGCGTCTCCCATAATAATGTGACCTCGGACTATGTTAAGGTAACGTGCGGCGTTCCTCAGGGTTCGGTTCTTGGCCCTGCACTCTTTAGTATTTACATGCTGCCGCTAGGCGACATCATACGCAAATACGGTGTTAGCTTTCATTGTTATGCTGATGACACCCAACTCTACATGCCCCTAAAGCTGACCAACACGCCGGATTGTAGTCAGCTGGAGGCGTGTCTTAATGAAATTAAACAATGGATGTCCGCTAACTTCTTGCAACTCAACGCCAAGAAAACGGAAATGCTGATTATCGGTCCTGCTAAACACCGACATTTATTTAATAATACCACCTTAACATTTGACAACCAAACAATTACACAAGGCGACTCAGTAAAGAATCTGGGTATTATCTTCGACCCAACTCTCTCCTTTGAGTCACACATTAAGAGTGTTACTAAAACGGCCTTCTTTCATCTCCGTAATATCGCTAAAATTCATTGTATTTTATCCACTAGCGACGCTGAGATCATTATTCATGCGTTCGTTACGTCTCGTCTCGACTACTGTAACGTATTATTTTCGGGTCTCCCTATGTCTAGCATTAAAAGACTACAATTGGTACAAAATGCGGCTGCTAGACTTTTGACAAGAACAAGAAAGTTTGATCATATTACGCCTATACTGGCTCACCTGCACTGGCTTCCTGTGCACTTAAGATGTGACTTTAAGGTTTTACTACTTACGTATAAAATACTACACGGTCTAGCTCCGTCCTATCTTGTCGATTGCATTGTACCATATGTCCCGGCAAGAAATCTGCGTTCAAACTCCGGCTTATTAGTGATTCCCAGAGCCCAAAAAAAGTCTGCGGGCTATAGAGCGTTTTCTATTCGGGCTCCAGTACTATGGAATGCCCTCCCGGTAACAATTAGAGATGCTACCTCAGTAGAAGCATTTAAGTCCCATCTTAAAACTCATTTGTATACTCTAGCCTTTAAATAGCCCCCCTGTTAGACCAGTTGATCTGCCGTTTCTTTTCTTTTCTCCTCTGCTCCCCTATTCCTTGTGGAGGGGGGTGGGGGGGGACAGGTCCGGTGGCCATGGATGAAGTGCTGGCTGTCCAGAGTCGGGACCCGGGGTGGACCGCTCGCCTGTGCATCGGCTGGGAACATCTCTGCGCTGCTGACCCGTCTCCGCTCGGGATGGTGTCCTGCTGGCCCCACTATGGACTGGACTCTTACTATTATGTTGGATCCACTATGGACTGGACTCTCACAATATTATGTCAGACCCACTCGACATCCATTGCTTTCGGTCTCCCCTAGAGGGGGGGGTTACCCACATATGCGGTCCTCTCCAAGGTTTCTCATAGTCATTCACATCGACGTCCCACTGGTGTGAGTTTTTCCTTGCCCTTATGTGGGCTTTGTACCGAGGATGTCGTTGTGGCTTGTGCAGCCCTTTGAGACACTTGTGATTTAGGGCTATATAAATAAACATTGATTGATTGATTGATTGATACCATCCAACAACCTGAAGACACAGACTCAGCTTTAACAGATGTCTGTGAATCTATCAAAGCTGCCCTCATTAACCCTGCTGACTGGCCACACCATTTGACTGATACACTAAGAATTGAATTACTTAGCCGAGGATCTTATGAGGTAAACTCAGACTTCACGTTCCCTAAAAGAGATGATGGAAGAAATTTCCATTTCCACTGCTTCCAGACATTTAGTGAACACAGAGAAAATTACATGGACAGAGCTCATGCATTCCCCCAATTTTCCCCCTATGTCATTTGCACTACATTTGTAGGTGTTAAGTTATTATTTTATCTCAGGTTAATTATTTAAATGGCTTATATTTTTTCTTCATATTGCATTTTTTTGTCTTGATCTGTGCATCACTGTAAATGGACAATAGCACCACTGTTATTTCACAATAAAATTCTGGCAAATGAACTGTCAGTTTTCTACCGTAAAATCTTCAGTCGTTGTGTGTACAGGCATTACCATAAATGAAACATCAGTAGCCTACCACTATTATTTTTACCATAAAATTCTGGCGACTCAGCTACTAGTTCTATTTTACCAGTAAAATCTATGTTTTTACATCATCATCATCATCATCGGCGATCACTTGAAACGAGTATGACGATCCTCCTGGTAGGGGGGTATCCCTTTATGGAGGATGACTGTGCAGGACTTTGTTTAACGTGGGGAGACTGGTGCACAGACAGTCACCACACGATCCTTGGCAAATCCAGGTCAGGGTCCAGTGGCATGGAGTCCAAGACGACTGGAGACCCTTTTCTGCTGCAGCCTTCAACCGCCATCCCAACCGTTGTGACGCTCCATAGGTTTAGCAATCATCCTCCGCCTGTTCCACCGTTGAGGTCTTGGGTTGTTATTTCCCCATAACTGAGCCCACATGGATGTGGGGGTGCCTTCTTCCGCCATCGCAGCCGTTGTGGTAGTTCTTACATCTACCGTCTTCCGCATGCTCCGCCGTTGAGGTCTTCACCGTATCCCTGGCTAGGGGGCAGTCAGGTACTAGCAGAGGTGTGGACTCGAGTCACATGACTTGGACTCGAGTCAGACTCGAGTCATGAATTTGATGACTTTAGACTCGACTTGACAAAATGTAAAGAGACTTGCAACTCGACTTAGACTTTAACATCAATGACTTGTGACTTCACTTGGACTTGAGCCTTTTGACTTGACATGACTTGCTACTTTCCCCAAAACCCAACAATTAAAAAGTTATTTGGGAGCGCTCCGTATTTTTCATTTTTTTCGTCTGTGTCTATCAGCGTGTTGTTCCTGTCAGCGTGTTGTTTCTGTCAGTACAACAGCCAATCAAATTAGATCTACGTTGTTTTCATCACACAGCATTCATCCAATCAAATTGCAGGACAACCAATGAACAAGAGTTGTCAAACAACACGCCAGTGAGAAACAATTATGCCAAAGTTGGTTTCGTTCGGGTATAAAAACTACGACTTGGTCAACAAGAAACGAATTGCCGTATGCAAATCACGCAGTTCGAATATTACAGACAGAGACGCAACAACTTCCAACTTCGTTCGACATTTGAAGTTGCACAAAGAAGGGTAATTTTTGAATGTAAAATAACGTTTATTGGCTAAGTAACGTGACTTTTATTTGCTGTGTAGTTAAATCAGTGAGGCTGTAAACTTACTGCTAACGTTATAACCATAGACATTTTATAAGTAAACGCAGCATCGAGCGCTACTGCCTACTGGCGCAGACGAGATGCAGGGCCGCCATCTTGGAGTGGTGATTCGCTCCACTCAGTGCAATTCATTTGGCAGGAGCAATGAACTGTCAGCACATTTATTTCATCTTACCTCACTGAATACCACTGATTTTCACCCCCTTTTTTGTCATACGTGTAGCTATGATAAAAGACACATGTTTTGGCGTGTTTTATTATTCATAGTTTGCTTAACAGTAATAGAATATTCTTATATGCTATAAGTGAGCAGACGTCCGAGATCAAAACTGGGAATATGATCCCAGAGAAGGGGAAAAAAAGGAACAGCTATTTTTAAGTTGAAGAAACAATAGGATTAGGTTATATATACATGCGTATATCCTACATAAACAATGTATGAATACATTAGATATTTATATATCTTCGGGACCTATAGACTGTATCTCTGTTGCTGCAGCAGCAGAGAGTTTATTCTGTCTTGACACTTTATATTGATATTAACATTCTTCCCTTAAATGATCATGTTTACACTGATTGTTTTATATGTATTTTTTATGTATGTCGCTTTGGATAAAAGCGTCTGCCAAATACTTAAACATACACATACAGTATATAAACTGGATCCAAATTCTGTTTTACCCAACAATGTTAGTATTTGAATATTGTTACTTGAAGACTTATTCCTGGTTACAATTATACTGTTAAGAAAGTATTGTCTTATATTTTGCCTAAAATGAGAATGCATCATAATCAGCGGCGGCTGGTGAATTTTGTTTTAGGTGGGGCTGAAAGTTTGTAAACCAAACCCATGTAGGGGCGTAATCCTCCCCCAGTAGATTTATTTGTGATTTTCACATAAAAATATTGAAGATCTTTGCTCCTTCTCAACTCTGTGGTAATATTCTTTTCACAAAATACAACCAATAGTACGTTAATGTTAAATCTTACTTGTGAAAAGTAATCCTCCGATTACTATTTTCAACAGTCCGCTCATTTGAGCAGGAAAACGCTGAACACCATCTTTGTTTTCTACCTGTCAACTGTCAGTTTAGGCTGCTCGCCGGCTCCTCATCACCACTTCAAAATGGCAGCCAAATTGCTCGCGTCACAGCAACCAATGCTACGTCTACTTATAAGATGTCTATGGTTATAACGTCATTGCAAACACGGCAATCTGTTGCGTCCACTGCAGTTCGCTACCTTATTCATACTTTTTGTCAAGTGATTTTTTTTAAGCAGGGTTGCATGAGGTACCTACACATAACGTAACGTTAGTCAATGTATCACACACAGTAACGTAACGTTAGTCAATGTATCACACACAGTAACGTTACGTTAGTCAATGTATCACACACAGTAATGTAACGTTAGACGGCGGTCAGCAGCACCGCGTATTTTAGCCACCTACAAAAAGACAAACATTGTCAAATAAAGGTCAGTTAAAATGTATACTATATTAAGAATATGTGTACATATTGCATAGGGCCCTGACATCTAAAAAGTACAACTCTGTTCTTTGTTATGTTCATGCATTTGTTATGTTTTTCATGTGTACGCACACATCAACACACATACAGTATGAGATGAGATCAATGAGCTAAGGTAAGAACAGGCTAGAAACTGCTGTGGAACTAGTTACAATGCAATATGCCATGGAAATACAATGTTAACACTTTTGTACAAATAAGTACAGTTGCACTTGTTTTTTCGAATGTGTTTATTCTGTAAAGGAATGAGTTAAATGTTTAAAATGACTGGTTAATAGTGCTGTTATGAAGTGCAATGTCAACACTATTTTTTTTCCTGCAATTTCAAATGCACTTGTTTTAATAAATAAATACAGCGTTTTAAAAGCATACACAATCTGTGTAAATACATTAGTCTGTGGTTAAAAGGACTTGAAAGGACTCGAAACTCAAAACGCAGGACTTGGGACTTGACTTGAGACTTTCCAGTCTTGACTTTGGACTTGACTCGGGACTTGCCTGTCTTGACTCGGGACTTGACTCAAGACTTGAGGGCAAAGACTTGAGACTTACTTGTGAATTGCAATACAATGACTTGGTCCCACCTCTGGGTATTAGGCCTTTGCCAAGGGCCACCTGGGGTAACAGTAGTAAAGGGGTTAACCTCCTAGTGCCCCAAGACCCCTTAGAGGAGCCTTCACTGCCGGATGCACATTAATGTCATGCTCAGGACGTTTTTTTACATAGAATTACCATAACCGTAACAACACTACCACTCATAGTTTTGCTGTAAAATTCTGGCGACTGAGCTGCCGTTTTATTTCGCCGACAAACCTATGGCTGCTGCATTTACAGTGCATTGCTATAAATGTAAAAACGGTGCCACTTTTATTTTTACAGTAACATTCTGGTAACTGAGGGGCCAGTTCTTTACTGTAAAATCTATTTAATATGTGCAATGTGGTCGTCGTTAAGATCTTTGTTGTTTTGCCTTTGGCAGAAGCTTTGTTATGGGAAAAAAAGCATTATGAAAAGAAGAACTGGGATGTTGTCAGGGGGATGGGGGGTGGGGGGGTGCATGCATCAGCAAGCAAATGGAAGCACAATCACTCGGAGCTTGGTGGTCAATATCAATTTTATCCAGGCGCAGCAGAACAAAGGCGTGCTTTATTTTCCCCTCTCCAAATATTTCAGCAACATTTCAATAAAATTGTTTAATTAAAGGCTTTGTGCGTACAAGTGCTTTGGTTATTGAATTCCGATTAGAAGCCTCATGCTGGTGGTTTGTGTGGGAAGATGCTGGATGGATCCCTGAACACACGTTCTGTTGCTTCCAGCACAAACTCATCACTTCTACTTTGTCTACCTTCAGTCCAACACGAGAAGGCACCGTTCATATCCAGCAGCAGTGTGCTGCACCTCTGGATCTTTTCTCCTGTGTTATATTGTAACTCGTAGGGTTGTACCAATACCTATATTTTGGTATTGGTACAGGTACAAAATTTTATTGCGATACTTTTCAATATTTTTCAATAATTTTCTAAATAAAGGGGACCACAAAACAATGACATTATTGGCTTTATTTTAATAAAAAATCTTACGGTCCATTAAACATATGTTTCTTATTGCAATCGAAGAACAATTTTGGCCTTAAATAAAATAGTGAACATACAAAACAACTTGCCTTTTATTAGTAAGTAAACAAACAAAGGCTCCTAATTTGTCTGCTGACGTATGCAGTAACATATTGTGTCATTTATCATTCTATTTTGTCAAAATTATGAGGGACAAGCGGTAGAAAATGACTAGATTATTAATCTACTGGTTCATTTACTGTTAATATCTGCTTACTTTCTCTTTTACCATGTTCTATCTACACTTCTGTTAAAATGTAATAATCACTTATTCTTGTATTGTTTTGATACTTTACATTAGTTTTGGATGATACCACACATTTAGGTATCGATCTGTTACCAAGTAGTTAAAGCAGGGGTAGGGAACCTATGGCTCAGGAGCCAGATGTGGCTCTTTTGATGACTGCATCTGGCTCTCAGATAAATCTTAGCTGACATTGCTTAACACAATAAGTAATGAATAATTCCGCTGGTAATCAAAGTGTTAAAAATAACGTTCAAAATATAAAACATTCTCATGCATCCATTTTCTACCGCACCTGTTGAAGGTTGCGGGTGGCTCAGCCAATCCCAGCTGTCCTTCAGGGTACAGGAGGGCCCTCTATTTTTATTGGATGATGCGGTCGCCCCACGGGTCATTGTGAGGTCAAGAAGTAAACTTCCCTTCTTTCAGCTAAAATAACCCGCAAAAACTCTGGAAGACGCTGAAACAATTGGGCCACAGCAGTCTCAAAACAATAACCACCAACCTCAATTTGAAAATAAACGGCTCACTCATCACAGACAAACTGAATGTGGCAAATTGCTTTAACAGATTTTACTCAACCATTGCTTCCACGTTCGTCAGCAAATTGCCTTCACATTCAGGCCTCTACGGTGAGCAGCACATCCAAGACTCAAGTTTGTCAAAGTTAAAACTGATGATGTGTTAAAGAAACCCAGCTCGCTGCAGCCAAAAAGAGCCACAGGACATGATAATATTCACACCAGATTTCTCAGAGACGCAGCTGTCCCAATGGTTGCTCATATCACCAACTTGTCTATCAATCAGTGTCATGTCCCACAAGAATTCAAGCTCGCAAAAATATCACCTCTGTATAAAAAAGGAAACAAATTAGACCCCAGCAACTACCGCCCTGTTTCCATCCTTTGCTCCATCTCAAAGGTTATAGAGAAGTTAATATATGAGCAAATAGATAATTATCTATCAAATCGCGAGCTCTTATTCGAATTTCAATCAGGATTCAGAAAATCACATTTCACCAATACATGCCTACTGTACCTAACTGACTACATCAGGCGAGAGATAGACATGGGCAAGTATTGTGGAATGGTTATGCTGGACCTTCCAAAGGCATTCGACACAGTTAACCACTCAATACTGTTAAACAAGTTGAGGGCAATCAGTTTTGACAGCGCAGCCACAAACTGGATGAAATCTTTCCTTGGGGATAGAGAACAGGTGGTCGAGGTAAACGGATCACTGTCCTCTCCCCTCAAGGTGAGCTGTGGTGTCCCACAGGGGAGCCTTCTGGGACCATTGTTATTCTTGATTTACATTAACGACATGAAATCAACATGTAACAGCTATTTGTTCCTGTTCGCGGACGATTCTGCGATCCTGGCCTCGGACAGGGACAAATTGAAGGTTGAAAGTGCACTCAGCACCAAACTAAGTAATCTCTGTCTCTGGATTTCCGATAACAAACTGTCACTACACCTGGGTAAAACAGAGTCCATCCTATTTGGGTCCAAGCACAACCTAGGTAAATCCCCGGGCTTTACGATTAAAGCAGGTAATACCATAATCACCAGCAAAGACGAGGTCATTTACCTAGGTTGTATAATGGACAACACTCTCTCGGGTGAAAAAATGGCATTAAAAGCAATCACCAAGATCAATAATAAAACTAGATTTTGGGGCAAGATTTCTGCGTTTATCAACAGAGATACACTTAAGACCCTTACCGGTGCCCTCATACAGCGTCATTTTGACTACGCCTGCACCTCATGGTTCACCAGTAACCCCAAACCACTAAAAACTAAACTGCAAACTTCCCAAAACAAGCTGGTGAGACTCCTGCTCAACCTCCCATACAGGCCTCACCTAACTCAAGCCCACTTTACCAAATTGGGATGGTTTAGAGTTGAGGAAAGAGTACACCAAATTGCAATGTGCCTGGTATTCAAAATACTCAGAGAAACTGTCCCCAAGTACCTGTCCAACGATTTCACCAGAGTAAGCGATGCTCAAAGGTACTACACAAGAGGGAGTTCTTCAGACCTCATCCCCCCCAAATTCAAGACTCTCATGGGAAAAAAATGCATTCTACTATTTTGCCACGACACGGTGGAATGCACTACCAACAGACCTTAAAATATGAACTTTCCTACTAAATTTTAAAACTGCCATAAAATCATGGCTCAGCTCAACTTCTACCTGATCTGAACCAAAATTGATCCCCAGCAACTCTTCAAAGCATCAAGCAGGTTTATATGTGGTTATAGTGTATATATATTTTCTCATTTTGTTTTGCACACTCTTGGAGTCAACATGTGCATAGTCATGTACATAGTGTCATGTTGAATGTATAAAATGTGATGAATATTTAATGGACCACAATGGAAACAAGCCTTTTGGCTTTTTGTGCTATCCATTTGCCTTTTTAAAGCATTACATGGATTCAATTCTTTAAGATGTCAATAAACTTCTCAATCAGTCAATCAATCAATCAATCAAGTTCATGCAGCGCAAACACTTTTGACAAAGAAGATGGCGAAAAGAAAAAAAGATGAGGAGTACCGTACATTACAGGATGAATGGACAGAAGAATTCGCCTTTGTGGAAAGAGCAGGTTCTGCGGTGTGTCTAATATGCAATGATAAAATTTAATCGATGAAACGGTCAAATATAAAGCGGCACTTCGACACACGCCATGCTAAATTTATATCGAAATATCCAAGGGGGGGACAGCAGGAAGAAAGCATGCCAAGACCTACTGTGCAGAGTGCAAGCTAGTCAGCAGCAACTCTGTGTATGGACTCGACAAGGTGACTTCAATTTGGCTATCTTTGCTGGTTCTTTAGCAATGGTGAGGTATGTAAAGCCATTCACAGATGGCGAGTATGCCAAAACATTAATGCCTAATGTGGCCAATGAACTTTTTAACGACTTTTCAGATAAAGACAAGATCATTAAACAAATCAAAGACATGCCTCTGTCAGCAAGAACGGTTCACAATCGTACCATCATGATCGCAAACCAAGTGGAGGAACGGTTTACGATCGTACCATCATGATAGCAAATCAAGTGGAGGAACGGTTCAAAAGTGGAGGAACGGTTCACGATCGTACCATCATGATAGCAAACCAAGTGGAGGAACGGTTTACGATCGTACGATCATGATAGCAAACCAAGTGGAGGAACGGTTCACGATCGTACCATCATGATAGCAAACCAAGTGGAGGAACGGTTCAGGATCGTACCATCATGATAGCAAACCAAATGGAGGAACGGTTCAGGATTGTACCATCGTGATAGCAAACCAAGTGGAGGAACGGTTCACGATCGTACCATCATGATCGCAAACCAAGTGGAGGAACGGTGTACGATCGTACCATCATGATAGCAAACCAAGTGGAGGAACGGTTCACGATCGTACCATCATGATAGCAAACCAAGTGGAGGAACGGTTCAGGATCGTACCATCATGATAGCAAACCAAATGGAGGAACGGTTCAGGATTGTACCATCGTGATAGCAAACCAAGTGGAGGAACGGTTCACGATCGTACCATCATGATCGCAAACCAAGTGGAGGAACGGTGTACGATCGTACCATCATGATAGCAAACCAAGTGGAGGAACGGTTCAGGATCGTACCATCATGATAGCAAACCAAATGGAGGAACGGTTCAGGATTGTACCATCGTGATAGCAAACCAAGTGGAGGAACGGTTCACGATCGTACCATCATGATCGCAAACCAAGTGGAGGAACGGTGTACGATCGTACCATCATGATAGCAAACCAAGTGGAGGAACGGTTCAGGATCGTACCATCATGATAGCAAACCAAGTGGAGGAACGGTTCAGGATCGTACCATCATGATAGCAAACCAAATGGAGGAACGGTTCAGGATTGTACCATCGTGATAGCAAACCAAGTGGAGGAACGGTTCACGATCGTACCATCATGATCGCAAACCAAGTGGAGGAACGGTGTACGATCGTACCATCATGATAGCAAACCAAGTGGAGGAACGGTTCACGATCGTACCATCATGACAGCAAACCAAGTGGAGGAACGGTTCAGGATCGTGCCATCATGATTGCAAACCAAATGGAGGAACGGTTCACGATCGTACCATCATGATAGCAAACCAAGTGGAGGAACGGTTCACAATCGTACCATCATGATAGCAAACCAAGTGGAGGAACGGTTCAGGATCGTACCATCATGATAGCAAATCAAGTGGAGGAACGGTTCACGATCGTACCATCATGATTGCAAACCAAGTGGAGGAACGGTTCACGATCGTACCATCATGATAGCAAACCAAGTGGAGGAACGGTTCACGATCGTACCATCATGATAGCAAACCATGTGGAGGAACGGTTCACGATCGTACCATCATGATAGCAAACCAAGTGGAGGAAACACAAGTGAAGGACATACATAAATCCAGCGCCAATCTTTCCCCTCGCTTTGGATGAGTCAACAGACGTAAGCCATTTATCCCAGTTCAGCGTGATTGCAAGGTACGTTCCCGGTGACATTCTGCTTGAGGATAGTCTTGCTGTTTTGCCAATGAAAGGGACCACAAGAGGGGAGGATTTATTCAAGTCTTTCATTGAGTTCGCTAAAGAAAAAAATCTACCTATGGATAAACTCGTTTCTGTGTGTATGGATGGTGCTACGTGCATGGTGGGGAAAAACAAAAGATTTGAAGCGCTTCTTCATGAACATGAAAATCGACCCACCCCAAGTTTTCATTGTATTCTACACCAGGAGGTGCTTTGTGCTCAAATGTGTGGCGAGCAGCTTGGTGAGGTGATTTCGATGCTCATTGGAGTGGTCAACTTTATTGTTGGCTGAGCTTTAAATGCTCACCAATTTAAAAGACTGCTGGATGAAGTTGGGAATAATTATCCTGGTCTGCTTTTGCACTGCAATGTGCGTTGGTTGTCAAGAAGGAAGGTGCTAAGGCGCTTTGCGGCTTGCCTGAGCGAAATACGGACTTTTCTTGAAATGAAAGGCGTCGAGTATCCTGAGCTAGCTAACACTGAGTGGCTCCTGAAGTTCTACTATCTCATGGATATGACTGAACAGCTCAATGTGAAAATGCAAGGCATCGTAATAACAGTCGTAGCCCTTCAACAAGCAGTGTTTGCATTTGAAAACAAGCTAGAAGTCTTTATCGTCCATCCATCCATCTTCAACCGCTTATCCGGAATCGGGTCGCGGGGACAACAGCTCTAGCAGAGACCCCCAGACTTCCCTCTCCAGAGCAACATAAGCAACTTCCTCCTGGGGAATCCCGAAGCGTTTCCAGGCCAGAGAGGAGATGTAATCCCCCCCATCTAATCCTTGGCCTGCCACGGGGTCTCCTCCCAGTGGGACGTGCAACGAGGACCTCCCTAGGGAGACGCTCGTGAGGCATCCGCACGACATGCCCGAACCACCTAAGCTGGCTTCTTTTCAAGCAAAGGAGCAGCGGCTCTACTCCGAGTCTCTCTCGGGTGACTGAACTTCACACCCTATCTCTAAGGGAGATGCCAGCCACCCTTCTGAGGAAACTCATTTCGGCCGCTTGTGTCTACTCTTTATCGTGGATTTTGAAACAGGTCGTTTACTACACTTTGAAAAACTGAGAATTTAAAAATGTATGCACAGCAAGTGACCTTGCTCAACATTTTGATCTCCAGCAGCTAGCTGGCTTCACATCTGATCTCCTGCAGTCATTTAAAGCGCACATTGGAGATTTTCGTGAGCGCACTGGTCTTTTTAAGTTCATCACCCATCCACACGAGTGTGTCATGGACAAAGCTGACCTGAGTTGTATCACTGGTGTCTCCATTAGAGACTTTGAGCTAGAAGTTGCTGACCTGAAGGCCTCAGACATGTGGGTGAACAAGTTCAAATCACTGAATGAAATTTTAGAAAGACTTGCACGACAGAAAGCAGAACTGGCCAGCAAACACGAGTGGACAGAAATGAAAAAACTTCAACTCAAAGACCAGCTGATTGTCAAAACATGGAACGCGCTTCCCGTCACATACCACGCACTGCCGCGTGTGACTATTGCCATATTGACCATGTTTGACTGTACGTATGCATGTGAGCAGTCGTTCTCACATCTGAAAAACATCAAGATTGGCATCATTGGCACTTTAACTTTACTTTACTTTCAACAAATTTAACTGCCTTGCATTTCCTGACCTATTTTGCATCGAGTGTTAGCATGTTTAGTACATAAAAGGTCAGTTTCTGCATCTTCTAAAGTTAAGTGGAAAACAAAGTCATCTGCCATGGATGCATCCAAAATGAAAGGACAAGAAGTTGGAGGTCCTCAGGTGAGATGCTGAGAAGATCTTCATCAGTGTGTCAGCACACATTAAAAGCAGATTTAAGCTTGTTGCGTCCCCTCAGCCTGTAAACCACATCCCCTCCCTGTCCTTCACCTCGTGCCAGAGGCAGCCACCTGCCGCCAGGACGCGCTTACGCCGCCACCTTGCCAAAACATCCCATGGAATGGGGACAGATGTCCAGTTGGCGCATTAAGTGCAGCGAATAAATACGTCTGCCTTTCAGTTTTTGCCATTGGGGGGAAAAAGAGGCCGTCTAGCCAGGACTTGTGTTCATTTTCACACAGATGGTGATCAAAGACATTAACTCTTAAAGAGGCACTATTACAACCTACTCAGTGGCCTTGTGGTTAGAGTGTCCGCCCTGAGATCGGTAGGTTGTGAGTTCAAACCCCGGCCGAGTCACACCAAAGACTATAAAAATGGGACCCATTACCTCCCTGCTTGACACTCACCATCAAGGGTTGGATTTGGGGGTTAAATCATCAAAAATGATTCCCGGGCGCGGCCACCGCTGCATCTCACTGCTCCCCTCACCTCCCAGGGGGTGAACAAGGGTGATGGGTCAAATGCAGAGGACAATCATTGGTACTTTAACATAAACTTTAATCATGCAAGACCAACTTGTTTGCCTAATGGTTCCTGCTTAAGTATATTTGGATCTGCATAAGTCCCGAAAAAATTTCAATCAAACCATCGAGACACTGCAGAGATATTAAACAATCCTGCCTTCCTTTTGACTTCCTCCAAACGGTCCGTTTGGAATTTACTGCTTTTGTGACGTTTTGTTCAAGTGTGCCGTCAGCGAGTTATCCATATATGGTAGACATTTTCCCCAAACATCCTTCCGTGACTCAGCCAATTTAAAATGATGTCAAACCGGCTGTGCTCCAACATCATGTCCAAGTAGAAACCCAATGAAAGAAAACGCTCTGTTTGCTTTAACCAGCACAAGTCCCGACATTAACTTTCAGCCTCATCTGAAGTCAAATAGGCCTTACTTTGAACTTTTATGCCTGTGTGCCTAAAACTTCGAGGAAGTCGCTTCAAGATTAGCCCTGCTTCAACCACAGACCTTCACAAAAAGATAGTTTTTCCGATATATCACATTTAATGGCGGGCTCGGTGACTACTATTTATGGCAATGAAACGGTAAGAAATACCAGTAGGTTAGAAATGTGTGAATGATAAATTAAAATAGCTATTTGTTGTATAGCTAGTTTAGCCTTTTACTGTAAGACAACAGTGTCACTGTCCTCCGGCAAAATATAGGATTATTTTCCTAAAATTGTATTTTAATTGGACCAGCTCCTACTGTGTTGGCACTAGACGATACAGTTTTCATATGGTAATCCATTATTACGCTCACGATGGCGCTCGTATCGTACAAGCGCTCGTAGCATACTTTGTAGCCTTGAGCCTCTATTTGTTTACAACTTAAAGCAGCAGTTATTTACATGATGGAGAATAGTAAAGCCTTTTATTGCCAATATACACATGTACCCTTCCAGAAAGTTAGACTCGGTAGAAATTTAACCTTAGTCAGCGTATAGTTCCAGATCTCTACCTCTTTTGTCCAACTACATCGCCTTCTTCCTTTGAGCCGGCAACAAAACACGGTGAGAAGCTGGCCTCGCTATATCATCTGGGATGTTGTGTTGTGGTGAAATTCCCTCAAAACAGATGGCTGGTGGGCCTGCAGATGCCACCTTTCTCTCCGGTGGGCCTGCAGACGCCACCTTACTCTCCGGTGGGCCGGCAGACGCTGCTATCCTCTCCGGTGGGCCTACAGACGCCACCATCTTCTCCAGTGGGCCTGCAGACGCCGCCATGCTCTCCGGCGGGCCTGCAGACGCCACCATCCTCTCCTCGATGGGCCTGCAGATGCTGCCATTAACACCGGTGGGCCTGCAGGCGCCGTCATCAGCCCCGGTGGACCTGCAGACGCCGCCATCAACCCCGGTGGGCCTGCAGACGCCGTCATCAACCCCGGTGGACCTGCAGACACCATCCTCTCCAGCACCACGGCGACCTTCTTCGCCAAGCTCCGGAAACACCTCCAGCCCAGCCGCCTGTTCCTCTGGCTGCTCTCATGACGACGTCATTGTCTTTGGCGGCTCATCTCACATCACCGCCATCTTCCTCATTTCCGGCGCACGGTCCCACAGCGCCGCCATCTTCATTGTCTCCGGCGAGCCATCCCCCCGCGCCGCCATATTCCTCGTCACCGCCGTGCCGTCCCACGGCGCCACCCTCGTCTCCAGCATTGTCGCCATTGCGACCTCCAGCTGGCTTGCCGCACAAGCGGCCATCAGGCGCCCGCACGCGGCTCTCTCAGGGGCCAATTCATGGACGCCCTTTGCGCCAACAACAGCGACGCCCGGACTTGGGCGTAGGACTCACAGGCTGCTAAGGTTCTGGCGCCACTCGTGTCCGCCTTCTTGACGGCCGTTCCGTGGTCGCCTGCCTCGCCTGCTGCAGTAGCGGCGTTCGACTCGCCGCCGCCACCTGACTTGTCCCCGGTGCATTGGCACTTGGCCTGGCGACCCACCACCAAGTCCTCCCTCCGCCCTCCCGTGACTCTTGAACTTTTTCTTCGTTGTTTTCTGGGGACATCTGGAATCTGTCTTTAGGGCGGGTGGTACTGTCATGGTCAGGTTTTGTTCAGTTAGTTTGACTCCCTCAGTTCTGTTTTCAGCTCCTCTGGGTTTGTGTTTTAGTTGCCATAAGTGCAAATTAGAGAGCTATTTATTCCTGTTTTACGCCACACTCAGTCTGGCTGTCTTGTTTGCGCTATGCAACAGTTAAGTTGGATGATTTCTTGCTTCTTTGCTCGTGTTTATCTTTTGCTAAGCTTTAGCTTTGCTTCCTGTGCTATCGGCACGCTTGTATCCTGTATGATTAATAAGAATAAATCATTGTCTCACCTGCACCTTGCCTCCGGAGTTTCCGTCTTCATCCTGGGAAAACGAACCCGACGTGACACTTGGGGGTTAAGCACATTCAATGACAATACTGTACAACTCAATTAACAAATATTTACTGACCAAGTGTCATCAGGTGTCTTCAGTAAATTGAAACATTTAAAAAAAATATTACACATTGATTAGAACAGCAACTTCGGTTTTAAAATTAATTGTAGCAAAATACAAGTAAAAGTTGTAAAAGTAGCAAATATCTAATATGAGCTAGCAATGGGCTCACAGTGATGCTAGCTAGCTTGTTAGCCACAAAATGGCTGACCATTTACTGTTAAACAAATGTAGCACATGTATTTTGTCTGTTTATATGAAACAAAAATGCGCTGTATGGATGATTACAATGTTATGTAGTTCAACAAGATACTAAACACTACAGTAGTACATCACCAGGGACAATAGCTAGCTTATCAGCCACAAAATTGATGACAAATGTGTCATTTGGCTCCATATATTACACCCAAATATACTTTGTAGATTGTCACAATGTTATGTAGTTCAACAACAAGATGCTATACATTTAAGTAATTGAAAAAAATATCAGTCTAAATGATGAGAAAAGTTAGCTAGCTAATTAGCCACAAAATGGCTGACTCGTAGCATTAACCTAACAAGTGTCATCTATCTCGGATCGCATTATAATATTAAACCCAAATGTGTTGAATGTAATATGATAATGATATATTGTAAGTAGGGATGTCCGATAATTGCTTTTTGCCGATATCCGATATTCTGATATTGTCCAACTCTTTAATTACCGATATCAACCGATACTGATATCAACCGATATATACAGTTGTGGAATTAACACATTATTATGCCTAATTTGGACAACCAGGTATGGTGAAGATAAGGTACTTTTTAATTTTTTTTTATAAAATAAGATAAATAAATTAAAAACCTTTTCTTGAATAAAAAAGAAAGTAAAACACTATAAAAACAGTTACATAGAAACTAGTAATTAATGAAAATGAGTAAAATTAACTGTTAAAGGTTAGTACTATTAGTGGACCAGCAGCACGCACAATCATGTGTGCTTACGGACTGTATCCCTTGCAGACTGTATTGATATATATTGATATATAATGTAGGAACCAGAATATTAATAACAGAAAGAAACAACCCTTTTGTGTGAATGAGTGTGAATGAGTGTAAATGGGGGAGGAAGGTTTTTTGGGTTGGTGCACTAATTGTAAGTGTATCTTGTGTTTTTTACGTTGATTTAATTTAAAAAAACAAACAAACAAAAAAAAACGATACTGATAATAATAAAAAAAACCAATAAAGATAATTTCCGATATTACATTTTAACGCATTTATCGGACATCTCTAATTGTAAGAAAGTAAGAAAAAAATATGATGAAAATAAAAATAAAAATATCACAGTTGTTAAGATATCCATCCATCCATGTTCTACCACTTGTCCCTCTTGGAGTCGCTGGGTAAAGATAGTAGTAGTATTTGATATTTTTAATAAAATAGAATTAGGCTCAGAATCAGAAAAACGCTAATTAATTTGTTAACCACAAAGATAGCTTTCGCCCTTCATTTTATTTTATTTGACATAGCCCTTAAATAACAAGTGTCTACAAGAACCTTTAATATGGCCACCATAAGTACAAGTTTGAGTCCATGGTTCTCGCCCGGAAAAGAGATGGCTGGATGGATGGCCACCATTAAAAAAAGGTCACTTTTTTTTTTTTAAAGTCATTTCAAAGTTGTTATTAACGCTAAAGCTCTTACTTGACGTCACATTATCATCCTGAGAGGTGCCTGTTAGCAAGGCTGCTACTTCAATAATAAATAGAAATAAAACCATCAAGGTGTTTGCTTTCTTATTGCCAAAATAAACTTCCAATATGTGCGACAAAAAAACTAATTAACATCTGCTGTTTGTCATCTCATCATAACTCCAACATCCATTAATTATGTCCTCCAGAATGCTATTAGTTCCACCAAGCAACACAACGCACATTACTCATGAAAACACCCGGAACAACAAACAAATCAAATTTTGATGGAAGGTAATTTGATTTGTTAATTTTTTATTTTGGATCATTTAAAAACACCTATTTTTTTAGTGTATTAAATATTTATTCTGCTAAAGAATGCAATGTTAGCAGGGCAGTTTAATGGCATTACAGAAATATACAGAGAAAAAAACTGTGAAAGGAAATAAAACATTATAAAAAACTAAATATTTTAGTTTTTTAGCAGTAATGTCTAACTATAATAACCCATTGTCAGGGTATTTAATCGATCACAAGTGGACTATTTGGTGTGTCTTGGAAGTCGTTTCGCCTCTCATCCGAGTAGGCTTCATCAGTTCGTGCTCATAGACTTAGATTGGTCAGATCCAGCAGATGGTGTGCCTGGGCAGTGATCTTTCTGTCCTATCGTAGTGAGAAAAACTGTTTTAATGCAAACGAGCAATCCTACTGCCAAAACCAACGACAGTCGATGAAGTGTAATTTCCACTCAATGACATTGAGGTCTTGTGTGGCAGATTGATCTCTGCGAATCGACTACTACCAGTCCAAAATAGTCGGAATCACCCACGTTAGCATTCCACTCAGTTGTAAACACATGGCTCAAAAGAGCATCTGTGGCCAGAATGTTTCTAACTCCCGTTGTTTGTTGGAGGCTAAATTGCAGAGTCTTTTACAAAACCCAAAACCAGTGAAGTTGGCACGTTGGATAAATGGTGAATAAAAACAGAATACAATGATTTGCAAATCCTTTTCAACCTATATTCAATTGAATAGACTGCAAAGACAAGATACTTAACGTTCGAACTGGTAAACTTTGTTATTTTTTGCAAATATTAGCTCATTTGGAATTTGATGCCTGCGACATGTTTCAAAAAAGCTGGCACAAGTGGCAAAAAAGACAGAGAAAGTTGAGGAATGCTCATCAAACACTTATTTGGAACATCCCACAGGTGAACAAGCTAATTGGGAACAGGTGGGTGCCATGATTGGGTACAAAAGCAGCTTCCATGAAATGCTCAGTCATTCACAAACAAGGATGGGGCGAGGGTCACTACTTTATGAACAAATGAGTGAGCAAATCGCCCAACAGTTTAAGAACAACATTTCTCAACGAGCTATTGCAAGGAATTTGGGGATTTCACCATCTACGGTCTGTAATATCATCAAAAGGTTCAGAGAATCTGGAAAAATCACTGCACGTAAGCGGAAACGCCGAAAACCAACATTGAATGCCTGTGACCTTCGATCCCTCAGGCGGTACTGCATCAAAAAGCGACATCAGTGTGTGAAGGATATCACCACATGGGCTCAGGAACACTTCAGAAAACCACTGTCAGTAACTACAGTTGGTCGCTACATCTGTAAGTGCAAGTTAAAACTCTACTATGCAAAGCGAAAGCCATTTATCAACAACACCCAGAAACGCCGCCGGCTTCGCTCATCTAAGATGGACTGATGCAAAGTGGAAAAGTGTTCTGTGGTCTGACGAGTCCACATTTGAAATTGTTGTTGGAAACTGTGGACGTCGTGTCCTCCGGACCAAAGAGGAAAAGAACCATCTGTACTGTTATAGGCGCAAAGTTGAAAAGCCAGCATCTGTGATGGTATGGGGGTGTGTTAGTGCCCAAGGCATGGGTAACTTACACATCTGTGAAGGCGCCATTAATGCTGAAAGGTACATACACGTTTTGGAGCAACATATGTTGCCATCCAAACAATGTATTTTTCAGCAAGACAATGTCAAGCCACGTGTTACAACAGTGTGGCTTCGTAGTAAAAGAGTGTGGGTACTAGACTGGCCTGCCTGTAGTCCAGACCTGTCTCTCATTGAAAATGTGTGGCGCATTATGAAGGCTAAAATACCACAACGGAGACCCCCGGACTGTTGAACAACTTAAGCTGTACATCAAGCAAGAATGGGAAAGAATTCCACCTGAAAAGCTTCAAAAATTGGTCTCCTCAGTTTCCAAACGTTTACTGAGTGTTGTTAAAAGGAAAGGCCATGTAACACAGTGGTAAAAATGCCCCTGTGCCAACTTTTTTGCAATGTGTTGCTGCCATCAAATTCCAAGTTAATGATTATTTGCAAAAATAAATAAAGTTTCTCAGTTCGAACGTTAAGTATCTTGTCTTTGCAGTCTATTCAATTGAATATAAGTTGAAAGGGATTTGCAAATCATTGTCCATCCATCCATCCATCTTCTTCCGCTTATCCGAGGTCGGGTCGCGGGGGCAGCAGCCTAAGCAGGGAAGCCCAGACTTCCCTCTCCCCAGCCACTTCGTCCAGCTCCTCCCGGGGGATCCCGAGGCGTTCCCAGGCCAGCCGGGAGACATAGTCTTCCCAACGTGTCCTGGGTCTTCCTCGTGGCCTCCTACCGGTCGGACATGCCCTAAACACCTCCTTAGGGAGGCGCTCGGGTGGCATCCTGACCAGATGCCCGAACCACCTCATCTGGCTCCTCTCGATGCGGAGGAGCAGCGGCTTTACTTTGAGCTCCCCCCGGATGACAGAGCTTCTCACCCTATCTCTAAGGGAGAGCCCCGCCACCCGGCGGAGGAAACTCATTTCGGCCGCTTGTACCCGTGATCTTGTCCTTTTGGTCATAACCCAAAGCTCATGACCATAGGTGAGGATGGGAACGTAGATCGACCGGTAAATTGAGAGCTTTGCCTTCCGGCTCAGCTCCTTCTTCACCACAACGGATCGATACAGCGTCCGCATTACTGAAGACGCCGCACCGATCCGCCTGTCGATCTCACGATCCACTCTTCCCTCACTCGTGAACAAGACTCCGAGGTACTTGAACTCCTCCACTTGGGGCAAGATCTCCTCCCCAACCCGGAGATGGCACTCCACCCTTTTCCGGGCGAGAACCATGGACTCGGACTTGGAGGTGCTGATTCTCATCCCAGTCGCTTCACACTCAGCTGCGAACCGATCCAGTGAGAGCTGAAGATCCTGGCCAGATGAAGCCATCAGGACCAAATCATCTGCAAAAAGCAGAGACCTAATCCTGCAGCCACCAAACCGGATCCCCTCAACGCCTTGACTGCGCCTAGAAATTCTGTCCATAAAAGTTATGAACAGAATCGGTGACAAAGGGCAGCCTCGGCGGAGTCCAACCCTCACCGGAAACGCGTCCGACTTACTGCCGGCAATGCGAACCAAGCTCTGACACTGATCATACAGGGAGCGGACCGCCACAATCAGACAGTCCGAAACCCCATACTCTCTGAGCACTCCCCACAGGACTTCCCGAGAGACACGGTCGAATGCCTTCTCCAAGTCCACAAAGCACATGTAGACTGGTTGGGCAAACTCCCATGCACCCTCAAGGACCCTGCGGAGAGTATAGAGCTGGTCCACAGTTCCACGACCAGGACGAAAACCACACTGTTCCTCCTGAAACCATTATTAGGACAAATCATTGTATTCTGTTTTTATTTACCATTTACACAAGGGGCCAACTTCACTGGTTTTGGGTTTGGTATGTTTAATCTTACTTATTCTTAATAATACCGATAATAACAAAGAGCAAGTCACCACGTGTCACGTCAGACCGACAGACGTTTGAAAAGACAAGTTCTGTTGTTATAAAATGTTTATTTGGAAACAAAACAATGTAGCCATTTTACACAGAACGTGGCGCGTCTATTTTACATACCTCAGGCAAGAAAGTGGTAAAAGTGAGAGAAACACCCAGACGGAGAAGCTAGGTGGAGGTTATAGTAGTGTTGTTTAGCGTCACAAGAGGATGACGAGCACGACGACAGTGAGGGCAGGAGGAGAAACAGGCTTCAGCAGGACCAGAGTGCTACAGTAACAATGGCGCCAGTTGATTTCAAACTCACAAACTTGGTTTCCTCCTCCTTGCAGTGTACACTCATACAGTGAGCTTTTGTCTCTGAGGTAGCAAGGCAATCATGGCTTTCCTCTTGATTGACAACTTTCCTTTAAAAACAAAAACAAAATTTACATGTCGTACAACCCCAATTTCACAACAAGTGTGTAGTTCCACACGTGGAATGACAAACTGTATAGGCACACAAGGAGTGGCGTTTTATGACGTAACAACGCAGTTTCAATTCATTCATATTCATGCGTTCAAACACAGAGCGTATTAGAGCCACACTCAAAAGAAAATATAATTATGAGGAAAAAAAATAATTACCTCAGTGAAGTTGTGCTGTTACATGTAGAATTTTAATAACATTAGCAGAAATATGTCATAAATTACAATAAAGTTGCAAGAAAAAAAGTTAAGGGGGTTTCCGAGGAATATCAGAATCATACGAGAATAAAGTCAGAATAATGCATTCAAAAAAGTTGTGGGGTTTTGGGGAAAAAGTCAAAATTGTACATGAATAAAGTTACAGGTAGTTTTTAAAAAAATTAAAAAAAAATCCTAGTGGTGCGAGAATAAGGTCACAATATTGCAAGAAAAAAAAGTTTTTTTTCCAAATTAAGTCATACTTGTAAGAGAATACAATCAGAATATTGCAAAAAAATTAAATAAAAATGGTTGTTTATTTTTGAGGAAAAGCCCTAATGGAATATTTTGAGAATAAAGTATTGAATATTACAAAAAAAAAAGAAGTTAGGGCCATTTCAAGAAAAAACCGCGTAACCTTAAAATTACAATAAGTCATATTATTACTGTTATGGGGAAACATTTCTTTTTTTTTTTAAATAATAAAAGATAGTTGGGTTTTTTTTATATGGAAAAATAAATGTTAATATTACAAGGATATTGTCAGAATACTATATATATATATATATATATATATATATATATATATATATATATATATATATATATATATATATATATATATCGGTGCGGCGTCTTCAGTAATGCGGACGCTGTATCGATCCGTTGTGGTGAAGAAGGAGCTGAGCCGGAAGGCAAAGCTCTCAATTTACCGGTCGATCTACGTTCCCATCCTCACCTATGGTCATGAGCTTTGGGTTATGACCGAAAGGACAAGATCACGGGTACAAGCGGCCGAAATGAGTTTCCTCCGCCGGGTGGCGGGGCTCTCCCTTAGAGATAGGGTGAGAAGCTCTGTCATCCGGGGGGAGCTCAAAGTAAAGCCGCTGCTCCTCCGCATCGAGAGGAGCCAGATGAGGTGGTTCGGGCATCTGGTCAGGATGCCACCTGTGCGCCTCCCTAAGGAGGTGTTTAGGGCATGTCCGACCGGTAGGAGGCCACGGGGAAGACCCAGGACACGTTGGGAAGACTATGTCTCCCGGCTGGCCTGGGAACGCCTCGGGATCCCCCGGGAGGAGCTGGACGAAGTGGCTGGGGAGAGGGAAGTCTGGGCTTCCCTGCTTAGGCTGCTGCCCCCGCGACCCGACCTCGGATAAGCGGAAGAAGATGGATGGATGGATGGATATATATATATATATATATATATATATATATATATATATATGTATATATGTATATGTATATAAAAAGAGTCCTCAAAAAGTTGTAATTTTATGTGTGATATTTTGAATGAACAGCGTCGTATTTTTGTTTGAGAAGTGGCAAAGTTAGCAGTGTGAATGTCACATTATTAGGACAAAACATTTATTTTTTGAGAAAAATACTTCTTCAGAGAAATGTTGCAATGTTATGTCAATGAAATTTGAATACTACAAGAAACCAAATAGATCATTTTAGAAAAAAAAGGTAATTGTGTGCGAGAACAGAAATGATGAGGTTTAGCTTGTGAAATTACCACTTTTTCCTCATGAAATGATGTCTTAATTCTCATATAGTCAAT
Organism: Nerophis lumbriciformis; assembly: GCF_033978685.3. Lineage (NCBI taxonomy): Eukaryota > Metazoa > Chordata > Actinopteri > Syngnathiformes > Syngnathidae > Nerophis > Nerophis lumbriciformis. Next base: position 20,629,329 of record NC_084581.2, read on the forward strand.
AAAATTATATAATATAATTATTGTGATTATATTTCCTTTTTTTTAGTGTGGACCCAATACTGTACTTTCGAGGTAACTCTGCAAAAAGCGACCGCATTTCGAAGGTACTCAAACTTCAACTCAGACTACCAGAGTTTGAATCTGAGTAAAGAGAAAGTGGAATGAGAAAAGAAATGTAACAGTTTGATTCCCAGTCCCACCAAAGAAAAGACAAGAGAATAGTATTGGACATTTTTCATAGAAAAGCAAAAGAAGTGGGAGGGGCCAATAATGAACCAATCAAGGACAAGCGTTGCATAGTACACGACGACAAGGTGGTGTAAGGAGACAAGTTGTCATGTCCTGTGCGTCTTTGGGATTTATGGGCTTGTTGTGGAATGGCCGAGTCGCTCTTTGTTCACATCACCTGCAAATCAACACAATAAAAAAAACAAAAATGGCAAATTAAAATCACATGAACAAAAGTCATGGAATATACTTCAAGTGTAAAAAAAAGAAAAAGAAGCAATTCCCAATGAAAAATAAATGTTCCTCTTAAAACAATGATACATTATCACAGGTAATTAAATGGTTTTAATTATTAAATGACTGGGTTTAAATTTTGGTTTATAGAATGTTATATTTGTATTTAGAAGTATTAGATATGTGTGGGGGAAGTTAAATGTTGGTCTTAAAGATATGAGCCATTCATTTCTAAATAACACTGAATTCAAATATAAAAGTACAATATTTTTTTACAGAAATTGTTTGGTTGAATTTTATATATTTTTGTAATTAAAAACTACATTTTAAATGGAAGAAATAAGTTAATTAAATTATTATAAATTGAATTAAAATGACATTAAAATACCTGCAATAAAACATTTATTTACATGTCTTGACCTGGGATGGATATGGTTTGAGTTAAAAGTTAGAGTACCAATGATTGTCACACACACACACTAGGTGTGGCGAAATTATTCTCTGCATTTGACCTATCACCCTTGATCACCCCCTGGGAGGTGATGGAGCGGGGAGCAGTGAGCAGCTGCGGTGGCCGCGCCCGGGAATCATTTTTGATGATTTAACCCCCAATTCCAACCCTTGATGGTGAGTGTCAAGCAGGGAAGTAATGGGTCCCATTTTTATAGTCTTTGGTGTGACTCAGCCTGGGTTTGAACTCACAACCTACCGATCTCAGGGCGGACACTCTAACCACTAAACCACTAAAGTTACATGCAATTTGAAAAAAAAAAACTTTTTAATTTCAATGTAATTTTTTGACAATCAAGTTGAGTCATTGAAATACTTCAATTACATAAATGAAACAATACCTAAGTAATTAATTAGAAAATAAAACCTGACTTGCCGTAATAGCCATTGGTGAATAATGAAGAAGTGTTGTGTTGTTGTTGTTGTTGTTGTTGTTATTGTTGTGGCTGTTGGCTAGCACTGAGGTGCTAACGGTGTAATGAGTGCTGCTGCTGACGCGTTAAGGTCAACAATGAAGTTTAAAAGAGCGTCAGACTGTGTATTTCTGTCAGGACGTTACATTACTTACAGGACGTTACTTGTACAAATTTCACAGACGAGCACTTGTTGCAATTGGCTGAGTTTGCATTCATTTAGCAGCGGAATAAAACACAGACAGCTTCTTCTTCTTTCAATCCGGTTGCGACTGTTTATGTAGGCATCACTGCTATCATGTAGCCGAGTTTCAGTGTCCATCTCTAGTTTGGACTTGGATTTACAAAACCCAAAACCAGTGAAGTTGGTACGTTGTGTAAATGGTAAATAAAAACATAATACAATGATTTGCAAATCCTTTTCAACCTATATTCAACTGAATAGACTGCAAAGACAAGATATTCAACATTCGAACTGAGAAACTTTGTTATTTTTTGCAAATATTAGCTCATTTGGAATTTGATGCCTGTGATATGTTTAAAGAAAGCTGGCACAAGTGGCAAAAAAGACAAAGTTGAGGAATGCTCATCAAACACTTATTTGGAACATCCTGCAGGTGAACAGGCTAATTGGGAACAGGTGGGTGCCATGATTGGGTATAAAAGCAGCTTCCACGAAATACTGAGTCATTCACAAACAAGGATGGGGCGAGGGTCACCGCTTTGTGAACAAATGCTTGAGCAAATTGTCCAACAGTTTAAGAACAACATTTCTCAATGAGCTATTGCAAGGAATTTAGGGATTTCACCATCTACGGTCCGTAATATCATCAAAAGGTTCAGAGAATCTGGAGAAATCACTGCACGTAAGCAGCAATGCCCGTGACCTTCAATCCCTCAGGCGGTACTGCATCAAAAAGCGACATCAGAGTGTAAAGGATATCACCACATGAGTTCAGGAACACTTCAGAAAACCACTGTCAGTAACTACAGTTGGTCGCTACATCTGTAAGTGCAAGTTAAAACTCTATTATGCAAAGCAAAAGCCATTTATCAACAACGCCCAGAAACGCTGCCGGCTTCGCTGGGCCCGAGCTCACCTAAGATGGACTGATGCAAAGTGGGAAAGTGTTCTGTGGTCTGACGATACCACATTTCAAATTGTTTTTGGAAACTATGGTCATCGTGTCCTCCGGACCAAAGAGGAAAATAACCATCCGGACTGTTACAGGCACAAAGTTCAAAAGCCAGCATCTGTGATGGTATGGGGCTGTATTTGTGCCCAAGGCATGGGTAACTTACACATGTGTGAAGACACCATTAATACAGGTTTTGGAGCAACACATGCTGCCATCCAAGCAAGGTTTTTTTCCATGGACGCCCCTGCTTATGTCAGCAAGACAATGCCAAGCCACATTCTGCACGTGTCACTACAGTGTGGCTTTGTAGTAAAATAATGTGGGTACTAGACTGGCCTGCCTGTAGTCCAGACCTGCCTCCCATTGAAAATGTGTGGCGCATTATGAAGCCTCAAATACTACAACGGAGACCCCGGACTGTTGAACAACTTAAGCTGTACATCAAGCAAGAATGGGAAAGAATTCCACCTGAAAAGCTTCAAAAATTGGTCTCCTCAGTTCCCAAACGTTTACTGAGTGTTGTTAAAAGGAAAGGCCATGTAACACAGTGGTAAAAATGCCCCTGTGACAACTTTTTTGCAATGTGTTGCTGCCATCAAATTCTAAGTTAATGATTATTTGCAAAAATAAATACAGTTTCTCAGTTTGAACGTTAAGTATCTTGTCTTTGCAGTTATTCAATTGAATAAAAGTTGAAAAGGATTTGCAAATCATTGTATTCTGTTTTTATTTACCATTTACACAACGGGCCAACTTGACTGGTTTTGGGTTTTGTACTTTGTAAGAATATAATGCGGGAAGGTGTGCGGCGCTCTTTTTAGGAAGCGAGTTTGAAAATAAATTCCTGTGGTAAATCATCACAGTGGCTGCCCTTCTCACATTACACACACACATCGGAGACTTCGAGGGCTTCTAGAAGGACGTCTCCCTGTAATGTCATCATGGACGCAGGAGGATGGACGAGAGTACAGTAGGACTGTGGAACTCCTAAAGTATAGCTCCATCTTACCTGTGGTCTTGACGAGAGGCTTGAGGCGTCGGGAAACAAAACAAAGAGCTGTCTCGCCCCGTTTTCTGTAATAATACATCGTCGCACGCTTGCATGCAGACGCACACACAAACACACACAGGTGCACACAACACTGTTCTACTGTGCACCCTGGAAATGCAAATAGCAACGCAGCAGCTGCCACATGTGATTTGTAACAAAAACCCTGCTACGTCTGCAGGAGAATGCTATTATGAGTCAAGGAGCTACACGTCGGAATATGATTTTGATGCATTTTAATGTCTTTATTCTTTGCTTTCATTTATGAATAAAGTTTGAAGTCATGTTGTAAAGTTTGCAGCAGCTTTTAGTAAAGTAGCACAACACATAAGACCCAGGAACAGATTAAGGATGCAATAATGAATTCATTGGCTTTACATTTTTTTTCTTATGGATAATAATAATTACTAGGGATGTCCCGATCAACATTTTTGGCCTCCGATCTTGATCCGATTTTTGGCCTCAGATCCAATTTGATTTCGAATCCCGCTTCTACACTTTGAGAATAGCTTATAGCATTGGTTCTTAACCATAGGGCCGAGGCCTATTGTTGGGCCGCTAGCATCCCCGCGACGGCCATTCCCAGCTGTGGTCCGTATGGGCCGTAGCGGTATACACATTTCCACCAATAATTATGACTGAAGAAGTGAAGCTGTATATTCATTTGTACTTTAGAAGGAGTCCTATCGGGTTCTTTTGGCTCATGGGACTCCTGAGGCAGCGGACAGGTACCGACAGGCCAAGCGGTGTGCGGCTTCAGCGGTCGCGGAGGCAAAAACTCGGACATGGGAGGAGTTCGGGGAAGCCATGGAAAACAACTTCCGGACGGCTTCGAAGCGATTCTGGACCACCATCCACCGCCTCAGGAAGGGGAAGCAGTGCACTACCAACACCGTGTATGGTGCGGATGGTGTTCTGCTGACCTCGACTGCGGAAGTTGTGGATCGGTGGAGGGAATACTTCGAAGACCTCCTCAATCCCACCAACACGTCTTCCTATGAGGAAGCAGTGCCTGAGGAATCTGTGGTGGGCTCTCCTATTTCTGGGGCTGAGGTTGCTGAGGTAGTTAAAAAGCTCCTCGGTGGCAAGGCCCCGGGGGTGGATGAGATCCGCCCGGAGTTCCTTAAGGCTCTGGATGCTGTAGGGCTGTCTTGGTTGACAAGACTCTGCAGCATCGCGTGGACATCGGGGGCAGTACCTCTGGATTGGCAGACCGGGGTGGTGGTTCCTCTCTTTAAAAAGGGGAACCGGAGGGTGTGTTCCAACTATCGTGGGATCACACTCCTCAGCCTTCCCGGTAAGGTCTATTCAGGTGTACTGGAGAGGAGGCTACGCCGGATAGTCGAACCTCGGATTCAGGAGGAACAGTGTGGTTTTCGTCCTGGTCGTGGAACTGTGGACCAGCTCTATACTCTCGGCAGGGTCCTTGAGGGTGCATGGGAGTTTGCCCAACCAGTCTACATGTGCTTTGTGGACTTGGAGAAGGCATTCGACCGTGTCCCTCGGGAAGTCCTGTGGGGAGTGCTCAGAGAGTATGGGGTTTCGGACTGTCTGATTGTGGCGGTCCGCTCCCTGTATGATCAGTGTCAGAGCTTGGTTCGCATTGCCGGCAGTAAGTCGGACACGTTTCCGGTGAGGGTTGGACTCCGCCAAGGCTGCCCTTTGTCACCGATTCTGTTCATAACTTTTATGGACAGAATTTCTAGGCGCAGTCAAGGCGTTGAGGGGATCCGGTTTGGTGGCTGCAGGATTAGGTCTCTGCTTTTTGCAGATGATTTGGTCCTGATGGCTTCATCTGGCCAGGATCTTCAGCTCTCACTGGATCGGTTCGCAGCTGAGTGTGAAGCGACTGGGATGAGAATCAGCACCTCCAAGTCCGAGTCCATGGTTCTCGCCCGGAAAAGGGTGGAGTGCCATCTCCGGGTTGGGGAGGAGATCTTGCCCCAAGTGGAGGAGTTCAAGTACCTCGGAGTCTTGTTCACGAGTGAGGGAAGAGTGGATGGTGAGATCGACAGGCGGATCGGTGCGGCGTCTTTAGTAATGCGGACGCTGTATCGATCCGTTGTGGTGAAGAAGGAGCTGAGCCGGAAGGCAAAGCTCTCAATTTACCGGTCGATCTACGTTCCCATCCTCACCTATGGTCATGAGCTTTGGGTTATGACCGAAAGGACAAGATCACGGGTACAAGCGGCCGAAATGAGTTTCCTCCGCCGGGTGGCGGGGCTCTCCCTTAGAGATAGGGTGAGAAGCTCTGTCATCCGGGGGGAGCTCAAAGTAAAGCCGCTGCTCCTCCGCATCGAGAGGAGCCAGATGAGGTGGTTCGGTCATCTGGTCAGGATGCCACCTGAGCGCCTCCCTAAGGAGGTGTTTAGGGCATGTCCGACCGGTAGGAGGCCACGGGGAAGACCCAGGACACGTTGGGAAGACTATGTCTCCCGGCTGGCCTGGGAACGCCTCGGGATCCCCCGGGAGGAGCTGGACGAAGTGGCTGGGGAGAGGGAAGTCTGGGCTTCCCTGCTTAGGCTGCTGCCCCCGCGACCCGACCTCGGATAAGCGGAAGAAGATGGATGGATGGATGGACTTTACTTTTACTGACAGTTTACCGTATTTTCCGGACTAATAAGGCGCACTTAAAATCTTTTTTTTTCCTCAAAACTCAACAGTGCGCCTTGTAACCCTGTGCGCCTAATGTATGGAATAATTCTGGTTTAGCTTACCAAACTCAAAGCTATTTTATTTGGTACATGGTGAAATTGACTCACATTTATAACAATTTCCCTGCCTGGATTTTTTTAACAGTTTAACAGCGGATTCCGTTTTATTGGCCAATTACGTGATTACGTCCGCGGTTACGTGAACGCAGAAATCATATGTCTTACTTTTTTGTTGTTGAGTTTAGTGATTATTGATTGTTAATTAGGCACACTAGCGGTGTGTCACATACAAAGTAGCAACCATGGTGGGATCCCAATCGTCTAGTCGACATAGTCTTTTTCCACTCATTCACTCCCCATCCGTTTCACCGTCACAGGCTCTGCATTTGCACGCACATTGCGCAGCCCATTAATCATTCTTGTTTTTCCAGATTTTTAGTTTCATGATCGTGAGAAGCCATAATAGAAATCAAAATTTGTCCAACCCTAATTGGCTTTTTTGCCCTCAAAGCCTTTCTGTATCCAGAGATGTACTTTCTGAGTTTGTAAACAACCCCAAAAATGATTTCTTAGTAATAACAAGAAAAAGACAAATATCGATCTAATCACTTCAGTATCGTTTGTCGACTGACACCATACTGGGTATTAGAGATGCGTGGTTTGCGGACACAACCGCGGAGTCCGCGGATTATCCGCGGATCGGGCGGATGAAATTAAAAAAACTAAGATTTTATCCGCTCGCGGGTCGGGTCGGGCGGATTAATTTTTTTTTTTTTTTTTTTTTTGCGGGTGGCAGTTAAACCAATTCGGTACATAGTTAAATGTTGTTACCCACATACGAAAAACGAGCAGGCACCTGCTGCATATGCCACAACAGAAGAAAAAAAAAGAAAAGAGATGGACACTTTTACTGAGCGGAGAAGGGACGCCTCGCCGGGGTCCGGGACCGAGGCCCCTTCCCCCGAGAGGGCCCCACCGGGAGCCGTAGCTGAGGCGATCCGCGAGAAGGGCCCGACGCACGTCCAGGGTCACTACCGCGCCCACCGCACCGACACCCTGCCTCGTCCGCTTTCGCCGCGGCCGGCGTCACGCGCAGCAGGTAAGCAGCTTACCTGCCCGCCACCCCCGTGGCCGGGGGCTCGTAACATGGGTCACTCCGCGCGCTCCGCCCGCGCAGCTTACCTGCTTGCCACCCCTGTTGCCGGGGGCGCGTAACAGGGGTCACTCCGCGCGTAGTGCGCTCATGAAAGGGGTGGGGCTCACCCTGGTTGATATAGAGAGCAGGACGGTGGCCATGGAAGTTGGAACCCGCTAAGGAGTGTGTAACAACCCACCTGCCGAATCAACTAGCCCTGAAAATGGATGGCGCTGGAGCGTGGGCCCATATCTGGCCGTCGCCGGCAGCGAGACGCGCTTGGAGGTGCGCTCAGCGCGGCTCCCATATGATTGCGCACTGGTGTGCGTCTGGGTCGTGACAGCGTGGCACGCGAATGTCTGTGCATTGGATCAGTCTCTTTTCTTTAACAGGCAAAAGCTTTATAACCTCACCATACCTGCCAACTTTTAAATCAGAAAAACCTAGTAGCCAGGGTCCAAGGGCCGCAGGCCCCGGTAGGTCCAGGACAAAGTCCTGGTGGAGGGTTCAGGGCTTCGCCCCCCGACGCAAAATGACTATTAGCATTCAGACAGGTTAAAATGTTGCTAAAACCATCACTTTTCTATCAGTCACAGTGACTTTTCAAAACAAAAATATTACAGCAAAAATCATATGGGTTGATTGACATGTTTATTCTGTAAGCTAACTTCAATAGTTTGAAATTATTTTGACAGTTAATGCCAGTTATCCTGTCAACCTTTCACAAGACTTCAATTTGTTAATTGAAAGTATAAATAGTATAAACACTTTTTACAGTATGTCGTGCTGTGAAATACAGCCGACAGGATTGCGCATGCATGGTGCAGGAGAACAAAGGACTTCTTTCATTTAAGGTTTGTGATAAACCATCAAACTCATTCGTTAAAAGGACTCTATAGTAATATAAAGCGAATTTTTCTGGACATTATCATGCAAGAAAAGTTTATTTTTGGGACCGCGATCACCGCGTAATGATTTTTAAAGGTTGCATTACAAACATTTAACTGTCCCATGTGATCAGCCAGTGCGATTGGAAGTCCATGCTCAATTATTGCCTCCGTAAATAAAACTTCGGCATTTATCACATCCAAAGAATCTGTTTGGGCGACGAAAAACGTTGAAAGTTTTCCACTTGTATCGCTAGCAACGGCATTAGACTTGCGTTTTTTTGTCCCAACGTGGTCTTTTACATCGCTAATTCCTCCGTGTCCGATCGAAAAATCTTGTCTGCACAAGGTGCAATTCGCGTAGTTTTCACCCTTTTTTTTAATTTTTTTTATTAATATTAGATATATAACAACGGGCGGATGGTGGGCGGGTGCAGTTCTGATCAAACGTTACATCGGGTGGATGGCGGATGGTTGACGACTTTCTGACGCGGTTGCGGATGAAATAATTGCCTATCCGCGCATCTCTAGCGCCTAATGTATGGAATAATTCTGGTTTAGCTTACCAAACTCAAAGCTATTTTATTTGGTACATGGTGAAATTGACTCACATTTATAACAATTTCCCTGCCTGGATTTTTTTAACAGTTTAACAGCGGATTCCGTTTTATTGGCCAATTACGTGATTACGTCCGCGGTTACGTGAACGCAGAAATCATATGTCTTACTTTTTTGTTGTTGAGTTTAGTGATTATTGATTGTTAATTAGGCACACTAGCGGTGTGTCACATACAAAGTAGCAACCATGGTGGGATCCCAATCGTCTAGTCGACATAGTCTTTTTCCACTCATTCACTCCCCATCCGTTTCACCGTCACAGGCTCTGCATTTGCACGCACATTGCGCAGCCCATTAATCATTCTTGTTTTTCCAGATTTTTAGTTTCATGATCGTGAGAAGCCATAATAGAAATCAAAATTTGTCCAACCCTAATTGGCTTTTTTGCCCTCAAAGCCTTTCTGTATCCAGAGATGTACTTTCTGAGTTTGTAAACAACCCCAAAAATGATTTCTTAGTAATAACAAGAAAAAGACAAATATCGATCTAATCACTTCAGTATCGTTTGTCGACTGACACCATACTGGGTATTGTTAGTATCGACATTTGGTGCATTGAAGCTTTAGGGATTAGTTAGCTTCTTCTGTCATCCTGCTCGGTGTGTGCGTGTAACATGTTTAGCCTTTCCTTTTCTTCTTGTCCTCCAGTGATAATGTTACTTGGAAGAGACTTAATTTGTTTTCCACCATGGTGGTGAGGAAGCGTCTTCTAGAGAGGCGCTCTTTGCAGATTTCTCTCCTATTGGAGCCAATGATCTGGCAAGACACGCACCTTCCTGGAATTTAGGCACACACCTCCTGCATGGTTGTAACGAGGAATACGGAAATGTAATCGTGCATCCCTTTTGAGGGAATCTTTCCCATGAGTACAATTTTTTATGATGTTAACACTGAGACACAGTTGTGGCCAGGATCGGCTGGGCGCAGCAGCTGATGGCTGATTAGGTAAAAAAGGCAAATATCGGCCCCTAGTCTGATCCCATGATCTGGACATATCTAACATTTATATCAGGGATGTCAAACTCATTTTCATTGAGGGCCACATGGCAGTTATGGCTTCCATCAGAGGGCCGCTTGTATGAATTTGCCTCTGGATTTCACTATTAATTGTGTAAATTATTTTAAGTAGACTGTCGATTTTACAGTAAAAACTTTACATTTACAAAATTTTACTGTAAAATAGTGTTTTTTTATTTTATTTTTTACAACATTTTACAGAAAATAGAAAAACAGTACCACTGTTTTTTTGGGGGGCGGGGGTTTACGGAAAAAGCTGGCAGCTTAGTTGCCAGAATGTGTGTTAAATTTGTGTTAAATTTACATAGATTATATATTATTATATTGTTAATGGAAAAACAGTACAAATTCTATTTTTATTCCGGCAACTTAGCTGCCAGTTTTTCTACCGTAAAAATAAATGTACCGTCTTTCCATTTACAAGCGTAGATTTTACAGTCAAAAACTGGCAGCTCAGTCAATAGAATTTTAACGCAAAAAAACCAGAAGTAGTTTTTTTCAATTTACAGTAATATGCTGTCAAGGTCAACGTAAAATGTATTGTCATTTTTATAAATTTGATGGGTAGTTTGCTGTAAAGTTAAGTATTTATTTATTTTTGTCTAGACAAAAACATGTTTGGATAATATACTGTAATATTTGTTGCAATATTGGTTACTATTAAAGTTGAAAAGGTATGCAATTTCAAGCAGTATTTTTCTGTAAAAATGAAAAAAATCAATTATGTTTAGTGAGAAAATAATTTAATAATAAAATAAATAAACAAATATAAATATTAACTAAATAAATATTAAATATCCATCCATCCATCCATTTTCTACCGCTTATTCCCTAAATAAATATTAAATATATAATAAATAAATACAATTGAATTTAATAAAATAATGTAATACTTTATTGACACATATCATTTCCAGGTCAGATAAAATGATGTCGTGGGCCAGCCTCGAATTTGACACCTGTGATTTATATAGAAGTACACAATGCACCTTAATGATGCCTTCCTAATTAAGTTAAAAGTGAAAGTGTATTATTGGGGACACACACACACACACATGTAGATCAGGTAAGTGTGTGAGGAGAGCAAAGTGGTGGTGATTGTGTTACAAGGAAATAAACCACTTGTAATTTTATTGCACTTTGTTGTATTGTTAATTCCCATAGTCTCATAAAAAATTGTATTAGGCTTCACCACAAATCAGAGCTAAAAGGACTCTACTGTATATTAATCATGACTTCCTTTATACATTCAGGACAAAAGTGCCTTTGAGTTAACGCGACCTGTTATCGTATTAGTCAAACATGACACGTGCAACCTTGTGGGGGATGAGGATGGCAAAGACACGGTAGGAGGAGGAAGAGGCTCGGGGGTAAACTTACGACTGCATGCAGGGAAGGAGTTATTAATCTGCTCCATGACATCGGTCAGGTCAGAGCTGCTGTTGTGAGGGTCGAGCAGCTCATCTGAACACAAGCATGCATGGCACACTTGAAGTCAACACTCCGCACGCTGTTTCCATTTATACATTCAGTGAGTGACTCACCTGAGTTCTCTGCAAGCGCTTCTCCATCTTGCACAGCAGGAGAAGAAACTCCATTTAGCCTCATGTCCACCTCCGGCTGAGAGAGGAAAACAGCCGTAAAATACCCACAAAAAAACTTGAGTTTTTTATGCAAGATAAGACAACATTTGAATCATGGTTGGTGACGACAAGCAACTTATAGTCGGTGACATTTGTAACACAATCCCAGATTCCCTTTAGAGCTCAGCTGCAAGAAATCAATGCCGTTATCCTCCCTGTCATCCCTCTCCCCTCGTCGCCTTCTTCTTCATCTTCTGCCTCCCGCGGCGCTAACATGTTGAAAAGCTCAAAGCTGGCAACAACTGGAGGCTCACAAACAGCAACCGTCGAGGCTGGGATTAGACTGAAGGAGATGGGAAAATCGAAATACTGTAGGTCGGGGGTCAGCTTTAGCGCCGCCCTAGTGGCTCCCTGGACCTCTTTCAGAGATGTGTGAAAATGGAAAACATTTATTTTTGTTTCAATATATTTTCTGTAGGAGAACAAACATGACACAAACCTTCTTAAATGTTAGATATCCCACTGTTTATATCAAACATGCTTCACTGATGACAGTATTTGGCAAGCACCGTTTTGTCCTACAAATTTCAGCGATCCTTGAACTCACCGTAGTTTGTTTAGATGTATAACTTTCTCCGATGCTGCCACAGAAAAGCGTGTTTTATGCCACTCCTTCTTTGTCTCATTTTGTCCACCAAATGTTTTATGCTTTGTGCGAATGCAAAAAGGTGAGGTTTGTTGATGTTATTGATTTGCTGGAGTGCTAATCAGTCATATTTGGTCAATCCATGACTGCAAGCTAATTGATGCTAACATGCTATTTAGACTAACTGTATATACATATTGCATCATTATGCCTTGTTTGTAGGTATATTTGAGCTCAGTTAATTTCCTTTACAAATGTCCTCTCCGTATTTATTTTTATATTTGCATGTCTCATGACATATTATCTGTATGTAATATTGGCTGCATTTCTGGTAGTTGTTTGTGTGCCATGTTGTTCCAGACCACAGCAAACATTACCCTGCTTGCAAAGATTGTAATAAATCCATTAGAAGAAGACAGCCTGCCGTTTCCTTAAACTTGGACACACACATCTATACCTTTGGCCATTCTAAGACAGTCATTTCCAGGAGTTATCTCATCCTGTGAGAAGCCTCCATTTTACATATTATTTCCAATGTTGCAAAAATGTGTAGAATACAAATTAAAATATAACATTTCTGTCAACGAAGATATGCGTCAGCCTTTGATAGTAGGCTAATATAGCTAATATACTGTAGACACTTACATCATGTGTTGCCTTCATTATAACACTTATGTAAGGATTTTAATTGTTTGTGGCTCCAGACAGATTTTTTTTTTGTATTTTTGGTCCAATATGGCTCTTTCAACATTTTGGGTTGCCGACCCCTGCTGTAGGTTGATGTGACGTCCCCCCGCCATAAAATTAGGTACACCAGCACACCCTAATAAGATCTAGCAAAAATGTATCACATAATAATTGGGGTGTCTCGATCAGATATTGGTATGAGATATCAGTCTGATATCAGCAAACAAGCTAGACATACAGAGTAAGTGTCCAAAATTTAGCAATAATGCAGCCTAATACACAACATGTGTCAATATAAACATGAATGAAATAATTATAGCTGCAAATTACTTACACATACAAGGTCTCCAAGGTAGAAATGCATTAGAAAGTCTCCAGTAACAAACGTGTCCAAATCATTCAATTTACCGCGTCCTGAGCTTAACTTAAAGAATATTGTGGTCACGAGGTGTCGCCAAAATACCACTTCAATTCAATTTAAAGACAGCATAAATCCATTCCAGACGATCAATAATAAAAAGGTCATTATTTGAATTCCTACCATTATTCTCTGAGTAGTTTCAGTTGATTAAACTTTTTCTTACATTCTACACTACAAAATAAGAAAAGTATTTATAATTTGTGTAGATATCGTATCGAATCAATATCAGTATCCGCCAAAACTCCAGGTTCCAATATTGTATTGGAAGTAAATAAGTTGTATCAGGACACCCCTGATAATAATGCAGGGCTTTGGTTGATTTCAGCATCTTTGAATGTCCTGAAAAGTGTTTTACAGTAATAATAACTATCAAAAGAAGAAACTTTTTTTCATGTACTGGTATGTGTGAAAACAAATGTTAATAAAGTTGAGATAACATTAAATTGTTGTTTGCATGTGTTATTTTATATATATATATATATATATATGTATATATATATATATATATATATATATATATATATATATATGCTGAATTTCCCCCAGGGATCAATAAAGTACTTTCTATTCTATTATATATATATATATATATATATATATATATATCTACATATACTTATTGTTGTGCATTAACAGCTATTTATCCAGCAAAACATTACACAATGATATAAATATTATTTACCTATATATATAGTACAGTTTGGACACACCTTCTCATTCAATGTGTTTTCTTTATTTTCATGACTATATACATTGTAGATTGTCACTGAAGGCATCAAAACTGAATGAACACATGTGGAGTTATGTACTTAACGAAAAAAGGTGAAATAACTGAAAACATGTTTTATATTCTAGTTTCTTCAAAATAGCCACCCTTTGCTCTGATTACTGCTTTGCACACTCTTGACATTCTCTCGATGAGCTTCAAGCACACCTGTGAAGTGAAAACCATTTCAGGTGACTACCTCTTGAAGCTCATTGAGAGAATGCCAAGCGTGTGCAAAAAAGTAATCAGAGCAAAGGGTGGCTACTTTGAAGAAACTAGATAATAAAACCTGTTTTCAGTTATTTCACCTTTTTTCGTTTAGTACATAACTTCACATGTGTTCATTCATAGTTTTGATGCCTTCAGTGACAATCTACAATGTAAATAGTCATGAAAATAAAGAAAATGCATTGAATGAGAAGGTGTGTCCAAACTTTTGTATCTAATAATTATTTACATTAGATTTTATTGGGTGAAAATGTTTTTTATTTTGATCCAAAGTTACATGTCTAAAACAATGTTTATAATGCTACTGAATAAATGTATATCCAGTGTTCTTCGTGTACACCTAATAAAACATGATCTTCATTATTCCAGAGAACCCTCAAATTTTTTAATGAAATGTACAGTGTAGCACAACATGTTACTGCACTGCATCCGAGCTAGTTCTAATATTGTGGTTACCTCATGGTACATGAAAGGGCCATACTATTAGAAACAACACTCAGTATGATGCCTCCACAATAATAAACATGTTGTTACATTAAAAGTGAGCCAGTAATTCATAACATATACATATTCATATTAGCTCCCTTCCGCCTTTACTGGAAGTAATTATCCATGCAGCTTCTTCCGGAGCTTGCGTCTTGCCTCTGATTTGTTGGGATTACTATTGGTTTCAGCTGAAGGAGTTTGTGCATGGCTTGGCACAAGCAATCAAAAAAAAAAAAACCCAGAGTGCAATTAGACTGAGCGTAAACAAATGTGCAAGTTATTGATGGAGGAACTGAAGACGGGGATGGAATACTAATAACGGGATTAAGGACTAGTCGTAGTGTTTTGTTTTATAGACTAAAAAAAACATTTTGTTACTTTGGGAGCGTATTTCCTGTTTAATTAACACTTTGAATGGTACGTTCACCTGGTGCAGGAGATGCCTGAGGCGATGCAGTTGAGACTCCAGCTGCTTGTTGTGGTCCTCTAAGATGTGCATGCGGGCCTCCAACCGTCCCTTGTGTTGCCGCAGCAGCTTGGCCTCGGCCAGCAGGTCGGCCTCGTCAGGATGGGCGGTGGACGGGCTCTCTGATTGCCACGGGCTCCCGGCAGGGGGCCCTCGTTGCTGCTCTTTGAGCTGCTCGTACTCCCGCTGTAGCGTCCTGCAATCAAACATTCAGTTGTCACAACATTGTTTTACTAGGATGGTTCAGAATGTTAACTTGAAAAGGGCCATTGGTTAACTTGTTTTTGCAAAACGGAAATGCTGATTATCGGTCCTGCTAGACACCGACACCTATTTAATAATACCACCTTAACATTTGACAACCAAACAATTACACAAGGCGACTCTGTAAAGAATCTGGGTATTATTTTCGACCCAACTCTCTCCCTTGAGTCACACATTAAGAGTGTTACTAAAACGACCTTCTTTCATCTCTGTAATATCGCTAAAATTCGTTCCATTTTGTCCACGAGCGACGCTGAGATCATTATTCATGCGTTCGTTACGTCTCGTCTCGATTACTGTAACGTATTATTTTCGGGTCTCCCTATGTCTAGCATTAAAAGATTACAGTTGGTACAAAATGCGTCTGCTAGACTTTTGACAAGAACAAGAAAGTTTGATCATATTACGCCTATACTGGCTCACCTGCACTGGCTTCCTGTGCACTTAAGATGTGACTTTAAGGTTTTACTACTTACGTATAAAATACTACACGGTCTAGCTCCATCCTATCTTGCCGATTGTATTGTACCATATGTCCCGGCAAGAAATCTGCGTTCAAAGAACTCCGGCTTATTAGTGATTCCCAGACCCCAAAAAAAGTCTGCGGGCTATAGAGCGTTTTCTATTCGGGCTCCAGTACTCTGGAATGCCCTCCCGGTAACAGTTAGAGATGCTACCTCAGTAGAAGCATTTCAGTCCCATCTTAAAACTCATTTGTATACTCTAGCCTTTAAATAGACCCTCCTTTTAGACCAGTTGATCTGCCGTTTCTTTTCTTTTCTCCTCTGCCCCTCTCTCCCTTGCGGAGAGGGGGGACACAGGTCCGGTGGCCATGGATGAAGTGCTGGCTGTCCAGAGTCGGGACCCGGGGTGGACCGCTCGCCTGTGCATCGGTTGGGGACAAACCTGCGCTGCTGACCCGTCTCCGCTCGAGATGGTCTCCTGCTGGCCCCACCATGGACTGGACTCTTACTATTATGTTAGATCCACTATGGACTGGACTTTCACAATATTATGCTCGACCCACTTGACATCCATTGCATCCAGTCTTCCCTAGAGGGGATGGGGGGATCACCCACATCTGCAGTCCTCTCCAAGGTTTCTCATAGTCATTCACATTGACAACCCACTGGGTTGTGAGTTTTTCCTTGCCCTTACATGGGATCTGAACCAAGGATGTCGTTGTGGCTTGTGCAGCCCTTTGAGACACTTGTGATTTAGGGCTATATAAATAAACATTGATTGATTGATTGATTGATTGATTGATACACTTGCAACTTCTTACGGTCTACTCCTTTCATACATACGTACATACCTTTGCTCCTCCTCCAGGCGCGATATGACCCGCTCCAGTTCGCCACGCTCCTCCCTCTCCACAGCCTGCAGGATCTGAGCAGGGCTCTGAGGCTGACTGTTGGGGGAGCCCTCCCCTCCCAGCGTCTGACAATACTGAATGATCAGAGTGTGCTCGTCATCGCTGAGGGGAAAAAAAACATCTTGGTTAGCATAGCTCTGAAAATAACTAGAAATGGCGGTATGGCAAAAAAGACACTTTAAAACAGGAATTGTAATTTCCTAAGAAACTAAGTCTGAATACTGATTAAAAACATCAACAAAATATTCATTTTGGACCAACAATAAAATAATAACACCACTTCGCTAAATAAATAAAATATAATTTACTAAGTCTCCAGCCCCCCGTGACTCCAAAAGGGACAAGCGGTAGAAAATGATGAGGCTTCGGCCTGACTGCAAGAGAACCAAAATGATAAATGTATCAAATTAGTCCATTAATTCAATTGTGAAATATTATCCTAAATGATTCCAACAGATGTATTTGTTATTTATTCTATAAATACACCTAATTTATGACAAATTAAAAACAATTCATTACATTATCGAGTCAGAAAATTGTATTTATTAATGATGTTAATTGAAAAGTGTCATTAAAAACTCTATGGAATGCCATCATTATTAATGAATAGGTTTAATATAATTACGCATTTACAATATCATAAATTATTTATACAGTTAGTCATGATTTGAAAGATATACATATATATTTCAAATACAGGTTTAATTGTTTTTTTATGTATTAAATGGAAATTGTACTTTTTTATGGAATTTGGAATCATTCACAGTCCTTAAGTGAGACAAGAAAACTTGCTTCTTTCTTTTTTGTGCATTCCAATCAGTGAAAAACACGAGCAAAATGCAGCTAACAATACAGCTAATGGGAGTCATCAATATACCCTATTAAACACACACAAAAAAAAAACATCCAAAAACTGCCAACAATACTCAATTTACATGGCGTAACCGCATATTAACCAAGCTGTAGCTACATTGTCATTGTAAGAGCTAACACCGAGGAACTACTTTTCTAGCGTAGTAAGACGTACATGACCTTGCTCACAGAGACACTCCCACTGCTACGGCATTAGCGAGAGGTAAGCAAGCTCTTATGTCAGTTGTTGAATCACATTTAAGTTTGTCAAAGTTACTGCTCAATGATAAATCATGCCTCGCACATGTACAATAGAGGGATGAGGCCTGAACTTGGTCAACTTTCAAATTCTACTCGTTACCAACTAAACCTTCGGACTGCTTGAAGCCGTGGATACTGACTCTCCCTTGGACCCGGCGACATCGCTCAAAAGACTAAGCACGATGATACGAAACCCAAAACCAGTAAAGTTGGCACGTTGTGTAAATGGTAATTAAAAACAGAATACAATGATTTTCAAATCATTTTCAACTTATATTCAATTGAATAGACTGCAAAGACAAGATACTTAACGTTCAAACTGAGAAACTTAATTTTTTTTGCAAATAATCATTACCCGCACTATTTTACTACGAAGCCACGCTGTTGTAACACGTGCAGAATGTGGCTTGGCATTGTCTTGCTGAAATAAGCAGGGGCGTCCATGATAACGTTGCTTGGATGGCAACATATGTTGCTCCAAAACCTGTATGTACCGTTCAGCATTAATGGTGCCATCACAAATGTGTAAGTTAACCATGCCTTGAGCACTAATACACCCCCATACCATCACAGATGCTGGCTTTTGAACTTTGCGCTTATAACAGTCCCGATGGTTCTTTTCCTCTTTTCTCCGGAGGACACGACGTGCACAGTTTTCGAAAAGAATTTGAAATGTTGACTCGTCACAGAACACTTTTCCACAGAACACTTTTCCACTTTGCATCAGTTCCTCTTAGATGAGCTCGGGCCCAGCGAAGCCAGCGGCGTTTCTGGGTGTTGTTGATAAATGGCTTTCGTTTTGCATAGTAGAGTTTTAACTTGCACTTACAGATGTAGCGACCAACTGTAGTTACTGACAGTGGTTTTTTGAAGTGTTCCCGAGCCCATGTGGTGATATCCTTAACACACTGATGTCGGTTTTTGACGCAGTACTGCCTGAGGGATCGAAGGTCACAGGCATTGCCGCTTACATGCAGTGATTTCTCCAGATTCTCTGAACCTTTTGATGATATTACGGACCGTAGATGGTGAAATCCCTAAATTATTTGCAATAGCTGGTTGAGAAATGTTCTTAAACTGTTTGACAATTTGCTCAGGCATTTGTTCACAAAGTAGTGACCCTCGCCCCATCCTTATTTGTGAATGACTGAGCATTTCATTGAAGATGCTTTTATACCCAATCATGGCACCCACCTGTTCCCAATTAGCCTGTTCACCTGTGGAATGTTCCAAATAAGTGTTTGATGAGCATTCCTCAACTTTCTCAGTCTTTTTTGCCACTTGTGCCAGCTTTTTTGAAACATGTTGCAGGCATCAAATTCCAAATGAGCTAATATTTGCAAAAAATAACAAAGTTTTCCAGTTCGAAAGTTAAAAGTATCTTGTCTTTGCAGTCTATTCCATTGAATATAAGTTGAAAAAGATTTGCAAATCATTGTATTCTGTTTTTAATTACCATTTACACAATGTGCCAACTTCACTGGTTTTGGGTTTTGTAAGTACTTGTTGGTTGACTTTTGAAGCAGCGTACTCCTCGCCAGATACGCAAAGCCTTTCCATTGATAATACAATTGTGTGCCACTCAGTGCAGCAGAAGCACTCCATTACTGTTGGCACAGCTTGGCAAGCTCTAAATTTACACCACCAAATCATGCCGGTTCTAACTCTCTGGACCCTCGTCCGTTCCAACGTTCCTCCTACTCTTTGTGCCCGCTCAGTTTCTATAACCAGCAGTTCATCCTTCGTATATTCAAGCTCAAACAGATAAAGTTCTAGATCCTCATTTTGTCCCAAAGTAGCCATCTTTGTCGTGTGTTACAAAGTATGCCATGATTATTGGTAGCAAACACAGCTGCAGGTCTTGAAAGTAGTTCTTGACCAGTGTGGTGATGGTCTCTGGTACAAAGAAGAATCTAAAAGATTCCCAGAGAAGTTTATGGGGAACTGAGCCAAATTCATTGGCTAGGTCAAGGAAGGTTACATGAAGATCTCTCTTATTCTTCTTGGCTGCTTAGATCTGATGCCAGATCATGCTTGTATGTTCTAGGCAGCCAGAGAATCCTGGAATTCCAGCTTTCTGTACAGATTTATCAATGTATTTGTTCTTTACCAGGTAGGTGGACAGCCTCTGAGACACTACGCTGAAAAAGATTTTCCCCTCAACATTGAGAAGACAGATTGGTCTGAACTGGCTGATGTCCGATGCATCCTTTTCTTTAGGTATTAGCACACCACCAGCCCTTCGCCAAGCCTTGGGTATTCCTTGCTTCTGCCACACTACCCTCATGAGTTTCCACAGAAAGCGTAGTAAATCCGGCGCCTTCTTATAGAGCTTATATGGGACTCCGTTAGGTCCCGGAGCCGATGCTGCTCTTGCTCGTTGAACTGTGTTCTCTACCTCTTTCCATTTCAGAGGGCTAGTGTCCAGGTTGAATACAGGTGGTTGAATTGGCGGGATGTCAGGTGGGATGACTATATGCTCCTGCCTTTTTGAGTCGTGGTGAATCTTTTCCAGGTGTTGCTCCAGTTCCTGCTTTGATGTTTTCAAAGTTCCGCTTTTTTCCTTTGTGAAGAGGTCTTTGACAAACTTGAAGGGGTCTTTATAGAAACGAGTTCTTGTGTGTTCTTTCTTATTGAGAAGCTTCCTCAAGTTTTCCGCTCTTCGCAAGGTTGCCAGCCGGCTCTTGATGTCTGCTTGGAGTAGCATGAGACCTTCCCTCTCAGCGTCATCGGCTTTTTTCCATAGCTTTCTTACCTGCCTCCTCTCTCTGATAAGCCTGTCGATCTCCTGCTGCCTCCTGGATTTAGCTGGCGGTGGTAGATTCCTTCCACTTCTCCCTTTGCTCACTCTAAAACGTTCTTCTCCGTAGTTGTAAATTATGTTGCCCATCCTTTCGATCGTTCCCTCTGCTGTGCCTGTTTGTTGCTCCAAGATTTCTGTTAGGTCCCTGTTGATTGTCTCCCATTCTTTCTTGTCAACAGATTTGGGCCACTTTACGCCAGGTTTGTGCCCTTTGATCTTTCTCTCCATTGGAGGTCTTTGTGGTTGTATGGGCACCTCCACCAGCATGTCTGTGCTTGTATTACCTTCTTCAGTTACAGGGGTGCTGATGCTCTGCGAACTTTGGTTTGTGTCCCGTCACTGTGCTTCACTCGGCTGACTTGACTGACTACTTCGTAAAAAGTATTGATCAATGCGAGGCCCTTGTCTCTGCTCTCTCAGGCACCTTTTTCTCCCTTGATGGATATTCAAGCCCATCGTTGATGTTACTTTGTTCCAACCACAGATGCACACCTGAAGCTTGTTTCCCACTGCTGTTGTTGCTGTCTCGTGTGCTGTGCTCTCCTTGTTCGTAGTGATTTCCGTTCCTAGGTCAGTAACCGTGTTGTCAGCAAATGAGCCATCTTGCGCCCCCGCTCTCGCAGGCTCTAGGGCTGTTTTCCTTTGTTTACTTTTCGTAGCATTTTGCGGGTGTCTCCAATTAGCTGAATCAGCGTTGGCGACTGCCATCATGGGGAGCTAGCCCATGACAGCCCCAGTGGGGTCTGTTCCCTCCTGTCAGCTGTCTCTCCAAGCTGTCACATGGACTTTCCCATGTTGTCAGCTGTCCTTTCACAGCCGTCACTGGACGTGTCCAGACGATCAGAATCAAAAAACACAGGATGAGATGTTGAACAGTCCCTTGTGCCAAATGTGGAGAGTATTCACTCGAGATGTCCTTGTTGTTGAGAGTGGTAGACAGACAACGTGGGAGTGTGGGGAGTTCTTGTGAGTTGTGTGGGATATGAGACTTGGCCAGGGTTATATACATACTTACAGCATGTATATAAAATGTTGATGGAGATTTTTGGAGTTTTTCTTAGAGGGTGACCCCGAAAGGGACAAGCGGTAGAAAATGGATGGATGGATGGGCTTTAAAGGCAATATAGGTGAGTTCCCGTTAGCTGCATTATTAAAAAGTTAAAGTTAAAGTACCAATGATTGTCACACACACACTAGGTGTAGCGAAATTATTCTCTGCATTTGACCCATCACCCTTGATCACCCCCTGGGAGGTGAGGGGAGCAGTGAGCAGCAGCGGTGGCCGCACCTGGGATTCATTTTTGGTGATTTAACCCCCAATTCCAACCCTTGATGCTGAGTGCCAAACAGGGAGGTAATGGGTCCCATTTTTATAGTCTTTGGTATGACTCGGCCGGGGTTTGAACTCACAACCTACCGATCTCAGGGCGGACACTCTAACCACTAGGCCACTGAGTAGTTAGAGTGCATCTTGTCAAGCGTTTGGTTGGTTAGAATGCATAAAAAAAGAAGGACATGTGTTCTTGTCTCATATAAGGATTGTGAATGATAGTAAAAAAAAAAAAAAAACATTTTTAAAAACATTTTTTTAAAAACCTTCAGTTCCCCTAATATAAATAGCATTGGTCAAAATCATGTTATATAACAGCAATCCTTACATATCATGCAAGAATGTCCCTTAATCTGTATGACTATATGAACGCAAAATACTAAACTTTAATGATTTCCATCTAAATTCACTTGAGAATATTTGCTTTTTATTCTATTCTATTGTGCAAGGCTCAAATTGACATGGAAAGATCACACCGGTGTCTTGTAAAGAGAGATACACACACACACACACACACACACACACACACACACACACACACACACACACACACACACACACACACACACACACACACACACACACACACACACACACACACACACACACACACACACACACACACACACACACACACACACACACACACACACACACACCAGTAGCTGTCACCTGCAGCTATTTTTTCCACAATCTTTTATCGTTTCATCTGCTCCATCCACCTCTACTAAATCCTCCCTCATTCCAGTTATCACATTGACAGCGAGATTGTATATCCAAGGGATTGTGCAGCTTGAAGCAAAAGTAGGGCTGCAATAGCTACAAATAACATCCTGAATATACTGTATCTCTTATCAATAATACATGATTTGCTGGATTACAGGCTTGAATGGCATTTTCCCCCACTTGAAACACTTTTTCAATGTGCTTCATTGTGATTTAATTTAAAAGACTCTCATGCTGCAGCAATGGATGTCAAAGATCCTGCTATTTGAAACTCAAACGGCACATATGCCATTCATATACTGTATTAAAAATGCTAAGAATGGCAAAAATGTTACTTAAAAACAACGTACCAACGGCCAATTTACTTTTCCACTATAACAACAGTTAATAATGTTACTTAAAATTGCAGATGATTAACTTATTTTTACACTTGCAATCAAGAATGTTGCTTAAAAAGTGTCAATGGTTAACTAACTTTTACACGTATCTGACGTTCAATATATGGCGTGTACGTTAACAATTAATAACAGTCTAATGATGAGGACAGATTATTTGTATTTGCAATATTTTTATGAGAAAACATTTTTTTTGAACAAACCAAACTAAACATTAAATAAAATATTTTCCCCTCTAAATCCAGAGAGAGGTTGTTGAATAAGTCAGATGCATCGTTGAAGAGTTTTACTCATTTTTAAGTGACCCTTGATGTGATCTTTTCCATATTATTTTGTTCTGGACATGGCAACATTTTTCAACCAGACTTTAGACTTGAACTGTATTTACATAAAGTGTGGAATGGAGCAAAAAGATAATACATTTTGTTGAAATATGCTGATTTTGCACCATTTAAATCACTGATATGCAGTGTGCAGTAAGTGTAGGTGACACTTACCAGGTTTGTGTTCTCTTGGTTTTTTTATTTAGTTGGATGTTAAGAATGCTTATGGATATATTTTAGCTCACTTTACCCACAATGCTTTGTGCACAATGACTCATTGTCAGAATGGGCAAGCAGAGGACATGGCTGCTTACAGTCCCCCGAACAAAGAACAACAGTCTCTATAATATCCCTAAGCCAGCAACCGAATGGCGCTATCCCCCGCCTTGACTGACTGAGAGCTCAGAAAGAAACAATGAGGAATAAACACAGAGAGAAATGGGAGGAAGGAGAACATCTGGAAAACCAGAGGGGAAAAGTGTCTGAGCCAGCATTGCAGAGGCAACGAAGATGTAAAAAAAGTACATTAAACAGAAGAGCAGATGTATTATTTTTGAGAACCCCCGCTAGTGTTTTGTGGTTAGCACACTATAATTCTATGGCAAAAAAATTTTTTTTTTTCTAATTACCCTTGGAATCAAATAACCATCTTTTTTTAGATCCATTAATGAGCAGAAAGTGGGTCACCTTGAGTCCTTTTGAGATTGAGTAGTAGATATAAAAATAGTACTTTTTCTAAAACACAATGGAACCTTTGATCTTGATTTATTCCATGAGGTTGTTCAAGCTCGCATTTTGATAAAATGTCCTTCTAATAATGACTAAAATTGAGCATTTTCACTGTCCAGACTGTGGTGACTACAAAGCTGCATTTCTGAAAAAACAAAAACCTGCCACCAAAAAATGTCTTCCAGTTGATTATTATTTTCTTCAAAATATAGTCTTCCCCCTGTATACAAACTGCTGCACCTCCAGTCACCAGTCCGTAAAACTGCTCAAGTTTGCGGATGACACTACCCTCATCGGGCTCATCTCGGATGGCGATGAGACCGCCTACAGGAGAGAGGTGGACCAGCTGGCGTCCTGGTGCAGCCTCAACAACCTGGAGCTGAACGCCCAGAAAACAGTAGAGATGTTCATGGACTTCAGGAAAGTCACAGCCCCACCATCCCCCCTCACCCTGATTGACTCTCCCACCCCCGTCTCCATTGTGGACTCCTTCCGTTTCATGGGCACCACCATCACCCAGGACCTCAAGTGGGAGCCGACCATCAGCTCTCTCATCAAGAAGGCCCAGCAGAGGATGTACTTCCTGCGGCAGCTGAGGAAACTTAAGGTGCCGACCGAGATGCTGGTGCAGTTTTACTCAGCCATCATCGAGTCCATCCTGACCTCCTCCATCACCGTGTGGTTCCCCGGCACCACAGTCCAGGATAAGCATCGACTGCAGCGCATCGTACGTGCTGCTGAGAAGGTGATTGGCTGCAAGCTCCCATCCCTCCAGGACTTGTTCTCCTCCAGGACCAGGAGGCGTGTGGGACGGATCACAGCTGACTCTTCTCACCCTGGACACAAACTATTCTCCCCTCTCCCCTCAGGCAGGAGACTACGATCCATCCAGACCCACACCTCCCGCCACCTGAACAATTTTTTCCCCTCGGCCATCAGACACATGAACAATAACTCCTAACAGTAGCTACTTTGAATTCTTTCTAAGTCTATAACAAGATCTGATAGCTCAGTTACAGCTCTTGTTATTACCAAATCTGTGTTATATGTGTTTTATGTTGCACGATTGCACCAAGAAAAATTCCTAGTTTGTGAACCCGTTCTCAAACAATGGCAATAAAACTATTCTGATTCTGATTCTGGTCAGGTGACCCTTCTGAAGAAGACTGCAGATGACAGTCGAAACATGTCAGCTAAAGATTCCATCTAATATACCGAACAATATAGTCTGAGTATATGAATAAGAAGACATAATGAACCTTTTTGAGCAATGTAAAAATGGGCACTTCTGTTGTGCGATTCGGGTGTTTATGCTACATTTAAATGATATCTGGTTGAACTGTGTCACACTGTTTTTAACTAACTTGCAACGTATATTTTACACCGTATAAGTTGTCATCAGCAATATTTTTAGATCATTTTTAAATTGGTATTTGTCAGAATAATTGTATCTAAGTTATCACAAACCTTTGTGTGTCAATGAGTTCCCGGCGAGAAGACAAAAGCTGTCTTTAATCCTACCAAGCAGAAGGTTTGTAAAACTCCACTGTGTCGGATGGGAAGCAACATGACGGTGTTCTGTTTCTTTCGTGTATTGTAATCAACAGAAATATTTTGTTTTGACCCGAGAACTACAAAGCGAAGAGGAAGCAGGACCTGACTCCCCTCCAGGGACCTCTTCTTTGAACTGTTTTACGACCTTTTCTGTGAACTGTTTACGACCTTTTCTTTGAACTGTTCTGTAACCAAAGACGATGGCTGTTTACGACCCCCTCCCTTTGAAACAGATGTTGCCATGTAATCAGGGAAAGTCCAAATAAAAGAGGAGACGTACAATCTTTCGTCAGAGCGTGATGGAGACTGTACAAGAGTACAGCCCAGACGCACTCTCCTCAATTGAGCCAAATTTAATTCTGTCTCTGTTTGATTATTTGCTTCTTTTCTTGTTTAATAGATGTCATCAGTGTTTGAACCTGACAGTATTTTTAACATTTTAAGGTATTTGTGCATACTTTGGACCCTATTCTCCCACATGCTTAAGTAAAAAAAAAAAAAACCTGCTTTAAAAACTTCGTAAAAAAAATGATTGGTTGTGCGTCATGCTCTCAGTTGACCTAAAGTCTGTCATTGCGCGCCTTCATTTAAGATGCCATTACATTGCTTTTGAAGTTTGGATGCAGTATACACCACACATACTGTAATAAAATGGCAAAAGAAACTTCCAGAAAACTATCAATATTCTGATCACGTTGATTGAGACACCTGGAAACATCCATTGAGACCACAATGGTACTCTGAATTAACTACCAAAAAACAAAATGCACATTGTGGTCTCGTCAGCGCGCGTATGTCTGCCGTGTTTGAACATTCTTGTACTAACAGACGATATGCATCATTGAACTATGAGACTATTTAATCTAAAATACACTGCCGTTCAAAAGTTTGGGGTCACATTGAAATGTCCTTATTTTTGAAGGAAAAGCACTGTACTTTTCAATGAAGATAACTTTAAACTAGTCTTAACTTTAAAGAAATACACTCTATACATTGCTAATGTGGTAAATGACTATTCTAGCTGCAAATGTCTGGTTTTTGGTGCAATATCTACATAGGTGTATAGAGGTCCATTTCCAGCAACTATCACTCCAGTGTTCTAATGGTACAATGTGTTTGCTCATTGGCTCAGAAGGCTAATTGATGATTAGAAAACCCTTGTGCAATCATGTTCACACATCTGAAAACAGTTTAGCTCTTTACAGAAGCTACAAAACTGACCTTCCTTTGAGCAGATTGAGTTTCTGGAGCATCACATTTGTGGGGTCAATTAAACGCTCAAAATGGCCAGAAAAAGAGAACTTTCATCTGAAAATCGACAGTCTATTCTTGTTCTTAGAAATGAAGGCTATTCCATGCGAGAAATTGCTAAGAAATTGAAGATTTCCTACAACGGTGTGTACTACTCCCTTCAGAGGACAGCACAAACAGGCTCTAACCAGAGTAGAAAAAGAAGTGGGAGGCCGTGTTGCACAACTGAGCAAGAAGATAAGTACATTAGAGTCTCTAGTTTGAGAAACAGACGCCTCACAGGTCCCCAACTGGCATCTTCGTTAAATAGTACCCGCAAAACACCAGTGTCAACATCTACAGTGAAGAGGCGGCTGCGGGATTCTGGGCTTCATGGCAGAGTGGCAAAGAAAAAGCCATATCTGAGACTGGCCAATAAAAGAAAAAGATTAAGATGGGCAAAAGAACAGACATTGGACAGAGGAAGACTGGAAAAAAGTGTTGTTGATGGATGAATACAAGTTTGAGATGTTTGGATCACAAAGAAGAACGTTTGTGAGATGCAGAACAACTGAAAAGATGCTGGAAGAATGCCTGACGCCATCTGTTAAGCATGGTGGAGGTCATGTGATGGTCTGGGGTTGCTTTGGTGCTGGTAAGGTGGGAGATTTGTACAGAGTAAAAGGGATTCTGAATAAGGAAGGCTATCACTCCATTTTGCAACGCCATGCCATACCCAGTGGACAGCGCTTGATTGAAGCCAATTTCATCCTACAACAGGACAATGACCCAAAACACACCTCCAAATTGTGCAAGAACTATTTAGAGAAGAAGCAGGCAGCTGATATTCTATCGGTAATGGAGTGGCCAGCGCAGTCACCAGATCTGAACCCCATTGAGCTGTTGTGGGAGCAGCTTGACCGTATGGTACGCAAGAAGTGCCCATCCAACCAATCCAACTTGTGGGAGCTGCTTCTAGAAGCGTGGGGTGCAATTTCTCCAGATTACCTCAACAAATTAACAGCTAGAATGCCAAAGGTCTGCAATGCTGTGATTGCTGCAAATGGAGGATTCTTTGACGAAAGCAAAGTTTGATGTAAAAAAAAAATCTTATTTCAAATACAAATCATTATTTCTAACCTTGTCAATGTCTTGACTCTATTTTCTATTCATTTCACAACATAAGGTGGTGAATAAGTGTGACTTTTCATGGAAAACACAAAATTGTTTGAGTGACCCCAAACTTTTGAACGGTAGTGTACATACATCATTCACAAGTGTTAACAAAACTCTATGCTCCACAATTTTCACAAAAGAAAAAAAAGGCTTCATGGGAAAGTCCGCATCATTACTAATGAGCCCGCCTTAATTCCAGAACTAAGCACTGGGGCGTGCATGTCCACAGGATGGATTAGAGATTATGAACAAGAGAAAAGTGCAAAACCTTAAGTGTGTAAAAAAACATGCATGTGCAAATGGGAAAATAGTGGCCCGTTGTGCATAAACAAGGGTAAACAAATCATTGGCATTAAAAGCTGAGTCTGTAGGCAACCTCCTCAGCATTCAGCAGCTTTTCTACCTTTGATGCACTTTCAAATGTCGGATGCGCCCCTCAGCTGTTGGTGTGAAACTCATTTGTGTTACGGTTCAAATCGGTTCTGTTGCTGCTATGTTGTCCAATGAACTTGCTAATAAATGACCATGTTCGCAAAGAGAGCAACGTTTTCTAAATCATTATTGACTCTGCGATGAGGTGGCGACTTGTCTGGGGTGTACCCCGCCTTCTGCCCGGGTGCAGCTGGGATAGGCTCCAGCAGCCCAGCGACCCCGAGATGGACAAGCGTAAGGAAATGGATGGATATTCAAGTTGTTGTATATAATGAGCCTTTTTCCAGTGGTGTGCCGTCAGGGCCAGCAAGGCCTTCTCTACTGGCCTAACATAACCAGAAATCATGATCATAATTAAAGATTAAAGTCATGTTTTATTTACTTTCCCTAAATATCTCAAAGTATTCCTATTCTCTTTGTGTCATATTATGCTCCTTCCAGTGATGTTGTTTTTAGGTCAGAGTTTGTATCCAATCAGAATTCAGCTAGCTTATGTTGCCATGCTGTACCAAATCTGCTCGGGGCCTTCAGAATCAACAATGCAGGCGTCTGTGCACTGTAAGTGAATGGACACATACAGTTGACAGACAATTGCGATAGCCAATCAGATCACAAGTTGTTGTCAGTAAGGCCTTCTAGATGGCCTTACGCGATGATTGGATACTCACTTGGGAGTCCCAAGTGAGTATCCAATCACAAGTTACAAAAACAAGAAGTGGCACCGGAGCCATACGAGCCATAGAAAGCCACAGAAAACTCACCGGTACTCACAAAGAAGTTTGATGAGGTGGCAGATATATATTTGCATAGCCATTTTCAAGAAGGATACTTAAGAGAAACTACATCTTGTGAGACGAGGTCGGCCGACACCGGAAGCTATCCCGGCGGTGACATGGTTTGCCCGCGACTCTCACACGAATCAACCGACTACGACCAACTACCGGACCAACTACCGACTACAAGCGGTACCACTGGCTTATACGGCGTCGAATGGGGGCTACAAATTGTGAGTTCAAATATTTTATTTCTTAATTTTTTCATGTTTCATTTGTTTTATCCAATTCTTTAAATTTTGACAGTACCACGTAAGATATGTTTTAATTGCTGAAGCAGGTTTATTGACTTATAGACTTAGACTTGTCTAAGTCTAATTGCTGAAGCGGGGTTTTTTTATGTTAAATGCGCCGAAAAATAGACCGTTTTGTACACTGTTGAGGGGATCCAATGCGCAGTAGTGTGCAAGTGGGTTTCTCTATAGTATCTACAGCCGTGTCCATGTGGTGACATAAATTACGGTATTTTGAGAGGTGAAGTCGGACGAAGTAGGACATCACTGAAGGCCTAGGTGAGAGACGCACGGCCCACCACTGCCTTTTACCAATTGTCTCCTGCTTCCAAATAACACCCTATCCTCTTCGCACTTTACGAAAATGATAGACGCCTCAGTTACAATTACAGCATTTCTGGTATGCAACAAAATTAATTGGATTTTGTAAAAAAATGGACCGTTTTGCACACTGTTGAGGAGATTCAATGCACAGTAGTGTGCAAGTGGGTTTCTCTATAGTATCTACAGCCGTGTCCACGTGGTGACATAAATTACGGTATTTTGAGAGGTGAAGTCGGACTAAGTAGGACATTACTCAAGGCCTAGGTGAGAGTCGCACGGCCCACCACTGCCTTTTTCCAATTGTCTCCTGCTTCCAAATAATACCCTATCCTCTTCGCACTTTACGAAAAGGTGGGGCCTCACCTGCCATCATGGAAAGAAAAAAAATGTAAAAAGAAAAAAAATTAATTAAATTGTTATATGTATTCAGTGATTATACTATAAAGTTATTTTCCATTTAACTTATAAATAAATGATAAATGGGTTATACTTGTATAGCGCTTTTCTACCTTCAAGGTACTCAAAGCGCTTTGACACTACTTCCACATTTACCCATTCACACACACATTCACACACTGATGGAGGGAGCTGCCATGCAAGGCGCTAACCAGCACCCATCAGGAGCAAGGGTGAAGTGTCTTGCTCAGGACACAACGGACATGACGAGGTTGGTACTAGGTGGGGATTGAACCAGGGACCCTCGGGTCACGCACAGCCATTCTCCCACTGCGCCACGCCGTCCCAACTTCACCAGTTTTAGATTATTTTTATTCAAAATCGCTGAATTTTCACATTTGCCGTTCAAATACTGAGAAGAGACGGTGCGGTGATCAGCAGCCAGTTGAGGCACGTCACTCAGTTGTGCCTCAACATGGATTGCGGACTCGGCTAACTGCTGGCCTGCTGTGCAGTGAGACCGTATTGCTATATGAACTATATTATACATTTCCATAGTTTAGTTAGCTGAGGTATATAATGTACAGTGTATTTTGTCAACAACTGTATGTGTGTAAAGTATTTCTTGTGCTGAGCAATCATAAAACTGCTGCGAAGACGCACTGTGTGAGGCTCGCAGTAATCCCGCCTCCTGGTGCCGGTTAATGCACCCCCGCCGCAGAATGCACCCCCCAACGGGAGTGCCACACCAACCAAAGCCCACACCCAAACCCTCCACGTGCAAGACCGAATCCACCCAAAAAAGTCACTTAACAAGAAGCCAAAAAGTGTAAAAACAACAATACTCGCGCCGGAGGAGCCGTGAACGACTGCAGGGACACAACATTAGGTACACCTGCAGACTGCAGCATGGATTTCATATTTCATTCATTCACAACTCCTCCAACACGAACACCACTGTTCCCGCACTTATAAGTAAAGGTAAGACCATAATAACGTTTTTTTTAATTAAATGTGCTTTTTTGTGTGCTACAGTTTGTATGTGTAAAGTTAAAGTTTAGTTAAAGTACCAATGATTGTCACACACACACTAGGTGTGGTGAAATTTGTCCTCTGCATTTGACCCATCCCTTGATCACCCCCTGGGAGGTGAGGGGAGCAGTGGGCAGCAGCGGCGCCGCGCCCGGGAATCATTTTTGGTGATTTAACCCCCAATTCCAACCCTTGATGCTGAGTGCCAAGCAGGGAAGAATGCTGGTATGAGCTTTTAAACATAACCCGTCAACTGCTGCCAATCAAATGGTGAATAAGATACTCTTTAGGGTTCATATGTTTGTAAATCTGACTGTGATGAAGTCAGTGCCTCACCAGCCATCAACCTCACCGCACGTCACTGATTTCTGGTATGCAATAAAATTAATTGGAAAACAAGAGCAGTAGGTTGTCTAGCCCTTGGTGACTTGGATGGCAAAAAAACAGCTTTCCTAATTAAAGATTCTCTTTTAAAAAGAAGGAAAACAGGGCATCAGTGATGCACATAATGAGTAATGTGGGTGAAGTCCAGATTAGTGTATGCAGGAAGTGACGTAACATACTGGTCATCATTGTTCAATGGTCCACCAACGGCTGGATGAACACCACTAAACCGAGTTGGAGTGTCCCCTTGCGCAGGAGAGGCACAAAAAGAGGATTTAGCGAAAGAAGGAAAGAATAGAGAGTGAGGAGGCGACAATAAGCACTTCGAACAAGTTTGGAACTAAGAAGGAAATAGTTTCTTCTTGGCTTCAAAGTTGTACAAACAATAAAAAAAATGACATTTTGAAGCAGAACAAAATCAGCAGTTGTACAGAACTGTGTTATATCTGAAAAGCGTAATACTGTACAGCTGCCTTTAAAAGCAGCTCTTTATCACATGATGGGATTCTTTAAAAAGCCAAACTTTTTAAATGAACAACACGAGACAATAAAAGGAGCAAAGTGTGAGGTGAAGAGCCATAAAAGTCTTTTAAACGACCATCCATAAAACCAGCAATAAGAGAAGAGCTGAATTAGAAAGAACGACTAATATAGGTTTGATTAGGTCACTAATTAGTTGTAATTTCAAACTGCAATGCATGAAAAAATGCGGTGATAAACAGGAAAATGTCCTATTCAGTTCTCAGTCACACTGTGGCTTGCAGGATGTTAAGTGAAAGTGACAGTGATGTCAAAATAAATGAGAATTAGCTGCTAATTGCGGCCCAGTGGGCGTTTTTGTGCCGCCTTCGCTGAGGCATCCTCATCTTCCTCACCTCCTTACTGCACATTTGTGTATGGGCGTCGCTTTTGTCACAAATAGGACACAAAGACAAAAACAGCGAGTGGTATTAATGTGTTTGTCACACAGATCCAGAAATGTTTCCACTTGCCTTGTTTTTCTCTCTTATTTTGTTTTTGTATTGATCGCTTGGAAAAAAAAAAGCTTCAATCAAATCTTTGTGGATCGAAAATGCTGCAAAAGCATCGAGTTCATGTACAGGTGAAGAGTCCTCCAGGTGCACTCAGCCAGCAGACGCATACGGTATGGAAGATGATGATGCTCTTTACGGCGTGGCGCAGTGGGAGAGTAGCCGTGCGCAACCCGAGGGTCCCTGGTTCAATCCCCACCTAGTACCAACCTCGTCATGTCCGTTGTGTCCTGAGCAAGACACTTCACCCTTGCTCCTGATGGGTGCTGGTTAGCGCCTTGCATGGCAGCTCCCTCCATCAGTGTGTGAATGTGTGTGTGAATGGGTAAATGTGGAAGTAGTGTCAAAGCGCTTTGAGTACCTTGAAGGTAGAAAAGCGCTATACAAGTACAACCCATTTATCATTTATTTATTGAGTCTTCTTAATGGTCTTGACCGAGTTACTGCATGCTGTGCAACTCAGCGTTCTTATCATTATTTATTTGTCCTCTTGGGTGAATTAAAAAAATTTGTTTTTTTAATAAAAACAGAAAATTAAAGTATAAACATTTTTACCTATAATATTACTACGAAAAATAAACACAGAAATAACCAATAAAAACAATGAATGACAAAGATGAAAAACAATAATAAATTCATTACTTAGGGAGCCACTAAAATGTGATCATTAATAATTAAATAAGAAAAAAACATTGCATTTAATTTTTTCTAATATATAATTCACACAACTCAAAACCTGCATACCCAAATATTAATTATATTTATAAAATGTGTCATATTTATAATTATGAGATATTTAGATTATGAGATCTAATAAAATCCAGCAACAGCTATATTGTAACTTCTTTTTAATTTTTTTGTAAAGCAAAATATTACAAACACTTTTCAGTATACCTTATATTCCATCCATTTCCTACCGCTTTGATACACAAATTTAAAAAATGTTTTTGATACAACTCGAAGGGCAGTGAGACCATGTCCACTTGTGATATCAATGGGGCCTTTATCCTCTCGAGGTAATTCCCTTGGTTGGATAAAAGGACTGACACACACCATAGAATAGCTGACACACACCCACTGGTACACAAAATGAGGGAGTTCAGCACTTTTCACCACAGTTTTACGTCTTTCTCATTCCGTCTGATCAAGATAAAGCGTGGTTATCTGGGAGGCTGAAAGCAATCACTCGCTTGGCACTCCAATCTATCCCAGCCATTGCGAAAAGTCCCCAACAATTCTTGGAGTCAGTCTTATTAGGCTGATAGTTTTTCCAGGTGTAGGAAAAGTCACCTGGCTCTTTTCTTTATTCTGATACCAGCACACCAAGGAACTGAGCTTTGGAGTGTTCTGTCGACCTGACTTCCATTAAAGTCAGGTCGACATTACAAGGACGATACTCCCAGAGATGAGTGCCATGTACACAACTCGCTGCCTAAAGCGAGTACACAACATCCTGAAGGACAGATACCACCCAGCACATGGCCTCTTCAACCTGCTACCCTCTGGAAGGAGGTATAGATCGATTCGCGCCAGGACCACCAGAATGTCTCACAGTCTGTATCCCCAGGCTGTGAGACTGCTAAATGAACAGCCTGCCCCTTTGCTGCCCCGGACCATCTTATTACCTCACTCTTCACCACCTCAATAATTGTGCTCTAGACATTGCATTGCTGCAACATCAACGTAACACCAATTAGACATCTGACTGTTCCCAACCCCACGTCAGTCTTATCGCGATCTTCCTGACAATGCTAAAATGCTAAAATGTAATCTATTGTCAACCTGCACATCAATGCAGTTTCTATGCCGCTGGACAAAGCTCAAATAAAATCTTGTTGTTCATGTATGACTTAAGTGTTATTATGACAATGACAATAAAGGAATTGTTTGATTGATTGATTGATTGATTGATTAATACTAATTAAAGGGGAACATTATCACCAGACCTATGTAAGCGTCAATATATACCTTGATGTTGCAGAAAAAAGACCATATTTTTTTTTAACCGATTTCCGAACTCTAAATGGGTGAATTTTGGCGAATTAAACGCCTTTCTATTATTCGCTCTCAGAGCGATGACGTCACAACGTGACGTCACATCGGGAAGCAATCTGCCATTTTCTCAAACACCGAGTCAAATCAGCTCTGTTATTTTCCGTATTTTCGACTGTTTTCCGTACCTTGGAGACATCATGCCTCGTCGGTGTGTTGTCGGAGGGTGTAACAACACGAACAGGGACGGATTCAAGTTGCACCAGTGGCCAAAAGATGCGAAAGTGGCAAGAAATTGGACGTTTGTTCTGCACACTTTACCGACGAAAGCTATGCTACGACAGAGATGGCAAGAATGTGTGGATATCCTGCGACACTCAAAGCAGATGCATTTCCAACGATAAAGTCAAAGAAATCTGCCGCCAGACCCCCATTGAATCTGCCGGAGTGTGTGAGCAATTCAGGGACAAAGGACCTCGGTAGCACGGCAAGCAATGGCGGCAGTTTGATCCCGCAGACGAGCGAGCTAAACCCCCTGGATGTCTTGGCTCACACCGTCCCTTATGCCACCAAAGATGATCAAGAGAAGAATATCGACCCTATAGCTTCCCTGGCCTGCTGACATCAACTCCAAAACTGGACAGATCAGCTTTCAGGAAAAGAGAGCGGATGAGGGTATGTCTACAGAATTTATTAATTGATGAAAATTGGGCTGTCTGCACTCTCAAAGTGCATGTTGTTGCCAAATGTATTTCATATGCTGTAAACCTAGTTCATAGTTGTTAGTTTCCTTTAAGGCCAAACAAACACATACCAATCGTTGTTTAGAAGGCGATCGCCAAATTCGTCCTCGCTTTCTCCCGTGTCGCTTGGCGTAATCTGTTGAATCGCTTAAGCCGCTGAAATCCGAGTCTGAATCCGAGCTAATGTCGCTATAGCTTGTGTTCTATGCGCCATGTTTGTTTGTGTTGGCATCACTATGTGATGTCACAGGAAAATGGACGGGTGTATATAACGATGGTTATAATCAGGCACTTTGAAGTTTTTTTTAGGGATATTGCGTGATGGGTAAAATTTTGAAAAAAACTTCGAAAAATAAAATAAGCCACTGGGAACTGATTTTTAATGGTTTTAACCCTTCTGAAATTGTGATAATGTTCCCCTTTAATAGATGACTGCACAGTAACTGCAGCTGAGAATTGTTAAAAAGTGAGTGCATTTGACATCATTCAAATTCAGCAAAAAAAAAAAGAAGATATTTACATGCTCCCTGTGGCTGAGCTGCTGTCTGTAGGCAGCGAGCCGTTGGACCTCTCCATCCGAGCCAACCTGAGAGACAAACATCATCACTCAACTTGGAATCCAATGTCACACATTCATCATCTCCAACAAGCTATTCCAGGAGGTGTTTTTGGCGCCCCCTACGGGGTTTGGTCAAAATACTTTGGAAGACGTGCGAGGCATAGATTGAGTCACTTTTACACATGTCAGTCCTCCAAAGGTGGAGGCTGAACAGTGGAGGCTAAAAAAGCTCAAGTTACAGAGAGTGTTTTGTAGAGCGCCTTGAGCAGTGTGTGAGAAATTACAGGTTAAACCAACTTATAGGGTTCAATAACAGCACAGGCAAAATTTCAAAAAAGAAAGAGAACTGGTTTCATACAGTACATGTGACAGTAGAATACGTAGTCACAGTCACTCTACCGATAAAGAATGTCACTTTTGTTTTGTTTAGTTAACTTTGCAACTTTAACCTCCATTATATACCCGTGCGGGGAGACTTTTCTGGAAGGAGCGCGCCAAAGAAAAAGAAAATGACAATGAAAAGTGAGGTGAAATTAGGCATTGTGAAATGCTCAATGGAGTTGGCTGCATGCCAGGTCCAACCCGCTCTAACACACCTTGACCATCATCGAGGATAAACAATGGTATCTTTAAACATGTGATATGATCTTCTATTATGAAATTGACAGTGATAAGTAAGCAGCATAGTGGTGTCATTATTTAGACTCCCTTCTCTCAATAAGCCTGTTTCTGGCTTCTTGCAACGCAAGACAACCACAGGATCCACTTTTTTAATACGGTTTCTTTTAATTCTTATAGTGAATCTTTTCATTCATTCATTTTCTATACCGCTTGTCCTCATTGGGGTCAAGGGCAAGCTGGAGCCTATCCCAGCTAACTACGGGGTACGCAGATCTCCTGATTGTGCTAACCACTAAGCCACCATGCAGCCTACTGTATATGATCCTTTTTATTACAGTAGTTTGTATGTCCTTCATGTATTTTGTGTTCCGTGCAAGTGACTTAGTAGTTAATTTAGTTCCCACTCAGACTATAACTCAACGCCCTGAAAACCACATGTATTACTGGTATTCTTCTAAAAGAAAGACACAAATAATCCAAAGTCAATAGCAAATATCCATGAAACCCTTTTTCTTTTATCCCGTTTCACCCTGTTTCTCGATTATATCTCGACTTTAAGACCATAATTGTAATTATTTCAAATTCTGAGGGTCCACTGTAATGTTGTCTTAAAAATATTCCCATTGAAGGCTTTTTGTGGCCATAAACAAGATTCTGTTTGTGGCCCCCTTTCTTTAATATGACTGGTGCAACACTCGAGGGTTTATGGAACTGACTGCAGCCTAGTGAGTAATAAAATACAGTCTTCTGCCATATATCTCTTTGATGTTTGCAGCTTGTAAAGGTGAATCTGTGGGTGTTATTTCATGTCTACAGGGCTTTTCTATTTATTTTTTTTAAATTCGTAAACATCTTTTTTATGCTAAGAAATTATTATATTGCTAATTTATAATTCCCAATTACCGGTACTGTATTGCTTTTGGCGACCAGAAGTAGATTTAGCAATGGTAGCCTGAGTGACTGCATAAAAGACACAAGCAACAACAACAACAACAACAACAACAACAACAACAACAACAACAACAACAACAACAAAAATATGTATATATATATATATATATATATATACATACACACACATACAGTCAGGCCAACAGTTTGGACACACCTTCTCTTTTCAATGCGTTTTCTTTAAAAAAAAAAAAAAAAATTTACATAGTAGATTGTCACTGAAGGAATCAAAACTATGACACCAGTGAAGTGAAAACCATTTCAGGTGACTACCTCTTGAAGCTCATCGGGAGAATGTCAAGAGTGTGCAAAGCTGTAATCAGAGCAAAGGGTGGCTATTTTGCAGAAACTAGAATATAAAACATGTTTTCAGTTATTTTACCTTTTTTTGTTAAGTACATAACTCCACATGTGTTCATTCATAGTTTTGATGCCTTCAGTGACAATCGACAATGTAAATAGTCATGGAAATAAATAATATGCATTGAATGAAGTGTGTCCAAACTTTTCGCCTGTACTGTGTCATTTTATATGTGTGTGTATATATATATATATATATATATATATATATATATATATATATATATATATATATATATATATATATATATATATATATAAAATATATATATATATATTAATATTATGTAAATATTTTGTATTATTAAAATGTTACACTTTATGTAAAGATTTGTATTTATTATAAATAATCATGTATGAGCAATAAACAAAAAGACTACTGTACATTGACAACTAAAATTTAATTAAATCCAAAATTTTCAATCGTCATGTGTTTATATTTCAGATAATTTACAATGTTTACATGCAAATGTAAAAACATTTTTTTAATAGGTCAAAGGGGAAAGAAAATTGCTCTATACCGTTTATCCGAATGCAGTGAAGCCAATTCAAAACTGCTATGCCGCTTCGGCATTAAAAGTAAATACAACATAATAAATGGGCCAAAACTATGAATAAACAAATGTTCTTTATATTTTGAGAAAAAAGATTTGGCTATATTATAAACTTAAATAGTACCATTGTTTTAGAAATACGGATGTAGAGTTGTCATGCGACGCTAAATTAGCAATTATTACAAAGGTTCTTTTGAATGGATGCTGAACCAAACTAAAATCTTGACTGACAGCTGAATAAAAGTTTATCAGAAACAATTCACTCCTGCATCTGGTTGTGGCCCTAAAGAACTGCATAGTGTGAATATGCCAGGGGCTGGCTCCTTTAATAAATAACACACACACTGTTCTCCATGGTAAAATCAATGTTGACAGAAAATTTGGTTTAGGGCAGAACAAGATAAGTCTTAAATCAAATGTATGGCTTTTTTTGTCATGTAGCACATATATCTATTAATGTTGTTTTGTTTTGTTTTGTACAGCACTTTGTGCTTGCCACTTGCCTGTGCATGAAAAGTACTATATAAGTAATGTTTGATTTGATATCAATAAAGTTTGATTACGATTCAATATAACATCTTTTCTAGCGCAAAGCCAGTTTGTGTGGAAGCCAACTTATGTCACAAATTGGCCTCCTCGGGAAAGTAATCTTGGGATGGATTAGGGATTAATTTAAGGAGCAAGAGATAATTTGTCCAAATGTGAGCCCTGTATCTTGGAATCAATCCCTATTATAGAAGAAACATGTACTGCTGATGTTTGGGATGATTAGGAGCAGCTCACTCACTGTGGAGTTGGCTGGTGGTTTGATGTACCACACAGCAGGGTTATTGGAAGTTTGCGGCTAAAAAAAAACCCCCCCACCCCAGCTGTGTGATGTCATCATGTCACCTCCTAATATACTGGAAATTGATGTTTTTTGCAGGAAAAAACATATGCCATTTATGT
Organism: Nerophis lumbriciformis; assembly: GCF_033978685.3. Classification (NCBI taxonomy): domain Eukaryota; kingdom Metazoa; phylum Chordata; class Actinopteri; order Syngnathiformes; family Syngnathidae; genus Nerophis; species Nerophis lumbriciformis. Next base: position 20,668,905 of record NC_084581.2, read on the forward strand.
CATGCCACAGCATCATCTATTTATGATGTGAAACTGTGGTGCATTTGTTTAAACATCTCTCTGGCAATGATCTACAATGTTTATATCAGTAGAAAATGTTTGCCTCACCCATCTGACAGGATTTGTCTTCGCTCCAATATTAGACAGTTTTACTTTACATTCTATAGTTTAGGTTATTTAAGTCTAAAAATGACATTACATTGATATACAAGTAAAATAATTGTGTAAAATACTACATTAACTTAGAATACATGTTAATGTATCATGGGTGTTGAAATGAGGGCTTCTAATTCAGTTTAATAATTGGTTTGCATTGACTTAGGGGTGTTCAAACTTTTTACACTGAAAATTTGAAGGGTGCATGCACTATTTTTATACATTTTGTACATCAAATATGTTAAAATCAAGCCAATGTAGCTCAAAATATGCCAAGTTATCTGAACAAAACATCCACATGATAGCTTTGTGTAATAGGTGACAAAGCAAATTACTGCAATATATAACAATACATCTCATTAATGAGGAATTACACTGTGCCGAGGACCTAGATGGGTGCAAAATTACAAAATTACACGCTGCATTAACTAACACCACCTTTTTTATCAATTAACCTTGAATAAGTAGCAAAACACAGTAAAAAGTCAACTAAAGTACATTGTGTTCCCTACAGCAACATTTTAATGACGTTTTTGGTTAACAGTGACTCTCAGTTTTATGTAGTTTATTGTAAAATGCTTCTTTGTACCTAAATTCTGTTTCCACTGCAGTTTTCATTGACAGTACATTAAAAGCCCCCAAAAAGTTCAAGAAAATTCCGTCCCATTAAAGCTCTGGCGTCACAGGAGCTACCATATGTGTCATCACTTGTTAACAAAATTAAGGTGCAGTAGATTGCCAAAATAATTTTACACCTCAATGCTACAAGTGTTTGAATTATCATTCATTTTATGACAGTTAAAATGTTTATTAAAACATGCCTGTTTTACGAATGTGACAGCTTGACCCTGGAAGGGACAAATTCTAGTTTCATTACTTCCTATAAGGGAAAACTCTCGACATATGAACAACCCCCATGGCTCCACTGTATTGAGAACGATGTTGTAAGCATATAATTGTGTTCCTTCGTGATTTAAGTGAAGAACGTTTAACAGACTAAAAGATGGGTTCTCAAAATTCAAATGGAAACATGCATTTCTCATTCTCTAAAACAGCAATTCCCAACCACTGCGCCACAGAGTAGTTAATATTTAATCATCCAATTTCACTTAAAAGGTTCAGAAATGACTGCAAGTAATGGATCTGTCCATCTATCCATACCAGCATCATACAGTGACAGGCAGAATAAGTATATGCTCTTAACCAAACTGCCAAACTATTAACTGATTTAAACTATTATACAAACATCGGGTCTGATTCAAATTAAATTGACTTGCTGTCCCAAAGTGTTAACATGTGCTGAATGTTTCCTTACCATTATTGCTATGTTGTCTATTACCATTGTTGGTATGTTCATTATTCCTACATTGTTGATACAAATTATTGTTACAGTGTAATAATTATTGTTACCTGTGGTAATGCCACCATGACACAACATTTGTATTATAATCCTGAAACAAAGTAACAGTGAAACTAAATGTATTAATCACTGAATGGAGGACTGGGGGTGGGATTAAATAAATTATATTCTTCCCACTCCCTTTCAGGCAAAACTGGATCATCATGCTTACATACTGTACATTATATTTTGCATTACAATAATTTATATTATTATGTGCTGTCTACTTTGCACTTTTTTTTATGTCATTGCCTGAAATAAATGGGGGAAAAAAAGAAGAAAAAACCTGCTTTAGATTGCTGGCCATGTACAGTCGCGATCAAAAGTTTACATACACTTGTAAAGAACATAACGTCATGGCTGTCTTGAGTTTCCAATCATTTATACAACTCTTATTTTTTTGTGATAGAGTGATTGGAGCACATAATTGTTGGTCAAAAAAAAAAATCATGAAGTTTGGTTCTTTTATGAATTTATTATGGATCTACTGAAAATGTGACCAAATCTGCTGGGTCAAAAGTATACATACAGCAATGTTAATATTTGGTTACATGTCCCTTGGCAAGTTTCACTGCAATAAGGCGCTTTTGGTAGCCATCCACAAGCTTCTGGTTGAATTTTTGACCACTCCTCTTGACAAAATTGGTGCAGTTCAGCTAAGTGTGTTGGTTTTCTGACATGGACTTGTTTCTTCAGCAATGTCCACACAGATTCACAGGACTTTGGGAAGGCCATTCTAAAACCTTCATTCTAGCCTGATTTAGCCATTCCTTTACCATGTTTGACGTGTGTTTGTGGTCATTGTCCTGTTGGAACACCCAACTGCGCCCAGGACCCAACCGCCGGGCTGATGATTTTAGGTTGTCCTGAAGAATTTGGAGGTAATCCTCCTTTTACATTGTCCCATTTACTCTCTGTAAAGCACCAGTTCCATTGGCAGCAAAACAGGCCCAGAGCATAATACTACCACCCCCATGCTTGATGGTAGGCCTGGTGTTCCTGGGATTAAAGGCCTCACCTTTTCTCCTCAAAACATATTGCTGGGTATTGTGGCCAAACGGCTCAATTTTTGTTTCATCTGACTTCACATGGACAAAGATAAGACCTTCTGGAGGAAAGTTCTGTGGTCAGATGAAACAAAAAAGTATGTGCTCCAATCACTTTATCACCAAAAAATAAGAGATGTAGTTGGTGTCAGAATAATTGTATCTAAGTTATCACAAAACTTTGTGTTGCCATGAGTTCCCGGCGAGAGGACAAAAGCTGTCTTTGATCTTACCAATCAAAAGGCATGTAAAACTCCGCTGTGTACGATGGGAGGAGACAGGAGGGGTTCAGTTTCTTTGATCTATTGTAATCCACAGGAAGATCTTGTCTTGACCTGAGAGCTACAAAGCGGAAAGGAAGCAGGACCTGACGCAAGCTCCAGGCATCTTTTCTTTGAACTGTTTTGTGACCAAGGGCGACGGCTGTTTACGACCCCCCTCCCTTTAGAAACAGCTGATGCTATGTAATCAGGGAAAGTCCAAATAAAAGAGGAGGCGTGGTGGAAGACTGTACAAAGAGTATAGCCCAGACGTTTCTCCTCAATTAGCTAAATCGGTGGGTTGCGAGTTCAAACCAAAGACTATAAAAATGGGACCCATTACCTCCCTGCTTGGCACTCAGCATCAAGGGTTGGAATTGGGGGTTAAATCACCAAAACTTATTCCCGGGCGTGGCCAACGCTGCTGCTCACTGCTCCCCTCACCTCCCAGGGGGTGATCAAGGGTGATGGGTCGAATGCAGAGAATAATTTCGCCACACCTAGTGTGTGTGTGACAATCATTGGTACTTTAACTTTAACTTTAAATTGAATTCTGTCTCTGTTTAATTCCTTGCTTCTTGTCTGTTTAATAGATGTCATCGGGGTTTTGAACCTGACAATTGGAAACTCAAGACAGCCATGACATTATGTTCTTTACAAGTGTATGTAAACTTTTGACCGTGACTGTTGGTGCAGCACTTTAAAGCCACATTTCCACCAAGTGGTAGAGCAAGGAGCACTTTCTTTTTGCACCTTTTAAAACCAATGAGTCAAAGTGAACGCTCGGTGGAAACAACCTTACAGTGTATGCTCGATAGCAGGTCAAACACAAATAAAATGATGGAGGCGGTACCTGCTGGCGTACTGCTCTATCCGGGAATGGGTGTCATCATGGGAGAAGTGAGGTGACTGGGACAGCCTGGAGAGGAATGGCGTAGTGAAGATGAATGAGATTTGGCGGGCAACCAAGACCTTATTAACACAAAACATGCACACACACGTATACACAATCCTCTAGTTCCTTCACAACATCTTCTGACGATCCTACAAAGAGGAATAAGGGAGCAGAATGATCTGTAATGGAGGCTTTTCTGCATGTGAATGTGGTGCTTTAAAGGAGTGAGCCGGCATGTTTGTGTGCAGCCAGTGTGGATGAGTCAGGCAGGCAACATGCAGTTGGTGTCAGGACATAAGGAGGGCAGGGAGGAAGGTGTGTGTGGTTTGTTAAAAAAGGCATTTCGGTCGGTAGGCGATATGTCGTCGCTGGTAGATACTTACTCATACTGTTCCGGACACATGCTGATGAGCGTGACGGGACTGTAAAAGAGTTGTAGGGCATAGTGGGGGGATGGAGATTGGGTTGGGAGGGTACCACACAACATTTCTGGGTCAAATGCACTCAATGATTCAGGAAAATAAGAACACAGCAGGTGATAGACGAGGAGGGCGGGAAAAAAAAGTGTGCAACATATCAATATGTGGACCACCTGAAGAAACCATCAAAGTCAGAGCTGGCCAAATTGTACTGATGTGACCTTTGACACCTCTGGCTTCTGGTGTCATCCTTGCTTCAACAAACATGCTCCTGTTGTGTATTATATTATCTGGTCATTTTGATCATTTCAAAAATTGAGCAACGAAACAACCCAACAGGGGTTGTCACTCTGACCTGTCTAATGGTTAAAGCGGTGGTCAGCAACCCGCGGCTCTCGAGTGGCTAGTGGCTCCCTGGAGCTTTTTAAAACATTTTAAAAGATGGGGGGAAAAATATATTTGTTGTTTTAAGAATGTTTCTGTAGGAGGACAAACATAACACAAACCTTCCAAATTGTTAGAAAGCCCACTGTTTAATATGCTCGTGTTTGTGCTTCACTGATGAGAGTATTTGGCCGGCGCTGTTTTGTCCTACTAATTTTGGCAATCCTTGAACTCATCGCAGTTTGTTTACATGTACAACTTTCTCCGTCGCTGCCACAGAAAGACGTGTTTTATGCCACTCCTTTGTATCATTTTGTCCATCAAACGTTTTATGCTGTGCGTGAATGCACAAAGGTGAGCTTTGTTGATGTTATTGACTTGCGTGGAGTGCTAATAATCCATGCTAACATGCTATTTAGGCTAGCTGTGTGCTAATAATCCATGCTAACATGCTATTTAGGCTAGCTGTGTGTACATATTGCATCATTATATGATATGGGCGGTATAGCTCGTTGGTAGAGCGGCCGTGCCAGCAACTTGAGGGTTGCAGGTTCGATCCCCGCTTCCGCCATCCGAGTCACTGCCGTTGTGTCCTTGGGCAAGACACTTTACCCACCTGCTCCCAGTGCAACCCACACTGGTTTAAATGTAACTTAGATATTGGGTTTCACTATGTAAAGCGCTTTGAGTCGCTTGAGAAAAAGCGTTATATAAATGTAATTCACTTCACTTCACTTCACATTATGCCTCGTTTGTAGGTATATTTGAGTTCATTTAATTTCCTTTACTTATGTCCTCTGTGTATTTAATTTATATTTGCATGTCTCATGACACATTATCTGTATGTAATATTGGCTGCATTTCTGATTGTGTGCCACGTTGTTCCAGACCCCAGCAAACGTTACCCAGCTTGCAAAGATTGTAATAAATCCATTGGAAGAAGACAGCCTGTCCTTTCCTTTAACTTGGGCACACACAGATCTATACAATTGGCAGTTTGGCTACTTAATGTGTTGCCTTCATTAAACTTACATAAGGTTTTAACTTTTTGCGGCTCCAGACAGATATGTTTTTTGTATTTTTGGTCCTATATGGCTCTTTCAATATGTTGGGTTGCCGACCCCTGGGTTAAAGAAATAAGATAGTCTGCCCTTTGAGATCAGCTAAACATTTTTTATTCAAACCAAATAATTCCATCCATCCATTTTCTACCGCTTATTCCCTTTGGGGTCGCGGGGGGCGCTGGAGCCTATCTCAGCTACAATCGGGCGAAAGGCGGGGTACACCCTGGACAAGTCGCCACCTCATCGCAGAAACCAAATAATTATCAATTGTATTAATATTTTTGTTGGATTAATCATTAGTATGTATTTATGTATTTGTTATTATTGTTTTAACTTTTAAAGTACATTCATTTGTTTTTATTTTGTATTGGGTATTGTTTAATTTCCCACAAAGGAATAACATTAAGAACATAATTAATTTGATTTATATCAAATAAAATATTTTTGTAATCAATGTAAAATGTCCATTATTGATGTTACATTCTACTTGTATGTGTTCAAGCAGCAAAAAGCAAATATCTATACAAACAAATAGGGTATTTTAACTATCTTGATCATGTTGAGCTGAAAAGCATTAAAAATGAAAACAAACATTTTGAGTCATATCAATTGGGTTCTTAATGGATAGATGTTGATAGTCCAACTCATACTGACTGGTATACACAAGCTATGGAAATTATATCATTAGAAAAAACTGCATTTAGTTTAGATAATAATGAGTCATGTATTGGAATATGGGATCCATTATTTAAATTGATTTTAACTATTAAATGAACCTAGATTATGACTTATTTTATCTTTGTGGAAAATATTGGACACAATGTGTTGTCAAGCTTATGAGATGTGATGCAAGTGTAAGCCACTGTGACACTAATGTTCATTCTTTAAATGTTTTTATTTTTTATAAACGGCTGTGATGACAATGTAAATGAGGGATTTCTAATCACTGCTATGTTGGAATTCTTATTAATATTGGTATTGTTGTTGATATTATTCATTTTTGTTTGACTACTTTTGGATTTGTTTTGCGGCATGGCGTAGTGGGTAGAGCAACCGTGCCAGAAACCTGAGGGTTGCAGGTTCGCTCCCCGCTTCTTACCATCCAAAAAAAAAAAAAAAAAATCGCTGCCGTTGTGTCCTTGGGCGGGACACTTCACCCTTTGCCCCCGGTGCCACTCACACCGGTGAATTGAATGATGAATGATAGGTGGTGGTCGGAGGGGCCGTTGGCGCAAATTGCAGCCACGCTTCTGTCAGTCTACCCCAGGGCAGCTGTGGCTATGAAAGTAGCTTACCACCACCAGGTGTGAATGAATGATGGGTTCTACATGTAAAGCGACTTTGGGTACTTAGAAAAGCGCTATATAAATCCCAGTTATTATTATTATTATTATTATGTTTGTGTGTCCCCTCAATTACTCTGTTGATTACTATTCTGAATGTTGCTGGGCCGAGTTTGGTTTTGGAATTGGAATTGTATTATTATGGTATTATTGTGCATTATTTTGTTGGATTGATTCATTAAAAAACAAAAAAAAACAAAAAAAACAATGGGGTTCTTAATTGTATGTGTAGCACAGTAAGGATTGATCTGACCTTTGACTGATGCTACCTAAACCGTCTTATGTTGGACTTTATTCAAACATTAAAAGAGCAGCTTTTAGATCGTTTACACATTTTACTTTGACGACAGCTCATATCTCTCAGCAAAGATGCTTCCAGTAATACAAAAAGCCCAAGCGATGAGTCCAACACCTTCTGAAATCTCCATTCCCCCCTTTTTTCCCCCTCTTTAATGCCTCTGTCTGCCTTTGGGAGGCGTTTATCAGGCGGCTAGCCCTGTAGGAGTCGTTTCTCAGGGCACCGGGGAAGTGAACATGAAGGGGGAGGAAGAGGGAGGAGGGAGTCAGTCATCCAGCTGCAAGGTGACGGTGCGAGTGCATGGTGGAGAAAATCCTTCGGAGGTCAATCATTATGTGCATACAAAAAACTTTTCTGCTGAAGCGTATGAGGGCTATATGTTGGCAAATATGACTCAGATGAAAAGTATGTTACAGAAAAATAGCTAGCAAAGAATAATAAATAGAAATGCATAATAAGTACAAAAAAACAATCAAGATGAATGAGCTCCCAGCAGGATTTTTGGGGGGTATGCACCCACCTGGGGCGTCAGCTCAGCATCATGTAGACTTAGTTAAAGGGCTCTCTGTGTGTGGTTTCTTTTTTTCTCTGTTTTTAACACTTCATAGGCTGGGAGATGTTAATCAGACTTGGCATTGCGTCTACATTAGGAAGATCTACGATGCAGCTGCAACGAGCCAACACGTAATTAAACAAAACACTCCCCATTCACTAGTCCAGTGTTTTTCAACCACTGTGCCGCGGCACACTCGTGTGCCGTGAGATACAGTCTGGTGTGCCGTGGGAGATTATCTGATTTCACCTATTTGGGTTAAAAATATTTTTTGCAAACCAGTAATTATAGTCTGCAAATTATGTGTTGTTGTTGAGTGTCGGTGCTATCTAGAGCTCGACAGAGTAACCGTGTAATACTCTTCCATATCAGTAGGTGGCAGCAGGTAGCTAATTGCTTTGTAGATTTCGGAAACAGCGGGAGGCAGCATGCAGGTAAAAAGGTATCTAATGCTTAAACCAAAAATAAACAAAAGGTGAGTGCCCCTAAGAAAAGGCATTGAAGCTTAGGGAAGGCTATGCAGAACGAAACTAAAACTGACCTGGCTGCAAAGTAAACAAAAACAGAATGCTGGACGACAGCAAAGACTTACTGTGGAGCAAAGATGGCGTCCACAAAGTACATCTGAACATGACATGGCAATCAACAATGTCCCCGCAGAGAAGGATAAAAACATCTAAAATCTTCTTGATTGCTAAAACAAAGTAGATGCGGGAAATATCGCTCAAAGGAAGACATGAAACTGCTACAGGAAAATACCAAAAAAAGAGAAAAAGCCATTCAAATAGGAGCGCAAGACAAGAACTAAAACACTACACACAGGAAAACAGAAAAAAACTCAAAATAAGTCGGGGTGTGATGTGACAGGTGGTGACAGTACACCTACTTTGAGACAAGAACTATATTGATGCATGCTTGGTTATGCTTTAAAGTCATATCCAACACTTGCGACAACGACTTTTTACTGTGAACTGAGTTTATGATTTCTGCTGGTGGTGTGCCTCCGGGTTTTTTTCAACGCAAAAAATGTGCCTTGGCTCAAAAAAGGTTGAAAAACACTGCACTAGTCCACCGGTGTGTGATGTGTCTTTTACTACAATTTCTCTTTTTAAGCGTTTTTATGGAAGGAAAAACAAGGGGTTTCCCAAATGTTTACTGGGTCACCACGTTTTGGATTCAAGTTTGTCGTAATGAATTTAAGTATCAAGCGAAAGTGACATTTACTGTTGTTTTAACAGTAATATGTCTCCTTAGAGCAGGGGTGTCAAACTCATTTTAGATGGGGGGCCACATGGAGAAAAGTGTACTCCCAAGTGAGCCGGACTGGTAAAATCACAGCATGATAACTTAAAAATAAAGACAACTTCAAATTGTTTTCTTTGTTTAAAAATAGAACAAGCACATTTTGAAAATGTACAAATCATAATGTTGTTGGGTTTTTTTTACACTCACATGTTGTGGTTAATAGTATTCTACCTTTATTTGTCGTTATTTATACTTTCTGAATAAATTATGTGATAATGTTCATTAGTATACTCCATCCATCCATCCATCCATTTTCTACCGCTTGTCCCTTTTGGGGTCACGGGGGGTTCTGGAGCCTATCTCAGCTGCATTCGGGCGGAAGGTTGCCACCTCATCACAGGGCCCATTAGTATACTCATTGGTGTTTATTTTCAATTTATCAAGATAAAAAAATAATATCAAAATCCAATAACAGGATGTACTGATGTACTAACATCATGTGGTTTATTTTGTTTACATTAATAGCATAATTTACTGTACATAGATACAAAGAATTGCTGTTGCTACATCTACTGGGCACATTTACAACAGCAGTTTCTTTCATTCAAAAATTTCGGCTCATTTTTATACTTAGCAAACTCATCCCGCGGGCCAGATAAAACCTGTTCGCGGGCCTGATCCGGCCCTTGGGCCGTACATTTGACACCCCTGCCTTAGAACTTGTAAATGAGAACCAATCATGGAAAAAAACGATCATCCCCTACTTGTTTTCTCAATCTTTGTGGCGCTCAAATTATCCTTTTTTAAGTTCCATGTATTTTTCATGAATAGGCTTTGCTACACACTCTAAAATTAAGATTGACTATCTGTCAGTCGAATACAGAGGTATGAGTTGTAAGCCTGATAATTGTGTTTTTCTTCCACAAATTGGCAAACCTAGCATGGCGCTGCTGTTAAAAAGTGAGTGTAACGTTAGCATAGTAGCTATTGTATGCTAGCGCTGCTACAGTTCTCCAGTCCCACTCCTTAATGTTATATTGTTCTTTGCAATGTATGACATTTAATAGAAAGTGTTCATGTACAAAGTAGATAAAGTGCACAAGAGCGCTTCTTGGAGACACACACTCTGTTGGAGACAGGCGTGGACCAAAACAGTTCATTAGCATTTACGCTACAGGCACACAAATTGTTGTTTACAGTGGGACTTCCTGTACTAAAAACCTTGATTTTAATGTCTAAATCCCAGCATCAAGGTTAGACTCATAATTGACTTTCAATTATGAGACTTGAAATTGTTAAAAACGTGTTTTTTGTTTGGGGAAATCCAAATAAAAAACATTTATTGGCAATATATCGTAAACTCCAAAGCTGTTTACGAAATATTAGTAGTAAACAGCTTTGGAGTGGATTTTGGAAGGGACACTTACGTTTCCATGTTGTCTCCCTCTAGGACAGTTTGGACAGGTAAATAACCCAATCTAGGGTGCTTGGTAAAGTACTTCTTCGAGCGGAATTTATTCTTCAGCACTTTGGTAAAATCTCGCATGTCCTCGCCGGATGTTGTCTAATGGAAAGAAAGTCACAGAAAAAAGGTTTTCGTCATTTGTTGCAATAGTTTGAGGTAAGCTTTCTCCTACTTTGTGGGTCCATTAAGAATATTGATCGTTGCTGCACTTGAGGTCAGTGTTCAGCGAGCAAATAAGCAGCCGTACCCGTCACTGTAAAGCAAGTTTTCAGCATCCATTAATTTGTGACGGTGATGAGTGATGAGTGCATGGTGACTGGATTCCAGCCACAATAAAGTTCTGCGCTATGGCCAAATTTTCATTACATCAGCGAAAAAACTCTGCGTAGTCTCCAAGCTTTATTTGATGTATGAATAAAATTCCTTAATTCTGTGCTGAATTACGGAACAAAACCTTTAACCTCTTTGGATACATAATAAATGGTAAATGGGTTATACTTGTATAGCGCTTTTCTACCTTTAAGGTACTCAAAGCGCTTTGACACTATTTCCACATTCACACACACATTCACACACTGATGGCGGGAGCTGCCATGCAAGGCACTAACCACGACCCATCAGGAGCAAGGGTGAAGTGTCTTGCTCAAGGACACAACGGACGTGACTAGGATGGTAGAAGGTGGGGATTGAACCAGGAACCCTCAGGTTGCTGGCACGGCCACTCTCCCAACCGTACCACGCCGTGGATGCGTGTCTGAGAACTCTAAACAGGATGTGACTCATGTAACAAAGTCTTAACAGTTTAATAATGTGGGAAACCTATCACGTATGCCTGCAAAGGTGTGTGTGTGTGTGCGTGTGTGTGCTGTATTGTATCCTCACCGGTGTGCAGTACTCCACCATGGGGTAGTTGAGCTTGTGGCCTTTGGCGGTGCGCCCAGAGAAGAAGCAGCTCTGACACACGTCGTAGTTAAAATGCTTCAGACTGCGATATCTAAAGAAAAAAAAGACAGAGTGGGAGGCCAAAAGTGAGATAAGTTGCACAATACAAAACACAATTGGAAAAGCTGCCCGCAGCTCTAATGTGTCACAGTTGGTGTGCTGCATGCCATGTACGCTAATGTGTTGGGTTAGAGGGTCAAATTTGGTAGAAATATGTGTTAAATTGCACCAAGAGCAACTAAAAATACTGTAATATCAGTGGTGGCGTAGTGGGTAGAGCAACCGTGCCAGAAACCTGAGGGTTGCAGGTTCGCGCCCCGCCTCTTACCATCCAAAAATCGCTGCCGTTGTGTCCTTGGGCGGGACACTTCACCCTTTGCCCCCGGTGCCACTCACACCGGTGAATTGAATGATGAATGATAGGTGGTGGTCGGAGGGGCCGTTGGCGCAAATTGCAGCCACGCTTCCGTCAGTCTACCCCAGGGCAGCTGTGGCTATGAAAGTAGCTTACCACCACCATGTGTGAATGATTAATGGGTTCTACATGTAAAGCGACTTTGGGTACTTAGAAAAGCGCTATATAAATCCCAGTTATTATTATTATTATTATTATTATTATGCACTGTGTTGGTTTTGTTCTTTGAACAAGGTGATGTTCATGCACGGTTCATTTTGTGCACCAGTAAAAAAACATGGTAACACTTTAGTATGGGGAACATATTCACCATTAATTAGTTGCTTATTAACATGCAAATTAGTAACATATTGGCTCTTAACTAGTCATTAAGTACCTATTAATGCCTTATTCGGCATGGCCTTATTATACAACCCTAGCCCTCTAACCCTGACCCTAACCCTGACCAAATAACTCTAAATTAAGTCTTTGTTACTTAGAATATGTTCCCCTAGTGTCCAAAACACTCTAAATTAAGTCTTTATTACTTAGAATATGTTCCTCATACTAAAGTGTTACCAAAAACATAACTTTGTCTTGAATTTGAAAAAACAAAAAACATCATTTTATTTTTCACTAAAGAAGGGTTCGGTGAATGTGCATATGAAACTGGTGGGGTTCGGTACCTCCAACAAGGTTAAGAACCACTGCAGTAGCCTATCTAGGTAACCTGATGTTAACGAGACTGTGATTGGATACTCACTTGTCATTACAGAGTGAGTATCCAATCACAAGTTGCAACTTAGCAGGAAGCAGGAAGTGTTGACCCACAAAGAAGGAGAACAAAACGTTGATTAGGTGGCAGATATATATTTGCAAGGCCATTTTCAAGAAGGATATTTAAAGAGAAACTACATCTTGTGAGACGATGTCGGCGACGAAATGGGGAAATGCCCGCCATTTCCACTCGAATCAGTAGTATCAGAGCGGTACCACTGGCTTATGGGTTCTACAAATTGTGAGTTTAAATATTTTATTTCTTAATTTTTTCACGTTTAATATGTTTTTTGCAATTTTAATTTTGAAGTGAAGTGAAGTGAATTACATTTATATAGCGCTTTTTCTCAAGTGACTCAAAGCGCTTTACATAGTGAAACCCAATATCTAAGTTACATTTAAACCAGTGTGGGTGGCACTGGGAGCAGGTGGGTAAAGTGTCTTGCCCAAGGACACAACGGCAGTGACTTGGATGGCGGAAGCGGGGATCGAACCTGCAACCCTCAAGTTGCTGGCACGGCCGCTCTACCAACCAAGCTATACCAGTACCACATAAGATATGTTTTAATTGCTGATGCGGGTTTATTGATTTTTAAATGCGTTTTGTACACGTTGAGGTGTTTCAATGGTCAGTAGTGCGTAAATGTGTTTCTGTATAGAATTTCTCCAGCAATGGTCATGTGGTGACATGAATGATGGTATTTTGAGAGGTAATCATTGAAGTCGGACATCACAGAAGGCTTAGGTGGGAAACGCACGGTCCACCACTGTGTAATATGCATATCAGGGCATTACTGTGGTTGGCGATGCCCATTTGTAAACATACGATACCTTTACCCGCAAGTATTTTTTAAATTCTCTCCTACAATGCACAAAAGCACTCTGATCAGCCATCGTTGTTTTGGTGGTGATGACTATCATATTGAAAAAAATCATGCTAACATGAACTCTATGAGCGTTGCAAAATTACTTTTTCGGTCATTACGGCGTTTCAGCTATAAGGCTGTTGGGAAAAAATATATGTATTTATTTGAATAACAAAAGCAATCTACATATATTATGATTTTTTTCCTCACTAAAGAAAATAATCTTACAATAATTTTTATTACATAGATATACATTATTCTTCTTGGATTTATTAGCGAAAATATAACATTATATAACGTTAAAAGAATAGTCTTACTACATCATAAAAAAAGGTTATTTGGGGGAAAAATTACTTATTTTATGCATTTGTTTGCATAAGATTAGAGGGAAAACAATTATAATGATACAAGAATAAATTGGTATTATTACGGAAAAAAGATGTAAAGTTAGCATTGTGTTAAGCATTGGCGTTGTTAGGCCTATTTTAGGGGGACTCAAGCCCCCTAAAATATTCTTAAGCCCCCCTAAATAATTTGGTGTTATATTTTCTTTTCTTTTTTCGCCAACTATTTTTATAATCGATTAGTTGTTGCAGCCCTAATATATATATATATATATATATATATATATATATATATATATATATATATATATGTATTATTTAGTTTTATAATAGATTGTATTTGTAATCTACTTTACATTTGATTCCAAATCTCAAAGTGCTACAGAATTATAACCATTGGCGTTGTTAGGCCTATTTTGGCGTTGTAATAAATAAATAAATAAAAAATGGCTTATCGATAAGCCATTTGTTTTATTTTCTCTCTCTCTCTCTCTCTCTATATATATATATATATATATATATATATATATATATATATATATATATATATATATGAAAAACCCAGACACCATCTTTGTAGTCATTTTTCTCCTATATATATATATATATATATATATATATCTCGATAAGCCATTTGTTTTATTTGATATATATATATATGTATATATATATATCAAATAAATATATATATATATATATATATATATATACACACATATATATACATATATATATATATATATATATATATATATATACATATATACATATATACATGTCCTTACGTAACATCACCAGAATGATTGACAATTAGGAGGACCAATAGTCAACATGATCCACAACATCCTCTAGTATACCATTAAGTCTTTCATATATATATAAATATATATGTATATATATATATATATATATATATATATATATATATATATATATATATATATATATATATACATATATATATATATATATATATAAATATATATGTATATGTATATATATATATATATACAGTGTTGGGTTAGTTACTGAAAACCAGTAACTAGTTACAGTTACTAGTTACTTTATTTCAAAAGTAACTCAGTTACTAACTCAGTTACTTACACCAAAAAGTAATGCGTTACTGTGAAAAGTAACTATTTAGTTACTTTTTGTTTTTAGAGCTCCCATTAATGCCCTTTTAGCCTTCATTTCAGTACTGTTATTGCACTGGAGAGTAATACAATGTGTTGATCAACTTGACATGCATTTGCATCACTGAACTCTGCTAAGCAATGTGCTCTACATACAACACACAAAGACAAAGATATGTTTCAAAGGGCCAATTTGTTTCAGGCCAGAACAAATTGACAAAACTATTTTAAATAGCTGCAACATAACATACATAAGTGACAAACAGCATAATAACACTAACACTAACACTAACCACGTTAAACCCAGATTCCAAACTAACAAAGGTCTTAACTCAGTCTTTCTATGCCACTTCAATATGGAATCCACTCCCAACAGGTGTAAAATAAAGGGCATCTCTATCCTCCTTCAAAACCGCACTAAAAGAACACCTCCAGGCAACTACAACCTTAAACTAACACCCTCCCTTCCACATAATACCTCTTCGGATTGTAAATAATCAAATGTTTTTTCTTATACTTTCTGATCTCTCTCTCTGTGTCCACTACTTGCTATACATATCCTACCAAGTCAGTCCTACACTGTTTCAATGTCCATTTCTCTGATGATGCAATTGTTGATGCTGATTGTTGATGACAGAAGTGTTGATACCAACCACACCTAACCCCCCGTCCTCCATATCCCACACCCCGGATTGTAAATAATTAAATGTATATACCCTGATGATTATCTTGTGTGATGACTGTATTATGATGTTAGTATATATTTGATAGTATATATCTGTATCATGAATCAGTGGACGCCGACTTAAGCAAGTTGAAAAACTTACTGGGGTGTTACCATTTAGTGGTCAATTGTACGGAATATGTACTGTACTGTGCAACATACTAATAAAAGTTTCAATCAATCAATCAATCAACAACATAGCTGTAAACCTGGCTTCACCTAAGGAAGGCACACGTGACATACACAGAGCCTAACCAGGCAGATTTGAATTGTTGTTTTGGGCAGTAGACGGGATCTTTGATCCAAGACACAACTTACATTTAACTAAATTGTGCTCGACAAAAGAAAAGAAGTGAGAATATCTCATACTTGCCTCTCCCCGGGACAACCATTCTCCCAAATTTCTCCCGATTTCCAGCCGGACTTAAGGCACGCCCCTCCAGGTCCGTGCGGACCTGAGTGAGGACAGCCTGCCGTCACGTCCGCTTGGCCAACCAAAAAGTAACCACAGAACACTATACCGTATAGTCGTATAGTGTTCTGTGGTTACTTTTTTGTTGGCCAACGGTTTATATTGTATTGTATCGTCGGCTGCATTCCTGGCTGCGTCAAACAATGGGTCAGAAAAGACTTCATTGTCTTGCAGTCATGTCAATTGAAAAAAACGAGCTTCAGCATCTGAGTCACAAAAGAGTGATAGACCGATTTGCCACCCTTAAAAACAGATGGCATTCTTTGATGTTTCCATCCACCAAGTAATTGTTTCTTGTTGATGCTGTAAACAAAATGTCACTGTGCAAACCCATGTTTGTTGTTGTACTGAACACAGATTGAAAATAAACCGACTGAAATAATAATAATAACAATGAATAATTTCTAAGTCTTTGTTAGCCGTTTGTGAAGTTTTGTGCTCGTGCGCTACGTTCGCTCGCATCCTGTGCATCTCCTGGGGGCTAAGCCCCCCTGTCCTTAAAAGCTAGTGACGCCCCTGGTTATGCCAAATTGTATTTTGACCAAAAATTATAATAAGATCTTAGAAAAAATAAGGTATAACTTTACAATTATTATGTCTTATTTACTAGGAGAAACAAGTCATAAAATTTTAGGGAAATTAAGTACAATTTAGAAAAAAATATTGTAACAAATATTGTAACTTTACTACATTTTATCTCACTATCTTTTTGCTTTTATCCAATTTTTATTATCTGTAAACAACCCCTTAGTCGAATCTAGTGGGGCTTTTTCTAGTGGTCCACCCATCCTTTACGCACACATACTTTATTAGCACCCTCTATGTGTTGACTGTCAGAGTGACAGACAGTCGGATTCCCACTCAAACACTTCTCAATATAACAACAAATGTCAGACCTCCATCCAGGTCAGCCGCAGCCAGAAAGCCATTTAGCGGCTTAAAAAAGAAAAAAAGACCGGAGTCATTCAGACATAATAGCCGGAGTGGAGTGTTTTATCTCTTTCCTCTGTGCAGCTCCTGGCTGACTGATGAGGCAAAGAAAGTCATATATCACACCAGTCAACTGCTTGCACAACAGCACTAAGTCAAAGACACCGTTATGCGCTTTGTATTGTAATGAGGAAGAGGAGGCGCGGTGCTAATTCCCCTCCAGGGTAGCATGTGTTAACATGCCGTTCATGAGCATTTCAACGTAACTTTTTTAGTAATTACGGAGCCTTGGCTATTCAATAGGAATGTCATCATCTGGTTAGAACACAAACTGCAAAGATACATGTTACAGAATACAAACATTTAAAATGAGGGCCTGTGGGAGGACACAAAGTTAGCAAAACAGAGTTAGAGTGCTAACATTACAGTCACATTTCCATAGTAACGTCATGATAGGTTAGCCTATTTTCGCTGAAGAAGAACTAAGTTAACTAATGTTTTGTAGCTTTTTACAAAGATCGTTAAAAAGGTCAGCTTTGAAAAACTAGAGTTGGTTTAACCTTGGAGGTTGTACATTCATCCATCTTCTTCCGCTTATCCGAGGTCGGGTCGCGGGGGCAGCAGCCTAAGCAGGGAAGCCCAGACTTCCCTCTCCCCAGCCACTTTGTCCAGCTCCTACTGGGGGTTCCCGAGGCGTGAGCCGGGAGACATAGTCTTCCCAACGTACCGGTCGGACGTGCCCTAAACACCTACCTATGGAGGCGTTCAGGTGGCATCCTGACCAGATGCCCGGACCACCTCATCCTCCTCTCGATGTGGAGGAGCAGCGGCTTTACTTTGAGCTCCTCCCGAATGGCAGAGCTTCTCACCCTATCTCTAAGGGAGAGCCTCGCCACCCGGCGGAGGAAACTCAATTCGGCCGCTTGTACCCGTGATCTTGTCCTTTCAGTCATAACCCAAAGCTCATGACCATAGGTGAGGATGGGAACGCAGATCAAACGGTAAATTGAGAGCTTTGCCTTCCGGCTCAGCTTCTTCTTCACCACATATATATATATATATATATATATATATATATATATATATATATATACAGTATATATATATATATATACACATATATACAGTATATATATATATATATACATATATATATATATATATATATACAGTATATATATATATATATATACACATATATACAGTGTATATATATATATATATATATACTGTATATATATACACATATATATACAGTATATATATATATATATACACACATATATATATATACATATATATATATATATATATATATATACACACACACACATATATATTTATATATATACTGTATATATATATATATATAAATATATATATATACTGTATATATACATATATATATGTGTGTGTGTGTTGCCACAGGTACCTTGAAAAACTAATCTGATTAATCTGACTACTCCTTTAGAAAGTAACTTAATTACTTTACTGATTAGTTGATTTTAAAAGTAACTAAGTTAGATTACAAGTTACTTTATTAGTTACATTCAGCAATACAGCTACCGCCATTACCCCCGCCGCTTCAACATAAAAATGACAAGCGGTTTTGCCAATAATCACTTTATTTAACATCAACAACTGCACTTAACATAAATATTTGTTTTATGTAATAAAAAAAAAAAAATGACAGTCTTTCTTTACTGGACATAAATACTTGTTTTATCTATATATTAAAAAAAACAAAAAACTGTTTTTCTTTACAGCAGTTGACATAAATTATTTGTTTTTTATAAAATGTTTTTTTTTTTTTACCTGACTGTTAATATTGCAATGGCAAAACCTACAAATATAAATGTAACTATTAAATTATGTTGAACTTTTCTTATGAACACTGAACGTATTGTTCACAACATCAGAGCAGCTAGGCGTGGTTTTACAAAACAGTGTATAACAACACATGCTAGCTCTAATTGTTCTATTGTTATAAACAAGTTATGAGTCAAACAGTGGCGTGGGGCGAGTAAACCAGTGGTTGTACCTCATTAACAAAAGCCTCTCAAACCTCTTGTCAGAAAGTCTATTCCTCATTCAGTGCGGCTTTCAGGTTGCTCTCCTTCTGTGCATACTCCATCTCCAGGTAAGACGAAAAAGGAATTTTCTGTGAGGCAAGTCTGCGTTGATCGTAGTGAGGATCTTGTTTATAATGGCACGAAACGAGGGCGAGTCAACTGTGCTTAAGGGCAGCATTTCCTCCACAACATACTGCCCGACCAACTTCTTTAACTCCAAATAATGACTGTATTTCCAACTTGAAAACGCGCTTCTTTGTCCGCCCTCCATTGTTGTTTACTTCGGTGTCGCACACATGTGTCATCCTCATGCTAAAAACGTGACTTGTCGCTTACGTGACGTCACTTTCCAAGACGGCAAGAAGAAATAACATTTCTTTTTACGAGGGGAAAAAAGAAATAAAAAAAATAGTAACGCACAGTGACTTGGATTAAATAAACTTTAACCTGACTACTGCTTTGAAAATAGTAACTCGTTAGATTTGTCGATAATGAAAAAAGATGTCATATTAGACTAACGCGTTACTAAGTACTGCGCTACCGGCATCAGTGTACACACTAGAGATGCGCGGTTTGCGGACACAACCGCGGAGTCCGCGGATTATCCGCGGATCGGGCGGATGAAATTTAAGATTTTATCCGCTCGCGGGTCGGGTCGGGCGGATTAATAAAATTTTTTTTTTTTTTTTTTTTTTTTTTTGCGGGTGGCAGTTAAACCAATTGGGAAATATATATACATAGTTAAATGTTGTTACCCACATACGAAAAACGAGCAGGAACCTGCAGCATATGCCACAACAGAAGAAAAAAAAAAAAAGAGATGGACACTTTTACGGAGCGGAGGGACGCCTCGCCGGGGTCCGGGACCGAGGCTCCTTCCCCCGAGAGGGCCCCACCGGGAGCCGTAGCTGAGGCGATCCGCGAGAAGGGCCCGACGCACGTCCAGGGTCACTACCGCGCCCACCGCACCGACACCCCGCCTCGTCCGCTTTCGCCGCGGCCGGCGTCACGCGCAGCAGGTAAGCAGCTTACCTGCCCGCCACCCCCGTGGCCGGGGGCTCGTAACATGGGTCACTCCGCGCGCTCCGCCCGCGCAGCTTACCTGCTTGCTCGCAAAATGATTATTAGCATTCAGACAGGTTAAAATGTTGCTAAAACCATCACTTTTCTATCAGTCACAGTGACTTTTCAAAACAAAAATATTACAGCAAAAATCATATGGGTTGATTGACATGTTTATTCTGTAAGCTAACTTCAATAGTTTGAAATTATTTTGACAGTTAATGCCAGTTATCCTGTCAACCTTTCACAAGACTTCAATTTGTTAATTGAAAGTATAAATAGTATAAACACTTTTAACAGTATGTCGTGCTGTGAAATACAGCCGACAGGATGGCGCACCAAACACAAAGCAAGGCCATGCTGCAGGAGAACAAAGGACTTCTTTCATTTAAGGTTTGTGATAAACCATCAAACTCATTCGTTAAAAGGACTCTATAGTAATATAAAGCGAATTTTTCTGGACATTATCATGCAAGAAAAGTTTATTTTTGGGATCGCGATCACCGCGTAATGATTTTTAAAGGTTGCATTACATTATTAACTGTCCCATGTGATCAGCCAGTGCGATTGGAAGTCCATGCTCAATTATTGCCTCCGTAAATAAAACTTCGGCATTTATCACATCCAAAGAATCTGTTTGGGCGACGAAAAACGTTGAAAGTTTTCCATTTGTATCGCTAGCAACGGCATTAGACTTGTGTTTTTTTGTCCCAACGTGGTCTTTTACATCACTAATTCCTCCGTGTCTGATCGAAAAATCTTGTCTGCACAAGGTGCAATTCGCGTAGTTTTCACCCTTTTTTTTTTTTAAATTAATATTAGATATATAACGGCGGGCGGATGCAGTTCTGATCAAACGTTACATCGGGTGGATGGCGGATGGTTGACGACTTTCTGCCGCGGTTGCGGATGAAATAAATTGCCTATCCGCGCATCTCTAGTACACACACATATATATATATATATTTTTACATATACACATATATCCATCCATCCATTTTTTTATGCTTATCCGAGGTCGGGTCGCGGGGACAGCAGCCTAAGCAGAGAAGCCCAGACTTCCCTCTTCCTAGCCACTTCGTCCAGCTCCTCCCGGGGGGATCCCAAACATTCCCAGGCCAGTCGGGAGACATAGTCTTCTCAACGGGTCCTGAGTCTTTCCCGTGGCCTCCTACCGGTCGGACGTGCCCAAGGGAAGCGTTCAGGTGGCATCATGACCAGATGCCTGAACCACCTCATCTGGCTCCTCTCGATGTGGAGGAGCAGCGGCTTTACTTTGAGCCCCCCCCCTCGGATGACAGAGCTTCTCACCCGGCGGAGGAACCTCATTTCCCGTGATCTTGTCCTTTCGTCCATAACCCAAAGCTCATGACCATAGGTGAGGATGGGAACGTACATCGACCGGTAAATTGAGAGCTTTGCCTTCCGGCTCAGCTCCTTCTTCACCACAACGGATCGATACAGCGTCCGCATTACTGAAGACGCCGCACCTGTCGATCTCACGATCAACTTTTCCCTCACTCGTGAACAATACTCTGAGGTACTTGAACTCCTTCACATGGGGCAAGGTCTCCTCCCCAACCCGCAGATGGCACTCCACCCTTTTCCGGGCGAGAACCATGGACTCTGGCTTGAGGTACTGATTCTCATCCCAGTCGCTTCACACTCGGCTGCGAACCGATCCAGTGAGAGCTGAAGATCCTGGCCAGATGAAGCCATCAGGACCACATCATCTGCAAATAGCAGAGACCTAATCCTGCAGCCACCAAACCGGATCCCCCTCGACGCCCTGACTGCATCTAAAAATTCAGTCCATAAAAGTTATGAACAGAATCGGTGACAAAGAGCAGCCTAGGCGGACTCCAACCTTCACTGGAAATGGGTCCGACTTACTGTCGGCAATGCAGACCAAGCTCTGACACTGATCAATTCAGGACAATTAATTAACTTTAGAATTTATAATGCTGCCGTGAATTAAATGAAATTACACATTTGGATTGATCAGAAACAAAAACATTTTGCAGTTAGTTTTGTAAAAAAAAAAAAGTATGTTCATTCTGATATCAATAATTGTGTTTTTTGATTTGACAGTTTTTTGTTTTTACATTTGAACAGTTTTTCTGACACTCGTACAGTATGACAGTCCCTTGGAACACTGTTTACAGTTTAACGTTTTATTTCTATTTCCATTACTTCCTATGTGTAAAAATCCAATGTAATCCCAAATGAACATGTTTATGGATCTCGATCTACTTCAACAAACCAATAAATCATATACCTGATAGGTGATCAATAAAATAGCTTAAAGAGGCCTCGCTTTGACATAGAATGAAAATGCCTGAAATGCTGAATGGGTCCAAAATT
The DNA here is from genome assembly GCF_033978685.3 of Nerophis lumbriciformis. NCBI lineage: Eukaryota > Metazoa > Chordata > Actinopteri > Syngnathiformes > Syngnathidae > Nerophis > Nerophis lumbriciformis. The sequence continues at coordinate 20,691,512 of NC_084581.2, forward strand.
GGGACTTCATTAAATGGTCTCGCAACACCGAGGACACCTTCCATGTTGCATGACAAAAAGCTTCCTCTGCATTTTCCTCAACCATCTCATCAATCAGTGACACAACTTTGGAGACACTTGCTTCATCAAACGTCCGACTGCATTTTCTTTTTTGCGCTTTCGGTTCCAGCTCCACTCAGCGTGGCGTTGCATTCATTTCCAACCCCCAAAATAAATGCCTATTGAGTTTGTGCGGCAAATCGCACCAACAGCAGCCAAAACATAAGCTGTGAGTTGGTATGTGTGTGAGTGGTCTGTTATGGATTGTTTGCCAACGTTCTCTGTGAAGGCTGTGAACCTGGCAGTGTGTGAGCGTGCAGCTCTGGCTGGTATTTAGTGAGAGGTCCGGCCTGTGCTGACATTTAGATAAATGCCCTCCAGAGCCGTTCTGCCCTTTATGATTAACAGCAAACACCAGTGTGTGCACGGCTTTGATCGCTTTGCACACTTGTAAACTAGCATTGTAAAAATAAGGCATACAATGGAGAGGCGTGTACCTGAAGCCGACAATAGGACACTCCTTGCAGATGTTACACTTGGCCTGATGTTTGGCCGTCTCAGCGGCCGCAACTCTGTGCAGGACAGGAAGCCACACCATGGACTGAGGCTCTAGGCGCATCCAGTCCACAAACTGCCTGGGGTCCAACTCTACTTTGTTGGTCGCCTAAAGACACAAAGGGACACAAAGAGAATTAGAGCATTGGCCATTTGTTATGGGTTGTCATTCAAAATCAGAACCCAAAATGTGACTCATCATCTTGTCTTTCATCAATCACCAATTTACCATAGCACTTTTCAGGAATTTCCATAAACGTGGCGACTTGTCCAGGGCGTACCCCGCCTACTGCCCGAATGCAGCTGAGATAGGCTCCAGCACCCCCCGAAACCCAGAAAGGGACAAGCGGTAGAAGATGGATGGATGAACAATTGTAACATTGCAACATAATGTTTTTATTAGTCAGTAACCATGTCTTTTTCCCCCCAGCAATCAGCAAATAAAGGCAATAATAATAATAATAATGGAAAAATACATAATTTGAAAAAATATGTATAATTCACTACTTGTGGTGAGTGTTTTATGTGCCAACATGTAAAACAACACAACGCTAACTACAAAACCCAAAACCAGTGAAGTTGGCACGTTGTGTAAATGGTAAATAAAAACAGAATACAATGATTTGCAAATCCTTTTCAACTTATATTCAATTGAATACACCGCAAAAAATATATATTTCATGTTCGAACTGAGAAACGTAATTAAAAAAAAAAAAAATCATTACCTTAGAATTTAATGGCAGCAACACATTGCAAAAAAGTTGGCACAGGGGCATTTTTACCACTGTGTTACATGGCCTTTCCTTTTAACAACACTCAGTAAACATTTGGGAACTGAGGAGACCAATTTTTGAAGCTTTTCTGGTGGAATTCTTTTACATTCTTGCTTGATGTACAGCTAAAGTTGTTCAACAATCCGGGGTCTCCGTTGTGGTAGTTTAGGCTTCATATTGTGCCACACATTTTCAATAGGAGACAGGTCTGGACTACAGTAAGGCCAGTCTAGTACCCGCACTCTTTTACTATGAAGCCACGCTGTTGTAACACGTGCAGAATGTGGTTTGGCATTGTCTTGCTGAAATAAGCAGGGGCGTCCATGAAAAAGACATTGCTTGGATGGCAACATATGTTGCTCCAAAACTTGTATGTACTTTTCAGCATTAATGGTGCCTTCATAGATGTGTAATGCCTTGGGCACTAATACACCCCCATACCATCACAGATGCTGGCTTGTGAACTTTGCGCCATTAACAGTCCAGATGGTTATTTTCCCCTTTATTTCCGAAGGACACAACGTCCACAGTTTCCAAAACCAATTCGAAGTGTGGACTCGTCAGACCACAGAACACTTTTCCACTTTGCATCAGTCCATCTTAGATGAGCTCTGGCCCAGCGAAGCGTTTCTGGGTGTTGTTGATAAATGGCTTTCGCTTTGCATAGTAGAGTTTTTACTTGCATTTTCAGATGTAGCGACCAACTGTAGTTACTGACAGTGGTTTTTTGAAGTGTTCCTGAGCCCATGTGGTGATATCCTTTACACACTGATGTCGCTTTTTGATGTAGTACCGCCTGAGGGATCGAATGTCCAAAATATCATCGCTTACGTGCAGTGATTTCTCCAGATTTTCTAAACCTTTTGATGATATTACACACCGTAGATGGTGAAATCCCTAAATTCCTCTCAATAGCTCATTGAGAAATGTTGTTCTTAAACAATTTGCTCACGCATTTGTTCACAAAGTGGTGACCCTCGCCCCATCCTTGTTTGACTGAGCATTTCATGGAAGCTGCTTTTATACCCAATCGTGGCACCCACCTGTTCCCTGTTCACCTGTGGGATGTTCCAAATAAGTGTTTGATGAGCATTCCTCAACTTTCTCAGTCTTTTTTGCCACGTGTGCCAGCTTTTTTGAAACATGTTGCAGGCATCAAATTCCAAATTAGCTACTATTTGCAAAAAATAACAAAGTTTAACAGTTAGAACGTTAAGTATCTTGTCTTTGCACTCTATTCAATTGAATATAATTGAATATATTGAATAATCATTGTATTCTGCTTTAGTTAATAATAAACTTCTCTGCAGAACTTAATTTACCATGGTCAGGCCCGGATCCAATTAACAGCATAAGTGAGGGACTTCTGTAATATTTATTTTGGTTATAAATGACATATTAAACTAAATATAATATATAACAAAATGAAAAATAGGGCAATATTAGAAAAATAATCTCATGGAAATGACTAGTGTCATCTGATTATATTCATAGGGCATTTAAATTGTGATGATATCAGTTTTGAGACGTGTGCTGCTGGCCACAGTGTGCACGTCTGATGTTGCTCACGTGTGTTCCACTGAACGCTCAGGGAGTTTTTGCGTTTTCTCAGATACATGAAAAATTTGAGGGAGCATTGACTGTAAGTATATGTGTAATGTAGTAAGAGGCACGTTTATAATAACACGTAATATTCACATATGTTGCTCATTGCGCATTAATTTCAAAAATGAATCACGTTCACTTTTCCTTCGACAACATCATTCATTACTACAACTTCACTTACTGTACAATGTCTTCACTCACTGGGATGGCGACTGATAGGATGTTGATATATTCCCGTTTGGATGAAGAATGACACATAATTCTCATGAAGAAAAAAAGGGTGTGTAACCAAATATCTATTTGTGTCTTTCTCGCCATTACCGGGTCTAAATTGGATGCCAAAGTTGACCAACTTCTTGAATGATGTCCTCATACTTCTTCTATGAAGGTAAGAGGCATTGTTTATGAATAAACTTTCATGAGCTTCGAGGCGAAAAAACATCTCACCAGCCGATGATGTCAATACAGCAGCACAAAATAGTTAGTTTATTTGTGATCATGGCGCCGCTATGAATAGTTTGTCAGCGTTAGCACTTATAATAACAATACAACTCATAATTCAGGTTAAAGTGTAAATGGAGTACCGTTCACTGTTTTCGTACGGTTATTTAGAGGGCTTTATGGACAGAATAGAAGACCTGCCATTGACATTTATCTTGTGTGATGAGTGTATTAGTATATATCTGTATCATGAATCAATTTAAGTGGACCCCGACTTAAACAAGTTGAAAAACTTATTCGAGTGATACCATTTAGTGGTCAATTGTAATATGTACTGCACTGTGCAATTTACTAATAAAAGTTTCAATCAATCAATCAAAAGACTCCATTGTAAGCTGACATTTTTTTTTACAGTTATTCACGAGTTAGAATGAATTAAAAAAATACATCTGCCTTCTTGTCTCTCTTAAAGATTGTGAACAACTGGCAAAAACTTCAAAAATGCTGATGCATGCTGTATAAAATTATAAAAGTATGTTGCTGAATATACCATATGTCTAATATTTGTATTTCGTGTCAGTCCAAATATGTTGACCCAAACGCACACACTGAGGAGGAACGATTCACATCTGTCCATCATATGTCTTTGCAGCGCCAGGACCGACCCTTCAGCTGTATGTGTAACTGTCAATCTTCACATACTTTTCAGATGTGCTAAATGAAGATGCTAATTTTAGGTGATGCAATCACTTTCTAGTTAAGTAAATCAGACTGCATGTACTAAATAATTATAATTGCATTATTAATCATTTCTGCCTCTGCATCACTCTAAAAATGCATCCAAAAAAACCAACAACAATACTTAATTTGTGTTCCGTAACCTGTATAATAACAAAGCTGACGCGACATTGTTATTGAAAGAGCGAACTCTTAGGTACTGTTTTTCTAGCGTACTAACAAATCGCCCTACGAAGGCATGCTACGGCATTAGCCTTAAGCGAGCTTCAAGGTCAGCAGCTAAATGTTTTTTTGAGTTTGGAATGCACAACACAATGTGATAGGACACCAATCTGTACCTACTAAAAAACATGAACAATTATATTACAGTATCTGTTAAGTATTAGCCCACATTTCATGTTTTGTTAGACACAGGTAGCTCGACAGCGGATGTACTGTAGTTGTAATAACACGCATGACGTGCTGCGTACATCATGATCAATAATAAAGTGACTCACTCCATGAACATTTATCCATTTGGTCCAGGTGGCCTAGAACGTTTTTTTCCAGTTGATTTTGGGTAAGCACTCCATTTCTGCCCACATAACTTGGCAAGCATCACATTTGCAGCGTCAAGTCACGCCGGTCCTGACTCTCTTGGCTTCTGTCTGCTCCAATATCTTATAGAGATGTCCGATAATGGCTGTTTTGCCGATATCCGATATTCCGATATTGTCCAACTCTTAATTACCGATTCCGATATCAACCGATACCGATATATACAGTCGTGGAATTAACACATTATTATGCCTAATTTTGTTGTGATGCCCCGCTGGATGCATTAAACAATGTAACAAGGTTTTCCAAAATAAATCAACTCAAGTTATAGAAAAAAATGCCAACATGGCACTGCCATATTTATGATTGAAGTCACAAAGTGCTTTTTTTTTTTTTAACATGCCTCAAAACAGCAGCTTGGAATTGGGGACATGCTCTCCCTGAGAGAGCATGAGGAGGTTTAGGTGGGCGGGGTTGGGGGGGCCGGGGTTGAGGTGGGGGGTAGGGTCTAGCGGGGGGTGTATATTGTAGCGTCCCGGAAGAGTTAGTGCTGCAAGGGGTTCTGGGTATTTGTTCTGTTGTGTTTATGTTGTGTTACGGTGCAGATGTTCTCCCGAAATGTGTTTGTCATTCTTGTTTGGTGTGGGTTCACAGTGTGGCGCATATTTGTAACAGTGTTCAAATTGTTTATACGACCACCCTCAGTGTGACCTGTATGACTGTTGTTCAAGTATGCCTTGTATTCACTTGTGTGTGTGAAAAGCCGTAGATATTATGTGACTGGGCCGGCGCGCAAAGGCAGTGCCTTTAAGGTTTATTGGCGCGCTGTATTTCTCCCTACGTCCGTGTACACAGCTGCATTTTAAAAAGTCATAAATTTTACTTTTTGAAACCGATACCGATAATTTTGAAACCAATACCGATAATTTCCGATATTACATTTTAAAGCATTTATCGGCCGATATTATCGGACATCCCTAATATTTTACCCTCTCTTCGTGCTTGCTAAGTTTCTATAACCAGTAGTTCATTCTCCGTATATTCAGGTTAAAAAAGATACGGACAAGAATACTAATTTGTACAAAAATAGCAATCTTCGTCGTACATTACGTCTGCCATGACAAGAAAATTCACGTTTGTTGCCGGAAGTTGGAAGTACGTTGCTATGGGCACGTAAATAAATGCGCTGAGGGAATAAGTGACCAAAATACTGTAAATATTGAAGTTGTTTTAGAGGGCTTTGAAGGTTACAATGGTGACTCCATTAGCCGCATCTTGCAAGCATTTTTTGTGCCTAAAAAAAACTAAAAACAGAGACGTATGTGTTCTTAGACTTAGACAAACTTTAATGATCCACAAGGGAAATTGTTCATAAGGATTGTGAATGATAGGCAAAACCCCTTTAACCAACGCAATCCTTTTTGCACACGTTTAGTAGACGACATTTGCGTGTGCTATCAAGTTTGCACGTTTTAGTACACACCAACCTTAAGTAGATCAGGCCCAAAGTCTTTCTTTGGTGAAGCTATTAACTTTTAAACATTATGATTGATTGAAAGATCAAATTGCCAGTTTGTGAGGACATCATGATGCCAGAATGCGGCCCAACAAATCAAATGCAACCTTTCCAACATTGACAAAACAGAAAAGGGCAATACTTTTGAATTGAGAACAGAGAATCATCATGTTAGTGTTTGAACACGACTACCAATACATAATTTGGCTTGGCAGGAATAGTTTGGAAATAAATGCAAGAAGAGAAGAAGAATTACGAGTCTGAAAGTATGACCTGATAGACGGATCGACGGTTAAATGAAAGCCGGCGACAAAAGTACAGTAACTGTCAAGGAGGTCAGATTTATAGCAGTGCTATCATCGGACTAATAAAGAAAATGGACTGCGTGGCGGGACAGACACAGGTCTCATACTGGACATCTGTGTGTGTGTGTGTGTGTGTGTGTGTGTGTGTGTGTGTGTGTGTGTGTGTGTGTGTGTGTGTGTGTGTGTGTGTGTGTGTGTGTGTGTGTGTGTGTGTGAGAGAGTTCTTCAGGCAACTTTCAAGCAGCCAACTTAGTTTGATGATGGAATGATTAATGCATGACTGCACCACATCTGCCGCTGCAATTTTGGTATCGAGCCTGCCTAGGTGCAATTTATTTTGTGTGAGTGAATTTGAAGCACAGAATATAGGGGAAATGTATAACCCCCCCCCCCCCCCTCAATTTAAATGTTCACTTCCCGGAAATGAAGCAAGCAGAGAAAATGTGAGGGAGGGAAATGAAAGAGTAATCCCTGGGGGGGATAAAGCCATCGTTAAATGCCAGGAACATCCAGTGATAAAGCTGTGAAATTGATTCTCTGGCCGCAGTAAAGCTGCAGAGGACACTCAGCAGCTGACTGGGGGCCATTGAGGCGTCGTGGTTGGTCAGCGGAGTTTAAATACTGGAAGTCCTTTATTTAGGTTTGAGGCTGGTGACAAGTGAATATAGTGAGTGCTAGCCATGGCGCTAACAATGTTGTTTCCATTACCTTCCTAACACAAAAAAGCAACATAGGAGAGAGAATCTCTCTCAAATTGTTCTAAACACCTGTTTCCATGCCAGCGTCGTACTGAGAATGTTATCACTTACATAGTTGACGTCAAGTGTTGCTTGTGTGTATTACATGCGAGAGGAACATACGTGTTGGAAACAGCTCCGCACGCTAGGTTCAATGTTGGAACCTCCAAAGGCGGCCACCTCCCCGAGCTGTTTGGGGATCTGGATGGCCTCGTGGAGGAGGAGGCCGAGCTGTCGCTGGTCACACGTGTCCCCCGATGACGCCGCCTGACTAAAGAGGTCTGCAGAAAGAAATATAAAGATGTGTAAGTAAATCAGAGAAGAGTTAGCTATTACCGTATTTTTCGGACTATAGGTCGCAGTTTTTTTTTCATAGTTTGGCTGGGCTCCAGTGCAACTTATTTATGTTTTTTTCCTTCTTTATTATGCATTTTCGGCATGTGCGACTTATACTCCGGTGCGACTTATACTCCGAAAAATACGGTATCTTTTTTATGAATCCTTAATATATATTTGCGCCAGTGGTTCTAGCCTTTTTGACCTTGGGGCCCAACTTTTCCACAACAATGGGGCCCCCGAGGTCCACACTGTAATCTAGTCAGTAATCTTACTGACCTTAACCTTACTATTAATTTTAATTGTATTCAATATTTATATATCCTCCACATCGAGAGGAGCCAGATGAGGTGGTTCGGGCATCTGGTCAGGATGCCACCCGATCGCCTCCCTCGGGAGGTGTTTAGGGCACGTCCGACCGGTAGGAGGCCACGGGGAAGACCCAGGACACGTTGGGAAGACTATGTCTCCCGGCTGGCCTGGGAACGCCTCGGGATCCCCCGGGAGGAGCTGGACGAAGTGGCTGGGGAGAGGGAAGTCTGGGCTTCCCTGCTTAGGCTGCTGCCCCCGTGACCCGGCCTCGGATAAGCGGAAGAAGATGGATGGATGGAATATTTATATATAACCTGCTTATAGTTTAACAGGATAAACCTTGTCAAGTGATCTAAAACCATGCGTTAATCACAAAGATTATTATCATGGCTTCGGTCAGGCTGATTACAAAAATAAATACAAATCAAATATACTGCAAAAGAAGGGACTCAAATAACTGATGATGAATACACATATATATACAATTAAATCATAAATAAATCATTTCTAACTTTGAGTGATTGATTGAAACATTATTAGTAGATTGCACAGTGAAGTACATATTCCGTACAATTGACCACTAAATGGTAACACCCGAATAAGTTTTTCAACTATTTTCATAATACAGTCATCACACAAGATAATCATCACAGTATATAAATTGAATTATTTACATTATTTACAATCCGGGGTGTGGGATATGGAGGGGGGGGGGGTTAAGTTTGGTTGGTATCAACACTTCAGTCATCAACAATTGCATCATCAGAGAAATTGACATTGGATCAGTGTAGGTCTGACTTGGTACATATGTACAGCAAGTATTGGACACGGAGAGAGAGATCAGAAATTATAAGAAAAAGTGACTACATTTGATTGTTTACATTTGATTATTTACAATCCGAAGAGGTATGATGAGGAAGGGAGGGTGTTAGTTTAGGGTTGAAGTTGCCTGGAGGTGTTCTTTTAGTGCGGTTTTGAAGGAGGATAGAGATGCCCTTTCTTTTACACCTGTTGGGAGTGCATTCCACATTAATGTGGCATAGAAAGAGAATGAGTTAAGACCTTTGTTAGATCGGAATCTGGGTTTAACGTGGTTAGTGGAGCTCCCCCTGGTGTTGTGGTTATGGCGGTCATAAGGAAGTAGTTTGACATGTACTTCGGTATCAGGGAGCTGTAGCGGATTTTATAGACTAGGCTCAGTGCAAGTTGTTTTACTCTGTCCTCCACCCTGAGCCAGCCCACTTTGGAGAAGTGGGTAGGAGTGAGGTGTGATCTGGGGTGGAGGTTTAGAAGTAATCTGACTAGCTTTGGAGTCTAGATTTGAGGGTATTGGAGGTGCTAGGGTACCAGGAGGTGTATGCGTAATCGAAAAAGGGTTGAACGAGAGTTCCCGCCAGAATCTTCATGGTGCTTTTGTTGACCAGAGAGGAGATTCTATAGAGAAATCTCGTTCGTTGGTTGACCTTTTTGATTACCTTGGTTGCCATTTTATCACAGGAAAGATTAGCCTCCAGAATGAAACCTAGGTAGGTGACCTCATCCTTCCTGGCGATAACAATGTAATATTAAATATTAATACGTATGTTTCTTGAATAAATTGTCAATGAAATTTAAGGGCAAATGAAAAGCATCACCACTTTAGTCATAATTTTTGCACTTAAGAAACTTCAGTATGACTTTAGCTCCAGACTTCTTCTGTTTATTTGATATTGTCATTTCTGCCACAAGTGGTGGAAAAATGTATTACAACTGAGTACTGTTCCGGCCCACACGGACCAGAGCTGAGAAACATATATTATTTGGCGGCCCAACAATGAGCCCCTACCCTATGATAAAGAAAAACTGTATTATGCTATTAAAATAATAATTTCTGAATAAATGAGTAGCCAACTGTAATATTATGCTCATAACTGGATTATTCAACAGCAATTTGAGTGTCATGGTACCCATGTGAGTATGAGATTTAATGCGCAAACATCCGGAGTGATCATTTTATATGAAAAAAAAAACCATGGCCAACACAAATCATTCAAGATTTACAAAAACATTTCAGTCGCTGCAATATACGTTATTTTCTGGGGACCCCCCTGGTACCCCGTCGAGGCTGTGGGCCGCCCCAGACCTCACTGTTAGGTTAGTACAGTATACTCATGTTTCTTCTTAACTAAACAACGTTGATGCAAATCGACCTGTTTGTTATCATTTGTTTTCCAAATGAGAATTGAAAAGAGAATCGATAAGCAGAAAAAATGTAATCAGAATTGTAAATATCTTATCAATTTGAAAGATTTTGTGTCATAATCGGTGGAGATTCTCTAAAGGGGCCTCACCAAGAGAGCTATTGAAGCTTTATTAATACATGCCAGCCATGCCATCCAACTTGTTTAAATCCCTGCTCTGAATTAACTACAAACTACACTTTAGGCACCTGGTGGGATGGATGCTATATTTTGCACAAAAAACACGATGCCTTAGTTAAGGGGTAGGGAACCTATGGCTCTCGAGCCAGAAGTGGCTCTTTTGATGACTGCATCTGGCTCTCAGATAAATCTTAGCTGACATTGCTTAACACGATAAGTTATGAATAATTCCGCTGGCAATCACAGTGTTAAAAATAACGTTCAAAATATAAAACATTCTCATGCATTTTAATCCATCCATCCGTTTTCTACCCCACCTGTTCAAGAAGCTGCATTAATGGTAAGAAGTATTTTATTTATTATTGGTTAGCATAAGAATAACAATGTTATTAAAAGGAATAAAAGACTTATTATACTCTAAAAATGTTGGTCCTACTTAAAAATGCACGCATTTAGTTGTATTCAGTGTTAAAAAATATTATATGGCTCTCACGGAAATACATTTTAAAATATTTGGCTTTCATGGCTCTCTCGGCCAAAAAGGTTCCCGACCCCTGCTTTAGCTCATAAAATATACCGGTGACACAATATTCCTTATGGAATTGTAAAAACCAAGCTTTTTTTTAAAGTAAACCCCACAATGTGTCAAATGGCCTAACAACATCTAAGGCTAATAAATAACTGTCAAAAAAGATGGAAACAACCATGGTTAATGTCTGTGGATGTGTTGCTGTAGCTATTTGTGAGCCAATGACTGTGCGGCTGCAAAAGAGGAAGGATTCAATCAGGCGTGCGTGATACTCTTTCTGGGCTAATAGAATGTGCCAAGGGAATGCATAAGCTCAGGGATGGAATATTGTATGCCAGAATGTGAAAAAAAAGTAGGAGGAGAACGAACAAACAGGCAGACAAGGTGCAAATATAAATGCACAGACAGTGGTGGACATTTGCAAGGACACAGATACAGTATAAGAGGCGTAAAATGATTGTTTTCTCCCAGTGCTGTAAACCTAATTCACACTCCCTAATCCTTAAAAAAAAAGAGAGTGTGGGAGGTCTCTCATCCAATTACACGAGCCTTGACATGCTTTTCTCTCACTTACAGACCTAACTATTAGTGTGAGGCTAAAGAGGACGACGTGTCGTTATCTCTGCCTATACGCAACCACGTGACCACACTTACATTTGTATTTCTCCTCCAGGTGTCCCTTGCAGAGAGACAGCAATCCAATCTTCATGGACATGACCCGGATCTTCCCACTGCGACCACTTTAAAGAGACCAACACAACCATTAAAAGTAGATGAAAATAGTGACTGTATCATACATTATTGGGCACACATACACAATCTACTAATGACAGTTAATACAAAAGTTGTATCGTAGATACGTAAATAAATGAATAATACATTTCTGTGTGAAAAACTTCCACCACAAACAATGGTAACGGTAAATACTTAGGTTATTTTAAACATGCTGGATACGATTTTTACATTTAAGTTCATCACTTCATCAGTACTCCCTTACTAGACTACAAGTGTTGTTTTGATAACAAGGGCTGACACATGCCAGACAATCATCCATTATGTTTTCATTTTTGGTCATTAATGTCCACTTGCCAGGTGGTGCTGTGTTCCAGCCGATGTAGTAATATATAGACCAATACGGTTTATTATCCATACCATACCATACCATACCAACTTTATTTATAAAGCCCTTTAAAAACAAGCACAGTTGAAAAACAAAGGGCTGTACACCACAAAGAAATAGAGGCAAAGGACAGACTAAAAAATAACATTTAAAACAGAAATAAAAATACACAATTAAAAAGCAAATATAAATTACCCTAAGAACAGTTTGTTAGATAAAAACAGTTTAAAAGTTAAAGACAGTTCAAAAAGTTAAAAGCTAAAAACAGTTCAAAGTCTCATGCTGGGTTAAAAGCCAGTGAATAAAAATGGGTTTTAAGAAGGGTCTTGAAAATAGCCAAAGAAGGGGCCTGTCTCACATGGAGAGGGAGATCGTTCCAGAGTTTGGGACCCGCAACAGAGAAAGCTCTGTCCCCTCTGAGCTTGCGCTTTGTTTTGGGTACCTCCAGGATCAGCTGATCAGCTGACCTGAGGGACCGGGTGGGGGCATAAAGATGGAGCAGCTCAGAGAGCCAAAACAAGATTTGTGTTTAATATTTGTTTGGCCATGGTGGAGGTCTGGATATGAATGTCCTTTCATAATTTTTTTCTGCACTTTTATAAAAATAAAAATAAACATTTCATTTTCTTTCTTCATCTTTGAAATGCCACATTGGTCAGAATAAATAATTCCCCCTAGATAAAGATGTGAAAAAGACAGGTTGTCTCATAATCGGGGTTTAGCAAATTACCGTATTTTCCGGACTATAAAGCGCACTTAAAATCCTTTTTTTTTCTCAAAACTTGACAGTGCGCCTCATAACCCAGTGCGCCTAATGTACGGAATAATTCTGGTTTTGCTTACCGACCTCGGAGCAATTTTATTTGGTACATGATGTAATGATCAGTGTGACCAGTAGATGGCAGTCAAAAATAAGAGATACGTGTAGACTATGATGGCAAAATGACTCAAGTAAACAACACTAACATTTGATATGTTCCATTGAAAATATAGAACATTACACACAGCGCTCAAAAATCCATCAAAATGTTTTAGTACGACTTTGGTAAGCTATAACGCTGCACCGCTTGATGGATTGTACTGTGCTGCAACATACGAGTATTATTATGGTGTGTGTATAAGGTCAAACATATTATCTGGTGTTTTGTTTCGCAATATTATGTAAAAGCAACTTTTCTTACCTTCTGGTACCTGCTGATCTGTATTTGGGATCTGCATAAATCCTGAAAAATTGCGAGTATCCGCCTTTGTAGTCCGACACCGTAGTCGATAAGCTTCTTCTTTTTCTCTATCTTCTTGTTATGGGACATTCATCCTCCGCTGTTGCCATTTCTAATATAAAGTAGTGTAAAGTTCTTACTTATATCTGTCAGTAAACTCGCCATGAAAGCGCTAAAACATACCGGTGTCGTGAGTTTACATTATTCACCCAAGGAACTTTAGTTATTAGAGTTCCGGTCGGACGGTTTTTCACGGGACACATTTCCGGCGTTGTTGTTGTTTCCGGATGAGGAGATGCTGCTACGTTATTGATTGAAGTAAAGTCTGAATGTCATTAAAACAGTTAGCTCCATCTTTTGACACTTCTTCCACTCCCGTCCTTGCACGCTACACTGCTACAACAAAGATGACGGGGAGAAGACACTGCCCAAGGTGAGCCACGTAAATAAGACCGCCCACAAAGCGGCTTGAAGATGATCTGTAAAACATAATCTATGCTACATTTTGATCAAAGAACCACCATTACATGGTATGTAGACCACAAGGAAGTGTTTTACATTTAGAAAAAGAAAACAAAAAGACTCCTTTAATGCGCCCTATAATCCGGTGCGCTTAATATATGAAAAAAGATAAAACATAGACCATTCATCGGCAGTGCGCCTTATAATCCGGTGCGCCCTATAGTCCGGAAAATACGGTATAAGTCACAAAAGAGGAAAATCGTCATAGGTAACTTTTAAATAAATATTGGAAGGGTCATCCTAAATTTGGGTGAAAATGGTGAATCTAAATGTGGTAAATCAGGAAGGATTTCATTACTATGGGGGAGGTCCATTGTCGACTGTGAAGTGTAGTAAATAACTGCAGATGTAAACATACGTGTCGTAGACGTTAAGCAGCCAGTTGAGACACATGTCGACGCAGAGCGGCACGTTGACCAGGTCTTTGTGCTCCTGCTCTAGGCCGTCATAGATGGAGGTCAAACAGTTGATGACATCAGGGACGGACAGAAGCTGGTTGTTGTTGGTCAGTTTGTGCTGTGCAAATGTGTTCTGGGCCACGCTTAGCTCTAACAGGTCCACTGCAAAAGAAAAAAGGACAGGAAGGGACACCAAAGTGATGATGTAAATTAGATGAGTCAGTCACTTTTTGTAGCAGCAGTTGTGTTGAATGATGTTCTAGAAATGGGACAAGCTGCTGAAACTGGCACACAATGTTGATAGAAAGACTGCATGAGTGCATAGAGAGCGAGAACAGATGGATCGCTGTGATCAAATATTGATATGGTGGAAATAAGTCAGTCAAGTTTCCATTAATCTAATTTGCTGGTGACTGTCATTTTTTTAATGCACATTTTTATACAGCATTGAGCAGAAAAAGTTGATCAAAAGGGCAGAGTTAGGTACTTTTTTTTTTACTTCTCATAAAAGTTTATATGCTCATTTCTAGGCTTTATGATTCACCCTAATGCTCATCAACCATGATAAAGTTTGACTTGCTCGACGCTGCGAAATGGAATGGAGCACTATTGGAATAATCCAGAGATACATTTGTTTGTAAAAGAAGAAAATTGAGTTCTGCATTCATTTAAAATATTTAAGAGCAAAGTGATTTTGTGCACACAATGTTTACAACATAGTGAAATACAAAAAGTGAATATACGCTCCTTAAAATACTACTTTAGATTATCTCACATGTCATTAACCACACATTAATTCAATAGAAATTACACTTGGATATGTTTTAGTGTAGAATGTGTACAACTTGTATAGCACATTGTGTAGCAAGACAATAATGTGTGTGTTAACACATTTCCAGTGGATACTACAAAAATACTGCACTACAATCACTGACTACTCTAAATTACAGTGGATTTGTGCACCTGCATTTAAAAAAGTATATTCTTTCAAAAACATTTCATTAAAGCAAACTAATAGTCCAGTCATAGTAATACAAACTTGAAAATTGTCTGTTTACACTTATTAATGACAACAAATTATATTTATTTGCAATTAACCGTGATTAAATACAAACCCCGTTTCCATATGAGTTGGGAAATTGTGTTGGATGTAAATATAAACGGAATACAATGATTTGCAAATCCTTTTCAACCCATATTCAGTTGAATATGCTACAAAGGTAACTATGTTAAGGTAACGTGCGGAGTTCCTCAGGGTTCGGTTCTTGGCCCTGCACTCTTTAGTATTTACATGCTGCCGCTAGGCGACATCATACGCAAATACGGTGTTAGCTTTCATTGCTATGCTGATGACACCCAACTCTACATGCCCCTAAAGCTGACCAACACGCCGGATTGTAGTCAGCTGGAGGCGTGTCTTAATGAAATTAAACAATGGATGTCCGCTAACTTCTTGCAACTGAACGCCAAGAAAACGGAAATGCTGATTATCGGTCCTGCTAAACACCGACATTTATTTAATAATACCACCTTAACATTTGACAACCAAACAATTACACAAAGCGAATCAGTAAAGAATCTGGGTATTATCTTCGACCCAACTCTCTCGTTTGAATCACACATTAAGAGTGTTACTAAAACGGCCTTCTTTCATCTCCGTAATATCGCTAAAATTCGTTCTATTTTATCCACTAGCGACGCTGAGATCATTATTCATGCGTTCGTTACGTCTCGTCTCGACTACTGTAACGTATTATTTTCGGGTCTCCCTATGTCTAGCATTAAAAAATTACAGTTGATACAAAATGCGGCTGCTAGACTTTTGACAAGAACAAGAAAGTTTGATCATATTACGCCTATACTGGCTCACCTGCACTGGCTTCCTGTGCACTTAAGAAGTGACTTTAAGGTTTTACTACTTACGTATAAAATACTACACGGTCTAGCTCCGTCCTATCTTGTCGATTGCATTGTACCATATGTCCCGGCAAGAAATCTGCGTTCAAAGAACTCCGGCTTATTAGTGATTCCCAGAGCCCAAAAAAAGTCTGCGGGCTATAGAGCGTTTTCTATTCGGGCTCCAGTACTATGGAATGCCCTCCCGGTAACAATTAGAGATGCTACCTCAGTAGAAGCATTTAAGTCCCATCTTAAAACTCATTTGTATACTCTAGCCTTTAAATAGCCCCCCTGTTAGACCAGTTGATCTGCCGTTTCTTTTCTTTTCTCCTCTGCTCCCCTTTTCCTTGAGGGGGGGGGGGCACAGGTCCGGTGGCCATGGATGAAGTGCTGGCTGTCCAGAGTCGGGACCCGGGGTGGACCGCTCGCCTGTGCATCGGCTGGGAACATCTCTACGCTGCTGACCCGTCTCCGCTCGGGATGGTGTCCTGCTGGCCCCACTATGGACTGGACTCTTACTATTATGTTGGATCCACTATGGACTGGACTCTCACAATATTATGTCAGACCCACTCGACATCCATTGCTTTCGGTCTCCCCTAGAGGGGGGGGGTTACCCACATATGCGGTTATCTCCAAGGTTTCTCATAGTCATTCACATCGACGTCCCACTGGGGTGAGTTTTTCCTTGCCCGTATGTGGGCTTTGTACCGAGGATGTCGTTGTGGCTTGTGCAGCCCTTTGAGACACTTGTGATTTAGGGCTATATAAATAAAGATTGATTGATTGAGATTGAAAGACAACATATTTGATGTTCAAACTGATAAACATTTTTTTTTTTGCAAATAATCATTAACTTTAGAATTTGATGCCAGCAACACGTGACAAAGAAGTTGGGAAAGGTGGCAATAAACACTGATAAAGTTGAGGAATGCTCATCAAACACTTATTTGGAACATCCCACAGGTGTGCAGGCTAATTGGGAACAGGTGGGTGCCATGATTGGGTATAAAAACAGCTTCCCAAAAAATGCTCAGTCTTTCACAAGAAAGGATGGAGCGAGGTACACCCCTTTGTCCACAACTGCATGAGCAAATAGTCAAACAGTTTAAGAACAACGTTTCTCAAAGTGAAATTGCAACATCTACGGTCCATAATATCATCAAAAGGTTCAGAGAATCTGGAGAAATCACTCCACGTAAGCGGCATGGCCGGAAACCAACATTGAATGACCGTTACCTTCGATCCCTCAGACGGCACTGTATCAAAAACCAACATCAATCTCTAAAGGATATCACCACATGGGCTCAGGAACACTTCAGAAAACCACTGTCACTAAATACAGTTTGTCGCTACATCTGTAAGTGCAAGTTATAGCTGTACTATGTAAAGCAAAAGCCATTAATCAACAACATCCAGAAATGCCGCCGGCTTCTCTGGGCCCGAGATCATCTAAGATGGACTCATGTAAAGTGGAAAAGTGTTCTGTGGTCTGACGAGTCCACATTTCAAATTGTTTTTGGAAATATTCAATATCGTGTCATCCGGACCAAAGGGGAAGCGAACCATCCAGACTGTTATCGACGCAAAGTTTAAAAGCCAGCATTTGTGATGGTATGGGGGTGCATTAGTGCCCAAGGCATGGGTAACTTACACATCTGTGAAGGCACCATTAATGCTGAAAGGTACAGGTTTTGGAACAACATATGCTGCCATCTAAGCACCGTCTTTTTCATGGACGCCCCTGCTTATTTCAGCAAGACAATGCCAAGCCACATTCAGCATGTGTTACAACAGCGTGGCTTCGTAAAAAAAGAGTGCGGGTACTTTCCTGGCCCCGTCTGCAGTCCAGACCTGTCTCCCATTGAAAATGTGTGGCGCATTATGAAGCGTAAAATACGACAACGGAGAACGACTGAAGCTCTACATAAAACAAGAATGGGAAATAATTCCACTTTCAAAGCTTCAACAATTAGTTTCCTCAGTTCCCAATCGTTTATTGAGTGTTGTTAAAAGAAAAGGTGATGTAACACAGTGGTGAACATGCCCTTTCCCAACTACTTTGGCACATGTTGCAGCCATGAATATATGAATATATATACAGTACAGGCCAAAAGTTTGGACACACCTTCTCCTCATTCAATGCGTTTTCTTTATTTTCATGACTATTTCCATTGTAGATTGTCACTGAAGGCATCAAAACTATGAATGAACACATGTGGAGTTATGTACTTAACAATAAAAGGTGAAATAACTGAAAACATGTCTTGTATTCTAGTTTCTTCAAAATAGCCACTCTTTGCACTGAATACTGCTTTGCACACTCTTGGCATTCTCTCGATGAGCTTCAAGAGGTAGTCACCTGAAATTGTTTTTCACTTCACAGGTGTGCATAATAAAACATCACTTACTGTATAATGCCTGCTCTCACTAGGATGTCGACTGATGGGTTGTTCATATATTCCCATTAGACACACTGACATCATGGCTTCCAATAGCTCCATTGTAAGCTGAGTTTTATTTACATTTATTTATGAGTTAGAATGCATTAAAAAATACATTGGTGTTCTTGTCTCTCATAAGGATTGTGATTTATAGGCAACATTTTCCTCAAAAATAGCAGTTCCCCTTTAAGTTGTTTATTTAGGAAGCAGTGCGGTTATTTTCATTATGATATTTTGTGGTAATTTGTCATTTAATTGAGGCATCCTGTCTCAATTTAAAAACAGTGAGAGTTGAAGCAAATATTCTTTCAATCTTTGGTGAGCTACCGGTAGAGGTTTTTATGGGTGTCCGTTATTTCAGTTTTTTTTATTTGCCATCCAAGCGGGGGTCTTGACACGTAACCCCTAAAAAGGAGCGGTGATCTACTGTATATCCAAGTTGTATTTTAATAGTATTGTCCCTTGAGAAGATATAATCAATGGCTTGATGAAATGTAACTTGTGTACTCAATTGGAAGAAAACACAATTGCATTAATCTTTATTGCACATGTGACATTTGTCAGCCCTGCCTTGTGCTACCTACCTCCTGCTCACCATGCTGCACTAATTACTGTGGTGCACGTATGCAGGAGGCACATCTCTTTCTTTGCTGTCTCGCAGTTTTCTGTCCACACAAACACACATAATATGACATGACGCCGAGAGGCTACGCTGTGGCACATTAGCCGGATGCCACGCAAGCTCGTTTTGTGCCTTTCAAGCACCCCTGGCACAGGCTTAACCCAATTAGGTGTTTCATAGTATGCCTGTCATGAGTGTTTGTGTGCAAATGTGCCACTCACACATAAATTAGTGGACATTCACATTGAGACGCACACAATGAAAACCAACAACTGGTTGTGAATATGACATCACTGCTCCGAACTTGGATTTCATCCAATTTGGAATCACTCAGGCTAATGCATCCCCGCGACAAATAGACATTGGAAAACAATACAATAGCGCTCCCCAAAAGGCTTGAATTATTACAACTCATTAGGTTAAAACTGCACCTGTACTTTTGTGTTTTATTGTTATGTCGGTGGAGACAGCAGGACTGCCTCAAAGGGCCGTTGTTATAATAACCACTCGGGTAAATGATAGTTTATACTGTATATCACATTTGTCACTGTGCTCCAATGCAGCTGCAGCCAGTTACACATTAGGAATAAAGCAGCCTAAAATTTGCCAAAAAGGTGTTAAACACAAGTTTACTGAAGCATTGTGTGCAACATTATCACGCGTGATAATCCATAAATAATACACATTTGACTTACAGCAGAGCGCTTTCTGCAGGCGGCGGATCTTCATGGCAGTGCGGTACGCTGAGAATCTCACGTTGTTCAAGTCCGCTGTGTAAGATAAAAAGGAACAAAATAGAAAGAAATAGTAAACAAAGAGCTGCTAAAAAAATCCTTTTTTAGACTTGAAGCAAGACCTCTTTTTTCATTTATAGTGCAATAATTACTAATAGAAAATAACCATTATTAAGTATCATTTAATTCAACAGAAAATAGACTTAGACTTAGACAAACTTTAATGATCCACAAGGGAAATTGTTCAACAGTGTATGTGATTCTGTTAGGCAACGCAACAAAGGCCTGAAGCTAAAGATGATAAGCTAATGTAGGTATTAGTGTTGTCCCGATACCAATAATTTTGTACCGTTACCAAAATTATTTCAAGCTTTTCGGTACTTTGATACTTTTCTAAATAAAGGGGACCACAAAAAATTGCATTATTGGCTTTATTTTAACAAAAAATCTTAAGGTACATTAAACATATTTTTTCTTATTGCAAGTTTGTCCTAAAATAAAATAGTGAACATACAAGACAACTTTTCTTTTAGTAGTAAGTAAGCAAACAAAGGCTCCTAATTTAGTCTGCTGACATATGCAGTAACATATTGTGTCATTTATCATTTTATTATTTTGTCAAAATTATTAAGGACAAGTGGTAGAAAATGAATTATTAATCTACTTGTTCATTTACTGTTAAATGTTACTGTTACAATCCGATACCAAGTAGTTACAGGATCATACATTGGTCATATTCAAAGTCCTCATGTATCCAGAGACGTATTTCCTGACTTTATAAACATAATATAAATTTTTTTAAAAACGAAAGATGATGTTGTGATGCCAAAAAATATCAACATAATCATAGTAGTATTGACTAGATACACTATTGTACTTGGTATCATTACAGTGGATGTTAGGTGTAGATCCACCAATGGCGTTTGTTTACATTTTGACGCGGGTGAATACGGTGTGTAGTGAAGCATGTTTAGCTATTCCTCGTTCTGCAGGGATGATACTTGCAAGAAACGTACTTTATTTGTCGCCATGGAGGCGAGGATTAGTGATTTAGAAGTAGCTAAAACATTTCAGACTGGGGCAGGACATTAGCCGCTAACTAGTAGCTAGCCATGTCTTAAAGCACCTCTTCCTGAGGGCGTTTCAGTGTTATAACTTCACCTTTATCGTTAGTTTTTAAGCCAAAATGCGTCCGTTCTCCCTTTTCTGTCTATACACTGTATCTGCTTGTAAGTACTCCGTGATTGTGCGCTGCCGAACATGCTCCTCTGCTCGTAAACCAGCAATGACACGACGTGACGTCGACGGGGGAGTGGTGGACCGGTACTTTTCAGAAGCGGTATAGTACCGAATATGATTCATTAGTATCGCAGTACTATACTGATACCGGTATACCGTACAACCCTAGTAGTTATATGATCACAAAAGTTTCTAAAAGCAAGTAAGCGCCCTTTGAATGACAAAACATTTACATTTTTTCCACTTTTAGAGGGTAAGTCTGTTAGCTAATAGTAAAGCTAATGCTAACACAACATGACTGATTATATATACATTTATAAAACTCCTAATAAGAGTGTGGGATCAAGTTAAAGTCATAGCTAAAATTTTGTAAATATAATTTCAAAATCACCAAACATTGTTATTGTACGTGAAAAAACAAACCATATTAGGACATTTTGATATTTTTTGTTCCACAAATAACCTACCTAGTGACTGGTAGAGCTCCGTCATCTTGGGATGGTCCCAGCATGTTGTTTGTGTCTGGTGGCTACAGAAAAAAACAGTAGAAGAATCAGGATGTCAAACATTGTCTAAGAAAAAGTAAAAAGTACGTTGAAAACTGTTTACATTGTTCATAAACATGGCGGACATTTTGCTACCATAATAATAATAGTTGTGTTGGAAGGGTGTCCAAAGTCATTGGTGGCTCCAACATAGTGTAAATAGAGACATATTCTCTTATTTATTACATATTATTACATATAATTAATTAATTACCATATCGTGACCTAAATTAACTTGCTTTTTTAACTTGATTTTGTATTTTTTCTGTATGTGGTCCTTGGTAAACAACATTTGGACACCCCTTTTATATATTTTGGGGAATCTGTTCATAATATGACAAGATGGGCCAAAAAATATCGAAACATTTATTGCTTGAAAGGAAACTAATTTGTTTTACTACAGATCAGTAGGTGGCGGTAACGCAGATTTAAAAGTGAACGTCAACTTCCACTAGGCCTCGATCCCACAAAGCTCTGTAAAGATCCGATTTGGAGTTTTTTTGCAGGTTTATTATGAGTAGGACTGTTTTCACTGCTGGACTCTAGAAAGAGGTTCCGCAGCCTCCGAAGCAGAACCTCCAGGTTCTGTAACAGCTTCTTCCCTCAGGCCGTAAGACTCTTGAACGCATCATAATTAAATTATCCCCTCAACTCCCCCCAAAATGGATTAACTCGCTGGAATAAAAAAGACAATATAACATACATCCATAAACGTGGACGCATGTGAAAAAGTGCAATATATTTATCTGTACAGTAATCTATTTATTTATTTCTATATATGTATATATATATATATTTATTTATTTTATATATATATTATACATATTATTTATATATATTTATTTATTTATTTATATATGCACCTTATTGCTTTTTTATCCTGCACTACCATGAGCTTATGCAACGAAATTTCGTTCGTATCTGTGCTGTAAAGTTCACATTTGAATGACAATAAAAAACTGTTTTACATAAACAAACAGTCGTACATTCATAAATTAAAATGTTGCAGACCGAAAGGGTTTAGGCTGAAGTTGAACACTTATTGCGCCTAACCCTATAAACAAAGTCAAATACAAGATGAGCTTCCAAAAATTATGAAATTTCCTTTTCACAACATATTATAAATACACATTGTACAAAACATAAATACTGTTCAATTATATAAACAGTAAAGGCATGTGAAATATCCTTGTACAAATGTTAAACATTTTCACCAATTATATACTATATACAAACAATTATACTTCCATTATTATTTATATCCCACATTTAGTATTTTAATTAACATTGATCATAGTATTAACTACTGTGTTGATTCAAGAGTGATATATTTTTCCAAGACATTTGTCTTAAAGTTTTTTTTAAATGTGTGAATGGAACTGGAACATTTGAAGGAATCATCCAAGCTGTTCCACAGTTGAACCCCCCTGACAGAAACACATCTACTTTTTAAGCTTGTTCTTATGTTTGCTTTCTGAAAGACCGCTGAACCTCTGAGGTCATAGGGACTCTCTCTGGGTTTGAACCTCTCCTGTAGACACCCAGGCAGCATGTGGTTATGAGCTTTGTACGCCACAAGAGCAGTGTTGAGGTCAACAAGATCGTGCAGTTTTAATGTTTTTAATTTAATAAACAGAGCATTGGTATGGTCATGATAATCCGCATAATTTACAATTCTAATGGCTTTCTTTTGAAGTAAGAACATAGAGTCGATGTTTGATTTGTAATTGTTACCCCAGATTTCAACACAATTATTAAGATATGGGAGTAAATATTATAGTATTTTTCCTATTTCCATAAATTATATATTTTGTTTTATTTAGGTTGATTGACAGTTTATTGGCATCAAACCATTGCTTTAGTATGTGGAGTTCACTCTATACAGCAGTAGTTCTTAACCTTGTTGGAGGTACCGAACCCCACCAGTTTCATATGCGCATTCACCGAACCCTTCTTTAGTGAAAAATAAAATGTTTTTTTCCAAGTCTAAGTCTAAGTATGTTTTATATGTTCATGTCAAATAAGTACATACAGGAATGTATAAATATAAACATCACATCCCAACCAACAAAAGGGAAGGTGTCGGTCCAAATAAGCTAACGAACACACTGCAGCGCTCCACTTCCTGCTTGTTTATCACCCTAATACGAATAAAATAGGGCGTAATAAATAAAGCAGACCGCAGTGTTCAAGCTGCTTCCATTGCTGCTCATAACGGCGGGGGCGCGGACACACAACAGACGGGCAGCATTTCCATCAACGCTGAGATTGGAGCGCATGTGCGTAAATCTGCAGCTCATGAATGTCATAATGAGAACTTTTCTTCCCGCATTCCTCCCCGTGTACACTCTCGCACTGTCAAGGCCAAGAAAGGTTTTTTTTTGTGCACCTAAAAAAAAAGCAGATTTTCCGCAAAAAAGATGGTGCAGTTGAAATCAGGCAACAGTGAAAAGGGAGTACGAGAACAGGCCTCACAGGTTTTTTGGGACATTTCATCCCCAGCAGAATTGAAATGACATCTCCGTCTCCCCCCAACTGAAAGCCAAAAGTGGACCCTCTTGCAGTATTAGTCTTCCATAGTGCGGCCATGTGGGGACAGAGACACTTAGACTTGTGACATTTTCTCACCAGAGACATCATTAAATGTCATCTCCGGGTAGGCATCAACACATGAAATGAGGTCATGGAGAGGCCATGCATACGGCAGCAGGTAGATAAAAACACCATATATGTAATATACTAAAGGGAATACATGTGTTTTTTTAATAAGTAGGCAGCAGAAAGCTTGAGAAATCCAAAACAAAAAGGTAAATAATAGCTGTTGACATTTTCTGTTAAGCGCATGCATTTGCAACAAAAGGGTAAAGTAATTTTTCAGTGATTTTTTTTTTCTCTGCATCACTCTGAATCACAATTTGGCCATTTGGTGAGCACATTATCAAACATTAGCCTGAGGAAGTAGTTCTCAAACTGTCGGTTCAGTGCGCAAAATGGGTGGCGATGACTTCAATATAAGATTTTTTTTTTTTTTTTTTTTCATTTATCATCAAACAATTTTGCATCCATCCATCCATCCATTTTCTACCGCTTATTCCCTTCGGGGTGGCGGGGGGCGCTGGACAAGTCGCCATCTCATCGCAGGGCCAACACAGATAGACAGACAACATTCACACTCACATTCACACACTAGGGACCATTTTGTGTTGCCAATCAACCTATCCCCAGGTGCATGTCTTTGGAGGTGGGAGGAAGCCGGAGTACCCGGAGGGAACCCACGCAATCACGGGGAGAACATGCAAACTCCACACAGAAAGATCCCGAGGCCGGGATTGAACTCACGACTACTCAGACGCAATTTTGTATCGTATTGGGAAAATGGCTCATGCATTCATGTTTGCTGTTCTTTGTCGACATCATGGCAATACATGTGTTTTACCAACCACAATAGGAAAACACAATTTGTAGTTCAGAGGAAAAAACACCTCAAAAGTTGTATAAAACGTCAAAGAAATAACTATGTACCGGTATGTAATTTAGCTTTTTCTCTTATGATCGGACTCTTATTTAAAGCAGTAGCTGTTTATGCATATTCTTGTCTCAACATACCACAAAATAAACCAATACGCAATAATTTACTTCAAAAATGATTTGGCTTTATGCAGACAGATTAAGAGTTTATTACTGCATCATGCTCTTTAACTGAAGAAAAAATCCGTAAAAACTATAAAAACTTTTTTTCTAACATTAATTATTGCTGTTGCCATTGTACAGCATTAAATAACTGTAAAAGTATTTTTTTAAGAAACATTTAAGCATTCTTAATAGATTTTTATATCAACACAAATCAGGCAATATTCTTGACAGTATTTTTTATAATAATAATTGTGTGACAATTTTGTCTTTTTGTTTAAATAATTGCAAACATGTTTTTATATAGTTATGTGTAGAGAACTGATTTTGTATTAAAAATATCTTTGCTGTTACCATTGTTTCATAACTGTAAAGCTATTTTTTAAATAACATTTAAGCGTTTTTAAATACTTTTCATATTAACTAGGGCTGTCGAACGATTAAAATATTTAATCGTGATTAATCGCATTTTCATAGTTAACTCAAAATGAATCGCGATTAATCGCAGATAGGTATAATTATACATCATTAATAAGTGCAGATAATTTTCGGGGTTGCGCTATCCCAGCTGTAATCTGTGATATTTCTACCAGGATAAATGCTTCTGATATTGTGTACATTACATGTTGTACAAGTTAATGGTCTTCATATTGCTGCATGACAATGTTTTAACCTTCTCTATTAATTAATAAAATGTAATATTGAGCCTGCTAATCATTTTGTAATTGAGGACTCGACCAGAACATGTTATAAAATACAGCAGTAGCTGTTTATGTGTCCAACATGGCAAACTTAATTTTTATTTTTTTTACATATTACGTTTACAAGTGACTAACTTCTTTTTACACCTATATTGTTTAGTTAGTTTATTTTTATTTCTTCGGTCAATGGTCAACAAAATAAACAAACAGTTTTACATAAACAAACAGTTGTACATTCATAAATTAAAATGTTGCAGACCGAAAGGGTTTAGGCTGAAGTTGAACACTTATTGCGCCTAACCCTATAAACAAAGTCAAATACAAGATGAGCTTCCAAAAATTATGAAATTTCCTTTTCACAACATATTATAAATACACATTGTACAAAACATAAATACTGTTCAATTATATAAACAGTAAAGGCATGTGAAATATCCTTGTACAAATGTTAAACCTTTTCACCAATTATATACTATATACAAACAATTATACTTCCATTATTATTTATATCCCACATTTAGTATTTTAATTAACATTGATCATAGTATTAACTACTGTGTTGATTCAAGAGTGATATATTTTTCCAAGACATTTGTCTTAAAGTTTTTTTTAAATGTGTGAATGGAACTGGAACATTTGAAGGAATCATCCAAGCTGTTCCACAGTTGAACCCCCCTGACAGAAACACATCTACTTTTTAAGCTTGTTCTTATGTTTGCTTTCTGAAAGACAGCTGAACCTCTGAGGTCATAGGGACTCTCTCTGGGTTTGAACCTCTCCTGTAGACACCCAGGCAGCATGTGGTTATGAGCTTTGTACGCCACAAGAGCAGTGTTGAGGTCAACAAGATCGTGCAGTTTTAATGTTTTTAATTTAATAAACAGAGCATTGGTATGGTCATGATAATCCGCATAATTTACAATTCTAATGGCTTTCTTTTGAAGTAAGAACATAGAGTCGATGTTTGATTTGTAATTGTTACCCCAGATTTCAACACAATTATTAAGATATGGGAGTAAATATTATAGTATTTTTCCTATTTCCATAAATTATATATTTTGTTTTATTTAGGTTGATTGACAGTTTATTGGCATCAAACCATTGCTTTAGTATGTGGAGTTCACTCTCTACAGCAGTAGTTCTTAACCTTGTTGGAGGTACCGAACCCCACCAGTTTCATATGCGCATTCACCGAACCCTTCTTTAGTGAAAAATAAAATGTTTTTTTTCAAATTCAAGACAAAGTTATCTGTTTTTGGTAACACTTTAGTATGGGGAACATATTCTAAGTAACAAAGACTTAATTTAGAGTTTTTTGGACACTAGGGGAACATATTCTAAGTAACAAAGACTTAATTTAGAGTTATTTGGTTAGGGTTAGGGTTAGAGGGTTAGGGTTATAATAAGGCCATGCCAAATAAGGCATTAATAAGTACTTAATAATGACTAGTTAAGAGCCAATATGTTACTAATTTGCATGTTAATAAGCAACTAATTAATGGTGAATATGTTCCCCATACTAAAGTGTTACCATGTTTTATTACTGGTGCACAAAATGAACCGTGCATGAACATCACCTTGTTCAAAGAACAAAACCAACACAGCGCATAAACTCACAACAAATTACACACCTGCAAATCAGTGTGACTTCTGCTGTTGCCGTATCCGTAATACGGCGATAGGGAGAAGTTTTTATTTACACGATGAGTCGGGTGTGTCTTGACCTCCGCCGAACCCCTGAGCCCGACTCACCGAACTCCTAGGGTTCGATCGAACCCAGGTTAAGAACCACTGCTCTACAGTCTCTAGGAGCTGGCCAAGGTCTTGCCCAGAACAGTACAGACTTGTATCATCAGCAAAGAGAATACAGTTGAGTTTTTTAAAGATTTTACAGATATCATTAATATACAATAAAAACAATTTTGGTCCCAGTACAGAACCTTGGGGTACTCCATGTGTTATAGCCTTTTTATCTGAATCTACATTGTTCATATGCACATACTGTTCTCTGCCACCAAGATAACTTTTCAACCAATCATGAGCAAGACCTTTGTTTAAAAGTAATGTGTGATCGATGGTGTCAAAGGCCTTGCTCAGGTCAATAACAACGCCAACAGCAAACTCCCCCTTATCAATTGCAGTGGTTACCTCCTCAACTAATTCCATCACTGCCATGGAAGTGGACCTGTTTGATCGAAAACCGTATTGGTGTTCACTTAGCAAGTGATGCTTATCAATAAAACTGTCTAATCTTGATACAAATAATTTTTCAAGGACTTTTGAAAATTGTGAGAGTAAAGAAATAGGCCTATAGTTGGTGGACTGATGCTTATCTCCACTTTTGAAGATGGGAATAACTTTTGCAGTTTTCATCTTCATTGGGAAGACACCTTTTATAAAAGAAATATTGCATATATAAGTGAAAGGAATAGCTATAAAATCAACAAGTTCTTTGATCAGAGAAAAGTCCAAGTCACAGCAGTCTGTTGACTTCTTGTTTTTCTGAGAATTTACAATTTCTGTGATTTCACTTTCATGAACGGGAAAAATAAAAAACGATTCTAAGTTGCTTTGAATGGTTTGTTCATTAAATTTGACACTGTTTTCGGGTTGTACAATTTAATTTGCTAAATAGGGTCCAACATTCACAAAGAAAGTGTTAAAAGCATCCGTTATTTCCTTAGGGTCATTTATAGTTTGAGTATTTTCTATGAAATAGTTAGGATGTTCCTTATTTGTCATGTTTTTTTAATGATACCATTTAAAACTGGATGCTATTTTTATGTTGTCCTAATGGGTTACAGTAATATGTTCTTTTGCTGTGCTTTATTATTTGTGTTAACTTATTTTTGTACGTTTTATATTTGTGTTCAGTTTCTTTGGTTCTATGCTTTAAATGTCTTCTGTAAAGATAATTTTTCTTTTTACAGGACTTCAATATTCCCCTTGTGATCCATGGTTTGTTCTTAACAGTGTTGTCCTTAATGTCATGTTTTTGAATTAGACAGTGCTTGTCATACAGTTTTATGAAAATGTTAAGAAAAGTTTCATATGCCTCATCCGGGTCTGTGGAGGTATAAACCTCCCCCCAGTCTTGAGCACATAACTCAGACTTGAATGCTGCCATAGTTTCTGGTGTTTGGTGTCTGACAAATCTATATTGAACTGCTTTTTTGGGTTTTTTCTTATCAACATTCTTATTGCAATTAAGAATGTTATATAATGAAATAAGTGAGGCGAATCTGTGACTTAACATTTGTCATTTAAGTTCAATCTTTACATTATTGTATTTAATTGTTGCTATTTCTTAAAATTAGTAGTGGATTAGGGCTGCACGATTTTGAGAAAAAATCTAATTGTGATTTTTCTCTCCAGAATTGCGATTGCAATTCGATTAGCAATTTTTATATTTTATACATAAAAATATATAACACTGCGAAAATAACAAATAAAGGAAGACATGTTACTTTTAGACTGTCAATCAACATATTCTTGTCTCAACATACCACACAATAAACCAATATGCTTTTACTTAATTATTTGGCTTTATGTAAACAAATTAAGAGTTTTTATCAACATCATGCTCTTTAACTGAAGAAATAATCGATAAAAATTATACAGTATTTATAATGTAATGTAATCATAATCTATATTATCAACGCAAGTATTCATTTGAAAGGATTTCAACTTTTATTTCTCATCACTGTAGAATTGTTTACCTTTGTACTGCAATTGGAAGGTAAATAACTTTGTTGTCCTAAAGAAATAAACAAACAAAAAATAACATGGACTCATTTGTTGGAAAAATGAGGGCTGACGTTGTCTTTTTGTTTATTGCCATCACGTGATCACGGCATTTTGCTAGAAAGTCCGTGTTGATAGGCTCATATTGCCTCTTTGATTGGAAGCTGAAATATTCCCACAACGGGACATTTGGCTTTTTAATCTTATTTTTTTCCTCCTAATTTGTGGTACTTTGCAGCACTTCTCACTGGCGGGGCTCTCTGTACTGTGATTGTGTTCACGGCGGCGCCCTGCTCTAGTCTTCGCCAAGACAAAGATCGTGAATGAGTGAAAAGAAGCGTCACTCTGTTCAGTTAAATAAACGCGCTCAGGTGTTGAGAGCGATGCACAAACTCAGACGTCTTTCTTCCCGTTTAAAGCGAGAGACGAACAAACACCAGGCTCAACAATTGTGATTGCCGAACATGTCCGTCACTGACGGCGGAGGAAAAAAAACATCAAACATCTTGCAGTTATTTACCGCACTAATTAAAACCTCAATGTCAATTATATTTTGATTAATTGTGCAGCCCTATAGTGGATAACTTCTTTTTACACATGACTAAAGGATGTAACAATCTTCAACAGTTTGGCTCTTATTTCTAATCTTAATATTAACAGTGGCTAACAACTTTTTACACCTGTAAAACTAAATATAATGTGAAAATGTTACTTTAGGTTTAGGTTGAGGTTTATTTAGTCATATAGCAGCCATTGAAATCATCAAACTGTTGCCACTGTAAAACATTTTAGCATTCTTAACTACTGTTTAATTATTTTTAAACAACAGTCCTAACCCACATGACTTTGTTCAAACATAATACTTTTTTTAAATGTTGTGTTTTCATTGCATGTGTTTTTTTTTTTCTTTTAACCATTTTGTGGAGCAAAGTTAATTTCAAACATTGTTTAGCAATAATATTTGCTGTAGAATATTAAACCAAAAACTTAAAACATGTTTAGCTCAGCAAGTGTTTTTTAAAAGACTTTAGGTTGTTAAAAGTACTTCAGAAATGATGGCAACGGTTTGACACTGGAACTATTTTTTTTATATAATTATTTCCCCCAAATATCAACAAAGATTTTTTGTCATTCGAGTTAAAAGGAAGCGTTTGTTTAATTTAACAGTAATAGTGGATACCTTCTTGTTACACGTGCATAAAAGTAAGAATGCATGAGGTGCATCTGCAACCTAACTTAAGTTATTACCGTATTTTCCGCACTATAAGGCGCACCTAAAAACCACAATTTTTCTCAAAAGCTGACAGTGCGCCTTATAACCCGGTGCGCTTTATTACGATTCATTTTCATAAAGTTTCGATCTCGCAACTTCGGTAAACAGCCGCCATCTTTTTTCCCGGTAGAACAGGAAGCGCTTCTTCTTCTACGCAAGCAACCGCCAAGGAAAGCACCCGCCCCCATAGAACAGGAAGCGCTTCTTCTTCTACTGTAAGCAACCACCCGCCCCCGGAAGAAGAAGAAAAAACGCGCGGATATCACCGTACGTTTCATTTCCTGTTTACATCTGTAAAGACCACAAAATGGCTCCTACTAAGCGACAAGGATCCGGTTCATAAAAAGACGCAATCTCTCCATCCGCACACGGATTACTACCGTATTTCACAGCAACTGATATTCCTGTGAACCGCACTGTGGAACGGGAGCACGTACGGTGAATATTCGCACCACAGGGAATGAGAAGTCATCCTTCACTGTGGTTCTAGCTTGCCATGCTAACTTCCACCCATGGTGATATTCAAAAGGAAGACCTTGCCAAAAGAGACCTTTCCAGCCGGCGTCATCATAAAAGCTAACTCGAAGGGATGGATGGATGAAGAAAAGATGAGCGAGTGGTTAAGGGAAGTTTACGCGAAGAGGCCGGGTGGCTTTTTTCACACAGCTCCGAAGGCGAACACACCTTCACTAAGACGGGCAGACAGCGCCGGACGACATACGCCAACATTTGCCAGTGGATCGTAAATGCCTGGGCAGATATTTCGGTCACAACTGTGGTCCGAGCTTTCCGGAAGGCAGGATTCACAGAACTACTGGACAACAACAGCGACACTGACTCCGATTACTTCGACGAGACGGAACCGTCCATTTTGGATCTCACATTTGCCCAACTTTTCACTTCGGACACCGAAGACGAAGGATTTACGAATGAAGAATAACTTCAGAAGGTGAGCGCTATGTTTATTTTGTGTGTTGTGACATTAACGTTCGAGCAACATTATGTTGCTATTGCTCTACACCATTTTGAATTTTACTATGTTTGTGATTGCACATTTGCGTACATTTTGGGACAGAGTTGTTAGAACGCTGGTTTTCAATATATTATTAAAGTTTGACTGAACTATCTGACTGTTTTTTTGACATTCCCTTTAGCGCAGCGTAGGCGCGGCTTATAATCCGGGGCGGTTTATTGGTGGACAAAGTTATGAAATATGTAATTCATTGAATGTGCGGCTAATAATCCGGTGCGCCTTATAGTGCGGAAAATACGGTACATTAAAACGGTGTATTATTGTGTCTTAATATTAAACAGTGGTTACTCTTGCATGGCTATAGATCATTTTAAAATCTACTTAAAAAATGAAGGTGGCAGTTTGACCCCGAAACCGATTATTTCTATTATATCTACTATAAACACATAATTTCCAAATATAAATAGATTGACTATAAATGTAGTCTTGAAGGCATACATGTTACATTTCCTCCCTGATGCCCACTAAGAATGATCTCCTAACTCCCTGCAGCCAAATGGCTGTAAAAAGGACGGCGAGAGATGTTGCCAGCCCGCGACAGCAGGCCGTGAATGAGGTTGTGCAGAGGGAGTTTCATTTCCCCTTTCCAATATGGTGCTTGGATCTCCCTGGCTGCAGGAGGTGGATACGGCGCCTTTTTAATCAGTGGCCTTTGTCAGCTCAAAAAAAAAAAAAAAAAAAAAGCAGATGGGGACAAGGGACGATGAGCGACTTTGAATGATTTTGGTCCATCAGCG
The DNA here is from genome assembly GCF_033978685.3 of Nerophis lumbriciformis. NCBI lineage: Eukaryota > Metazoa > Chordata > Actinopteri > Syngnathiformes > Syngnathidae > Nerophis > Nerophis lumbriciformis. The sequence continues at coordinate 20,724,156 of NC_084581.2, forward strand.
ATGTCCCAAAAGATCTCATGGCTTTTAAAAAGAAAACCAGTGAGAGGAATCGTTGGTGTTTTTTTGTCCACCAACGTCATGTCTTTAATTTTAATTATGTAGAGGATGTGACTGGGGTTATACTCAAAAGATGGTTACTAGGGCAGTAGTTGTACTAGTACAGTAGGTTTAATATTTGCTTCCAGCTGAGTTCATATGCATTTGTGCGTGTAATGTGTGTGTGTGTGTTTTGTTAGTGAGAGTGGGCGGATGCAGGTTCAGTGGTCGGTCACATCTGTGATCAAACTGTTGTTGTTTATCTCTGAACTACAAACCCCTCCCACTCTTTCACCTGTAACAGCCCCTAGTGCCGAGCTGCGTGTCCAAACGATTAATTTTGACCCTCTGATCAACTCAGACATAAGTGAGGTAACCACCAGTTTAAAAGTGCTATTTGAAAGTTGTTTTACCACTTTGTACCTCTGGAGGCAATGGTAGATTTTAGTGAGAGCAAATTCCACATTCTTGTTTTACAGCGGAAGCTTTTGGAGCTTTGATTGGTTTGGACTTACATTATTGCCATAGGAAATAATGGCTAACAGAAATAATCTGTGGTTAAAACATTAAATAACTGCACAGACGGTTTTAAGTGACACTTTAGCGTTAGCTACGTTTCATACGAATAAAAATAACCAGTAAAATTGTTACATTTTTTAAGAATAATTTTTGGGGGATATTTTTGCATTTTTTTTATTAATTAATTGCAGATATTTAGAAAAATATATTTCCTGCAGGAAAACTGATTTTTTTCTAACATTAATCTTTGCTTTTGCCATTGTACAGCATTAAATAACTGCAAAAGTTATTTTTAAGTAACATTTAAGCATTTTTAATAGCTTTTTATATCAACACATATCAGACAATATTCTCAATAGTATTTTTATAATAATTATTGTGTGTCAATTTTGTCTTTTTGTTTAAATAATTGCAAACATGTTTTTATATAATTATGTGCAGAGAACTGATTTTTTATTAAAAAAAATATATTTGCTGTTGCCATTGTTTCACAACTGTAAAGCTATTTTTTAAATAACATTTAAGCGTTGTAAACTACGTTTCATATTAAATAGGGCTGTTGAACGATTAAACTATTTAATCGTGAATAATCGCATTTTCATTGTTAACTTTAAATTAATTGCAGATAAGTATAATTTTCCATCATTAATAAGTGTACCCTCAACAGATACTTTTCTAGGGGGGCTATCGCAGCTGTAATCTGTGATATTTCTACCTGGATAAATGCTTCTGATATTGTGGACATTACATGTTGTACAAGTTAATGGTCTTCATATTGCTGCATGACATAATCGTCTGTGCAGACAATATGACAACATTTCATCAAAGTCCAACAATAACATTTTGAGTTATGTTGCTAACAAACCCAGGCGAAAATATAACCTTGTTGGTGAAAGTCTGCGAACTAAAGCGCTACCTTCGCCTCAAGCGTTTCCAAGGCAACACAGAGCGGGTTTCGGTGCACCACCGCGGATGGAAGGAGCGCGAACTCTGCACACGGCAGGAAATATGACAAGCTACTTGAAAAACCATCACCCGGGAAATATATTTGAAGCCAGCAAAGCTAAACATAACATTTTGAGGTATTTACAGTATTAAATCACCAAAATAATTCCCGGGCACGGCCCCGCTGCTGCTCACTGCTCCCCTCACCCCCAGGGGGTGAACAAGAGGATGGGTCAAATGCAGAGGTTATTTTCACCACACCTAGTGTGTGTGTGACAATCATTGGTACTTTAACTTTAACTTTTTAACTTTATTAAAAGTTAAATTGTCAGATATTTGTGGATGTTTCTGCACAATTCCTTGCACTTGAAAATACATGTTTATAATAAATATGATTAGAACATTTAAGCGTTTGTTTTCAATTACAGTACCGGTAAGTGTGTTTATCCTAAACATTCAAGACACTTCATTTTACACACTATGGTATTTTTACTAAGAATTTTTTCCCCCGACAAATTCACAATAATATTGTACTGTGGCCTTAATACTTGATAATATTGTAACCTGAGATTTTGATATTGTTACATCCCTACTAGAGATATGTGCTTTTAACTCATTGTCATTATGAGAATATTCTATTTTTCATCTTAAAAACAACAAAAAATTATTTCATTAGGATTTTTTTTGTAAGGGGAGGGGTACTGGGGGGATATAGAAAACGACTCATACTTATTGATAAATAAAGAAAGTTCATGAAAGGTTTTAAAATGGATACACCAGCGTAAATTAGTTAATTACAATAAAAAAACTATAAAAACTAAAACAATAGAACAACCTACTGTGACACTGATTACTAAAATACTACATTCCTGCTTTTCTACCTTGTTGAGGTCACTCTTTTTGGGAGTAAATCGCAAAAAAGCTGAAGAAGAAGCAAAACATTATTTTATGTGATATTCAAAAGTTGTATGTGACTGATGTGTCCTGAAAAATCCTTCCTTTTAGAAGAAGTGGCTCACTCTATGATGCTCTAATGTACTTTAAAAATGGTCATTATCTATTTTAATTGCGCAAGTGACATTTCCACGGCAAGTGACAAGACTTCAGGGGGTTGTGTCTTAAAAGCATCTTGTTTTTCTTTTAATAAAATGCTTCAATTCTTGTGTGAGGTGAGTGAAAAAGAGGCTAAATGCAGGTAGATAAAACACGGTTTTTCAAGTGCGGTATGTGGCTGGATGGCTTCTGGATAATGAGGTTTTTTTTCTCAGCGTAACAAGCTAAGAAAATGCTTTAACTGTTAAAAATTAGTGTGAGAGCAGTTTAGAGACGCTTTTGTGACTGTCACCCAGGTGCTATCTATTCACCAGGATGCATTTTTGGTATGTACACGTTGCAAAATCAGCAGAAAAGACACTCATATTTGGGAGCTAATTAACGTTGTTTGGAGAATATGACAGGTCACTACTGCAGGTCCATGCTGTAATGAGTTCACACGGCAAAAAATATTTGTGATAATTAGCTATTTGGTCATTTTATGCTGTTTTGTAATGCAAATGAGCAATGCATGAATAATGTGCTTTACCGTGTGGACACTTACTTGATGTAATACGGCACTTTGTTTTGAGAAACCGCTCGTTGCCAGGGGAGCTGCACAGAAGCTGGGAAAGATAAAAAAGACAAAGATTAAGAGACAAAAAAAGGAGTCAAACGCCATTCGAATAGGCGCTTTTACTGCGCTGGATAATAACATTAATAAGGTTGGCCTAAAATAGCTCGTAAGAAAGAGCGTTTGCCATGCAAGAAGAGAAGAATACATTTGAAGAAGAAGGAGGAAAAAAAAAAGAGTGTGAAATATTGGTCGATGGCGACAAATGTGTGCAGAAATGTGTCACAAATATCCGATGCAGCATTAAGACTATTTGCCTTAAGAAGTATTCCCACTTCTCCTCCTCTGTCAAAGACTTATACGCACGCATACGGGGGATGAAAAGAGATAGTACAAAATAAGAGCACTACTTTATTGATCCCTGAGGGAATACGACACTACGAGTGTAATGAGAGCCAATGTGAGATGGTGCTGATAGTGCAGACTTTGTTCGTATTAACACAAGGATTTTCTTATGAAGGAAAAAAATAGATTTAAAAAGAATATCTCTCCATTATGTCGTTTAGTTTTTGGGTCACTTTTTGGAAAACTCCGAAATAAACTCAATTACAAGCTATTATTCTTTTAAAAAGGCAAATAAGCAAATTTAATCAAATTTAATTTTAAGAATATTTTCATTAAGTAAAGCATAAGGCATATGTTTAAGCATAAATTACTGCTGATACAGTAAGTGAAAGGAATTGCCATTTTCTTTTCAGTCTTTTTTCAAAATGCCCCTAAAAAGAATTGTGTTCCATTCAGGTGAAAGCATGTTTCTCCAAATGTTGTAAGGTTTTGTATTTAAATGACAAGAAGAAAAATATAAATATTTTCCTTTGAAAAAAATTATTGGAAAGGTATGCTTTTCCTTGGTGAGCAATCCATATCTCCATCTTTTTCTGCTTATCCAAGGGTGGGTCGCGGGGTCAGCAGCCTAAGCAGGGAAACCCAGACTTCCCTCTCCCCAGCCACTTCAACCAGCTCCTCCTGGGGGACCCCGAAGCGTTACCAGGCCAGCCGGGAGACATAGTCTCCCCAACGTGTCCTGGGTCTTCCCCGTGGCCTCCTACCAGTCGGAAGGCGTCCTGACCAGATGCCTGAACCACCTCATCTGGCTCCTCTCGATGTGGAGGAGCAGCGGCTTTGCTTTGCGCTCCTCCCAAATGGCAGAGCTTCTCACCCTATCTCTAAGGAAGAGCCCCGCCACCCGACAGAGGAAACTCATTTCAGCCGCTTGTACCTGTGATCTTGTCCCTGATAACCCAAAGCTCATGACCTTAGGTGAGGATGAGAACGTAAAGCGACCGGTAAATTAAGAGCTTTGGTTCCCGGCTCAGCTCCTTCTTAACCACCACGGATATATACAGGGTCCGCATCACTACCAAGGCCGCACCGATCCGCCTGTCGATCACACAATCCACTCTTCTTTCACTTGTGAACAAGAATCCGAGGTACTTGAACTCCTCCACATGAGGCAAGGTTTCCTCCCCAACCCGGAGATGGCACTCCACCCTTTTCCGGGCGAGAACCATGGACTCAGACTTGGAGGTGATGATTCTCATCCCAGTCGCTTCACACTCGGCTGCGAACCGATCCAGTGAGAGCTGAAGATCCTGGTCAGATGAAGCCATCAGGACCACATAATCTGCAAAAAGCAGAGACCTAACCCCGCAGCCACCAAACCGGATCCCCTCAACGGCCTGACTGCCCCTAGAAATTTTGTTCATAAAAGTTATAAACAGAACCGGTGACAAAGGGCAGCCCTGGCGGAATCCAACCGACTTACTGCCGGCAATGCGGACAGTAAGTCCACTGTAAGACTGTAAGTAAGACACTGGATAAAGAAGCTCTGACACCGATTATACTGGGAGCGGACTGCCACAATCAGACAGTCCGATACCTCATACTCTCTGAGCACTCAGGACTTCCCGAGGGACACAGTCGAATGCCTTCTCTGAGTCCACAAAGCACATGTAGACTGGTTGGGCAAACTCCCATGCACCCTAAAGGACCCTGCCGAGTGTATAGAGCTAGTCCACAGTTCCACGACCAGGACAAAAACCACACTGCTCCTCCTGAATCCAAGGTCCGTCTATCAGGCGTAGCCTCCTGTCCAGTACACCTGAATAGACCTTACCGCGAAGGCTGATGAGTGTGATCCCACGATAGTTGGAACACACCTTTCGGTTCCCCTTCTTAAAGAGGAAACAAACCTTGGTCTGCCAATCCAGAGGCATCGCCTCCTATGTCCACGCAATGTTACTGAGTTTTGTCAAGCAAGACAGCCCCACAGCATCCAGGGCCTTATGTTATATGAGGGATTATTAATACAATTTAGCGGTGAATTCAGAAAACATTGTTTTAGTCCTAAAAAGAATAACAGATATTTTTCTTAGGGTTTTTTAGGGGATAAGAAGAAAGTGGGAAACAAATTAAGATACATGCTTTTGCTTGAGAATTTTTTTAAAAGTTTAAATGTAGAAGAAAATGTTGCTTCTCCTTAGACCACAGGTGTCAAACTCAAGGCCCGGGGGTTAGTTCTGGCCCGCCACATCATTTTATGTAGGTTTCAATAAAATACTTTTTTTTTTTTTCGCATTCGGTCTTTCAATTTAGACAGAAAAAAAAAAGTATATTTTTAACTTCAATATTATCTGATCATGCCAATTATATTATTATATAATGTATCGCAAATCTATTTTTGTGAGATAAAAACAAATAGTTAAATATCTGCATGTCACCTTTATTTATGATTTCAAAGCAAGTTATACATTAAAAAAATCTAATAATCAAATGCATATGCATTTAGATTAATCATGATTAAACACAGGTTATTACCCGCATGCATAATGTAAATTCATTTTAAAAAAGCGGCCCTCTGAAAGCAGTCATTACTGCGATGTGGCCCTCAATGAAAATGAGTTTGACACCCCTGCCTTAGACAGTCTAAACCAGTATACCTCTTAAGTAATTATTTGCTACTCACTTGATAAGAAATGTTGAGAGGAGGGGCCAAAGTCTCGGTGGGCTTCTTGGAGGAGCTTCAGTCTGTCTTCGACTGCCACCTGCAACCACATGTTCCATATGAATATTGTATACATCACATTGTATCTCCCACTGTCTCCAAATACTGTACTACACTGATGCCAGCACAGTCACATATTTGTGTTACATCGTGAGTCAATGCACAATCCCCGCAATTATGAACCTTTTCCATGTTGGATTTTTTTATTAAAGAATATTTGGTGGGTCTCCACAATACCTGTAGTAGTTTCCATCTCATGTTGAGCTGGTCCAGTTGTCTGGAGGCAGTAGAGGACAGCTGGATGTCCAGTGGTGTCAGTTCTGCAGAAAGCTCATTTACCATCCGGACATCCTGACGCAATGGGGTGATCTCTTCTCTGAAGGCCTGAACACAATGTTGTTCACATCGTCAGTGAAGTGGACGTGCGGTATTATTATTCTATAGTAGGGCTGCAACAATTATTTTGATTAGAAAAAAGCTTCAATGTATTTTCTGTTGCTTTGATTAATCATTTAGTGCAGTGGTCGGGAACCTTTTTGGCTGAGAGAGCCATGAAAGCCAAATATTTTAAAATGTATTTCCGTAAGAGCCCGATAAAAAATATTAACACTGAATACAACTAAATACGTGCATTTTTAAGTTAGACCAACATTTTTAGAGTATAATAAGTTTCTTATTATTTTTAATAACTGTTATTCTGAAGCTAACCAATAATAGATCAAATACTTCTTACCATTAATGCAACTTCAGGTGCTGCATGGTTTTGCTGATGGCTTTGTAGTCTGGTTGATACGTGGGTATTTTTAACACTGTAATTACCAGCGGAATTATTCATTACTTATCGTGTTAAACAATGACAGCTACGATTTATCTGAGAGCCAGACGCAGTCATCAAAAGAGCCACATCTGGCTCTAGAGCCATAGGTTACCTACCCCTGATTTAGTGACTCTAACTAATACAACTTGATAACATCCAGACTGCATGGAGTGCCCTGAACTTTAAAAATGCAGACGTACGTTGGTGTGTTGCGGCAAACAGCAAATATATCAGAGTTGTTGTTGTTCTTTTTAAATAATACACACCTCGTAAAAGTGCAATTTCAATGTTGATGATTTATTTAGTAGAAAAATGAATGAAGGTTATGGCAAGTAAATAAACATTACTTAGCTATCTTCCCTAAAATACGCATTGAGGCTATAAAGTGTGTTTATCCGATTACTTGATTAATCGAACAAATTAATAAATAGATGAGTTGATTACTTAAATAATTGATAGCTAACTTTTATTACTACTATATATACAGTGTATTATTTTACATATTTTAAATATATATTTGACCTGACATACAAATAAAAGGAACTTGACGAAAACGTGTAATATAAGTGATATAAAAGTGTGAGAGACTTAGACTTAGACAAACTTTATTGATCCACAAGGGAAATTGTTCTTTGTTATTGTTGAGAGATGTCAAAAACAGATTATCAATACGTCAGAGCATAACATGACAATCGCCAGATGCCATTCAAGTTCATCAATTCCCCCCAAAAACGGATTAACTCGCTGGACTATAAAAACAATTTTAACACACATCCGTAAACGTGGATGCATATGCAAAAGTGCAATATATTTATGTGTACAGTAAATGTATTTATTTATATCTGCACCTTATTGCTCTTTTATCCTGCCCTACAACAAGCTAATGTAACAACATGTCGTTCTTATCTGTACTGTAAAGTTCAAATTTGAATGACAATAAAGGAAGTCTAAGTCTAAATGTCTTTTGAAAACATAGGCAAAGTTTCGACACAGTTTCATTTTAATTTTTCTTGGTTACAGTCCACTTGCAATGGCTGTGCTATGCGAATGTTTCTATGATGTAATTTTAATTGATTCATATGCTCGACAGTAAGCATTTAGTGAACATGCTCACCACCGTCTTGTCGATGTGGTCTTGCAGTGAGTCGATCAGCAGGTCGCCCACAGGCTGCCAGCTAGACTTGGCCTCTTCGGCCTGGGTCAGCCGCAGATCCAGCTGGTCCATGGAGCTCTGAAGCTCCTGCAGTCGCTCAAGGGCTTGTTCCACTTGATTTTGCCAGCCTCCAGCGTGGCCTCTCAGACGCTCCCAACGCTCCCTCACGTCACCTGTCTGCCTGCGGATGGCCCGAGCCAACCAGCGAGCCTTCTCTTCCGGGCTGGGGTCTGAATGAGAGAAAAGACATCATAGGCCTTGCTCACACTGTAGGTCAATTCTGATTTTTTTTGTTGCCTGTATCAGATTTTTCATGTCAATGTGAACAGTGCTATTCTGATTTTTTTCAAATTAAACTTTGTCTCTTTCTTAAGTGAATATAAATCAGATATGTATCCAATGCGACTGCAGTCTGACAGATCGGTCGCGTTCATCCAACCAATACGTCATCAAAAAGCGATGTGCCATAAGTCTTCGCTAAAATAGAAAGTTGAGCAGACAACAGGCAAAAATAATGTTTTCGGAACCCACATCAATGTTTCACCACTCTTGTCTCCGACAGCTCGCCCACACGCTCTTTGGAGCAGACGTCGAAACAAACGTCCCACAAACTGCAAGAGCCAAAATGCTTGCCCTCTTCCTTTTTTATCTTCTACTTGCATTCGTTTCAGAAAATGTTGACCTTGATTGCACAAAATCCGTGAAATTGCCACAAATATGTCAGTAGTGTGAATGTTGTCTGTCTATCTGTGTTGGCCCTGCGATGAGGTGGCGACTTGTCCAGGGTGTACACCGCCTTCCGCCCGAATGCTGCTGAGATAGGCTGCAGCACCCCCCGCAACCCCAAAAGGGACAAGCGGTAGAAAATGGATGGATGGATGTCAGAACTGAGCCACGTTTATTCCCGTAAACACTGCAACTAGTGTGATGTCAGGACGTCATGTCTGCTTGTGGGTCAAATTGTGTTTTGTTTTGTAATGTGAATGAAAACTTAAAAAGATCGTATTTGACAATAAAATCCGAATTGGACATCCCACCCTGCAGTGTGAAGGTAGCCTTTGTACACTATATTGCCAAAGTATTTGGCCACCTGCCTTGACTCACATATGAACTTGAAGCGCCATCCCATGGAATTGTCCAAAATGTTTTGGTAACCTGGAGCATTCAAAGTTCATTTCACTGGAACTAAGGGGCCAAGCCCAACTCCTGAAAAACAACCCCACACCATAATTCCTCCTCCACCAAATTTCACACTCGGCACAATGCAGTCCAAAATGTAGCGTTTTCCTGGCAACCTCCAAACCCAGACTCGTCTATCAGATTGCCAGATGGAGAAGCGTGATTCATCACTCCAGAGACCGTGTAAAGCACATCACCACTGGACTCTAGAGCAGTGGAGACGTGCTTTACACCACTGCATCCGACGCTTTACATTGGACTTGGTGATGTATGGCTTAGATTCAGCTGGTCGGCCATGGAAACCCACTCCATGAAGCTCTCTGCGTACTGTACGTGGGCTAATTGACGTTTGGAGCTCTGTAGCAACTGACTGTGGAGAAAGTTGGCGACCTCTTTGCACTATGCGCTTCAGCATCGGCTGACCCCTCTCTGTCAGTTTACGTGGCCTACCACTTCGTGGCTGAGTTGCTGTTGTTCCCAAACGCCTCCATTTTCTTATAATAAAGCCGACAGTTAACTTTGGAATATTTAGGAGCGAGGAAACTGGATTTCTTGCAGAGGTGGCATCCTATGACAGTTCCACGCTGGAAATCACTGAGCTCCTGAGAGTGGTCCATTCTTTCACAAATGTTTGTAGAAACAGTCTCCATGCCCAAGTGCTTGATTTTCTACACCTGTGGTCGGGCCAAGTGATTAGGATACCTGATTCTCATCGTTTGGATGGGTGGCCAAATACCTTTAGCAATATAGTGTAAGTAACACTTGGAGGATGCCCTGTGGAATGCATTGGGTTATCTCCAATCATGCTTGAGCGTGATTGACGTCTAATTATTATTTTTTGTCATGCACACAACAATAAAAATCCAATGAGAGTCGATCAGACAAAGTCCTTTAAGACAGCATAGCGCCAATCTGATGATATTCAATCTACTTTGATGAAACAACATGCGCACACTCTGATCTTCACTCTTTTTTATCTATTTTTATTACCAGACTACACTTTGATAGCCACGTCAGCGATGTCTGCAGACCCTCTGATGTCTCGCCACACCCACATCACACCCTCTTGGTTTGCCTTAATTACTTACGGCAGCATTTGAAGGCAAATATGCTGACTTGATAAAACGCCAGATCATAGCTGAGTGAGTCGTTGCATCATTTTAATTTTGAGGTGTTCCAGATTTAGGCTAAAACTAATTTTAGCATTAGCTTGGATCTTAAGCACTTAGATCTTAAAATAATAGTTGTAGAATAGTTTGTAGAGTAACATTTGGACATTTTTCTATACATTTGAAAACCAATAACGATTGGTATTCTGCCGGATGACTACTCGAACAGTGTATTCAGTGGAGGAAAGACAGAGCGCCTTAAACAATTGCAAGCCACTTTAATGATTGACATGTTGACCGCCCCGTAATAAACCATCTAATAACTGATAGTAGAATCAGATCATGCAGGAAAGCAAGATTTTAAATATGAAAGTCTAAGGACCTGAGCTAGTAAGATCCTAATAACACGCAATAAACAGCGTGTGCAAACAATAACATTGCATGTACTAATAGTGAGCGGGTTGTGTGTGATCTACTAAGACTGTGTACAATTGAGAAGTGGTGCAGATTGCCTTATTTAAAAGAGTTTTTTTCCGTGCACGAGGCGGCTTTCACCACAGAGACATCTTGATCATTTACTGCACATGTTATCACATCTGTGGCGTTTTGCTATACTTTCAGACATGCAGCAGACATGTACCACTTTTTATGGGCATTTTCGAAGCAGTCTTGCGGTGCATCTACAATGGAAACAACTTTCTGTTCTTTTTCTTTAGCACACTGAAGTTGCACTCATGGAAGAGGCTGACACTAGCTGCGAGTTTGCGCTCCAGAGTCCAGACGCAAGAAAATGCATATTAAATGTTTTTGGTTCACATAGGAGATATGTTAATATATATGAAAAAACAAACTTAATTGAAAGAAAAACGCCATCAGACATCAAAACACAATAACTGAATTCATTTTAATCAACTCCTTAATAGGGCAGCAACTAACAATTGTTTTGATAGTCGAATAGTCAACGATTATCTTAACAATTAGTCAACTCATCAGATAACAAAAGCATACACATATTTAATAGCTCTCATTTTTCTATCGACTTTTAAATGCAGCTTAAGTTATTTTAGGCATCTGCTTATGAACAACAAAAATGACTAATTTATTCATAAATATTTATTTTTACTGTAAATGTGCTGCTCATTCAGCTGTTCCAAATATTTTAATCACTAATAAAATGTTGTCCATTTAAAAGAAAGCAAAGACAAAGTTCTGAAAAACATTTACCCTTGTCTACGTAATTAAAAAAAAGTTAATATAGCGGCAATAAAAACAAACAACAAAACCAAAAATCTAACTTCCTCAAAAAGAAAAGCATTTTGTGATGATGTTTAAAAAGCTACAAACCTGGTATATAGATTATTGATTAACTCTTGGCAGTTTTAGCACTCAATGTGTAGAAATAATAATGCTAGATTCATTCCTAAAATGTTGGCTATCTAATAGATTATATGTTTAATATTATGATACCTCTGCATTGGTGCCTGTCTGTCTCTCTCTCTGTGTGTGTGTGTGTGTGTGTGTGTGTGTGTGTGTGTGTGTGTGTGTGTGTGTGTGTGTGTGTGTGTGTGTGTGTGTGTGTGTGTGTGTGTGTGTGTGTAGGTGCATGCGCACGCGGTTCGCGTTTGTTAAAGTGCCTTTTTTTACGGCATTGCAAATTGACGCCGCTTTAAAACGTACGTGAATTGATGTAGAAAAAGTTTAGCTGGCTGACTTTGGCTAAAATGATAGTGAAAGTTATTTTTCACATAATTTCGTCTCACTCTTGTTAGCTCGCTAGCAAGGTAGAAGCTTACAATCGTACTGAGGCTGTCTCCGCATCCTCCCTCCAAATTTTTGACATTATGTCTCCGCTTTAAATGCTCGCATATCCTCACACTTTATATGTTATCAATGGCAATGTTTTTGCGAGAGACCCACTTCTGCCCGGAAAAACACGAGTTATGACGTCACAACTGTTGTCGACAAATATAATTGTCGGCGACAAATGTTATTGTTGACATTTGTCGACTAATTGTTGCAACACTACGGCGTGGCGAAGTTGGTAGAGTGGCCGTGCCAGCAATCGGAGGGTTGCTGGTTACTGGGGTTCAATCCCCACCTTCTACCATCCTAGTCACGTCCGTTGTGTCCTTGGGCAAGACACTTCACCCCTTGCTCCTGATGGCTGCTGGTTAGCGCCTTGCATGGCAGCTCCCGCCATCAGTGTGTGAATGTGTGTGTGAATGGGTGAATGTGGAAATACTGTCAAAGCGCTTTGAGTACCTTGAAGGTAGAAAAGCGCTATACAAGTATAACCCATTTATTATTTATTTACTTAAGTCATTCAGCAGCTATAAAATGATATTGCTGAAAAGACAATATGTCTCATGTTTTTGTTTGTGACAGTCCATATATGTTGACAAGCATACGTAGGACAGAGCTGCAGTGCAATCACCTCCTTTCTCATAGCCTTGTGTGTACCTGTTTTAATACACGCAAACCTTCAGTAGATCAGCCCCTTAGTGATGATTGAAACAATGATTGACAAGCCTGAACAGTAATTATAAAGCTGACCCATGACAGTACATTCTGCCAGTGAAGGAAAGAAAAGTGACTTATAAATGCAAGCCTAGGATGATACAACTATATGATTTGATGATACAATTATTTTACAAAATGATCGCTCGAAAGCAGCTGGGATAGGCTCCAGTACCCACCCTCCTCCAATCAAATTCATCCAAGGGTGTTCTATCGCAGTGGTCCCCAACCACCGCGGACCGATTGGTACCAGGCCGCACAAGAAAAAAAAAAGAAAAAAAACTTTTTTTTTTTTTTTTTTTTTAATTAAATCAACATAAAAACACAATATATACACTATATATCAATGTATATCAATACAGTCTGCAGGGATACAGTCCGTAAGCACACATGATTGTATTTCTTTATAAAAAATAAAAAAAAATCACCCCCCCCAGTCCGCGGGACAAATTTTCAAGCGTTGACCAGTCCGCAGCTACAAAAAGGTTGGGGATCACTGTTCTATCGGGACTCCATGAGGGAGAGTGTGGGGCCCGCTCTAAACTGTTCCCACAAGGTTGGGAGCATTGAATTGTCCAAAATGTTTTGGTGCAGCTGCTCGGCTATGGAAACCCATTCCATGAAGCTCTCTGCGTACTGTACATGGGCTAATTGGAAGGTCACATGAAGTTTGGAGCTCTGTAGCAACTGACTGTGCAGAAAGTCAGCGACCTCTTTGCACTATGCGCTTCAGCATCTGCTGACCCCTCTCTGTCAGTTTACGTGGCCTACCACTTCGTGGCTGAGTTGCTGTTGTTCTCAAACTCTTCCATTTTCTTATAATAAAGCCGACAGTTGACTTTGGAATATTTAGGAGCGAGGAAATTTCACGACTGGATTTGTTGCACAGATGGCATCCAATAACAGTTCCACGCTAGAAATCAGTGAGCTCTTGAGAGCAGCCCATTCTTTCACCAATGTTTGTAGAAACAGTCTCCATGGTTAAGTGCTTCATTTTATACACCTGCCAAGTGATTAGGACACCTGATTCTGATCATTTGGATGATCAGAATAGTGTATGTACTAAGCCTTAGAAATGATTGAAATAATAATTGACAAAGAGACTGTTCATGTCGCAACTTGGACTATGGAGCAGCTTACTGCGAGGCTTTCGCAGCTCGCTGAGATGAATGTTTTCCCGTGGTGCAAATCGACTTGACTGGACATGGCTTGAAGGTAAATACATGCTTAATCTTTGACTATAAAAAGAACAAACAAAAGGCGCGCACAAGGCGGAGACACAAACTTAGCGTATGAGCAAAATCGTAAACACATAGCCTGAACTATGGCCATAAACAAAACACTTGCTGTGGCGTGAAAAGTCAAAACAACAGAGCAATGGCATGAGCACTATGGCATGGACCGCGTAATCATTGGAGTATCAGGAGTAATGTTGCCAGGCCGACTACCTGGCAACTACAGGCTTAAATAATAGTGACATGATTAACACAGGTGTGTGAGTCCAAACAAATCAGGTGCGTGAGTCCAAATGAATCAGGTGAAACCAATGAGCTGTCATGGAAACCAAAACAAGGGAGCGTAAACAGGAACTAAAAGAGTCCAAAAACCAACAGAACCTAACCAAACAAAACATGACCACAGAAGATGACAGTTCAATGACTGCCTGAACAGTGACAACTAATTAAAACTGAGAAAAACACAACTAAAGAAAAGGAAAAGTTGTGATCGGTTATGATTGACATCAGTGATGGTCAGTAACAAGCAACGTGTAACTAAGCTATGTAGCTTAACTACATTTTCCAGTAGCTTGGCTACTTTTTTAACGAGTACCTTTTCCTGCAGCTTAATTACTTTTAGACCCATGTAGCGAGGTAGCTTACATCAAAGCTACAAAGAAAGAAAAAGAACTGCGAATTCAGGCCCCCCAAAAACATGGGAAAAATTACAATGACCTGGATGAATGAGAACATTTATACATGCAGAGAAAATCCATGATGTTTGGTTGGTGTTCGTATGATGAGTCACAATTGCCTACGATTAGGGCGAAACATCAAGGACTGGTCAATCAGAGTCAAGTTAAGGAGGGTCATTGAAACTAGTAAGCACAATCATAACAGTAACACACTAATGTCAAATGACAACAAGGGAGTCGAAGACAGAGAGACGCTTCAAGCTGACGACTCAACAACAAAAAAAACATACGTAAAGAAGGCAGAGGAAATTTATCCCGCAGATTAGATTTTTCCTTTAGTGATGAAGATGACATGCAGGAAACCCACAATGAAATGTGTTCTTGGTTATATTTAGACAGATGTATGCATTTAGAGAAAACAATGCCCAAAATCTAAGTTTTTAGTTGTTTACTCTGTAAACCAAAATCATAACTGCTCTCATCATCGAATACGTCCAACACAAATTTAGGAACACACATTAAGGTGAGATTAATTCATGAAAAGTTTTACTGCACATAACCATTACCAAATGTCCACAAACAACACGCAAGTCATTGTGTTTTTTTTGTCAAGATATAGATAGATGCTGTTTTCTTTCCATTTTTTTTTTTACTGTAGGCAGAGAAAATGAATAACATTTTAGGGGTGGGCAAAAGAAAAGGAAAACTAAATAAATACATACAGTAAATACATACCCCTAAAGGTAGTTGTAAGGTGTCCCAGCTAAATGACACGTAGTTGTTAGTAATGGACCCTTATTGGACCCTTTCACACTCTAAGTTACATTAACATTGATGTTATACATGTGGGCCCAAAGATATGAATGCCGTTAAACATAGCTTTGATGTAGCTTGTAATGTAGCTTACTACAATATCCAAGTAGCTTGCCCATCACTGATTGACATGTAGACCACCCAATGACTAGATATAGCAAATGATTGAAGTTGCTACAATAATCATTCACATTAACACATAGGGGGTGACATTAAAACCAATGAAAGTTCTGCCCAATGACCGCATTAACAATGGGACAAATAAAAAAGGACATCTGGTTACCGTTTTTGCGAAAAGACCGTCGGACCATGCGGGAAAGTGAGACTGAAAACTAATACAACACTCAGTGGCGATTGAAACATGGTTTGACAAGTATTGTAGACCACCCAATGACTGTTTCAAGAGTAAGATGTAGGTTCGATGACACAATTTGACATACTGTAATGATTTCTATGTAGACCACCCAATAACTGCCTGATCAATTACCCAAAACATGAAGATCATGTAGATCCCCCAATGACTAGATATGGCCGATGATCAGGTTGTAACAGTAATCATTGACATTACCATCCACAGAGTGACATCACAACCAATCAAAGTGTTATGTTAATTGCGTAATGACTACATGAACAGTCTGTGGTTTAAAAAAAAGGACATCTGGTTTGTTTTGCGAAAAGACCATTCGACCATGCAGGAAAGCGAGACTTAAAGCCACTGCAACCCTTAGTGACAATTGTACTAATGATTAACAAGTACTGTAGACCACCTAATGCCTCAAAAGTAAGATGTACAGTAAGTGTGATGCCACAATACAACACTCAGTGGCGATTGAAACACGGTTTGACAAGTATTGTAGACCACCCAATGACTGTCTCAAGATCAAGAGTAAGATGTAGGTTCGATGACACAATTTGACATACTGTAATGATTTCTATGTAGACCACCCAATAACTGCCTGATCAATTACCCAAAAGCCAGCCAATGAGAATATAATTAGATCGTAATGGAAGGAACAATTGCAAGCCTTAATAAAAATTGACATGTAGAACCCCCAATGACTGCTTGATCAATTATATTGACATCGACATGGAGGGGGTGTTGTTTCAAAGTGCTATGCATCATAAGTGACCTATCGACAATGAGTGATTAAAAAGCTGGACAGTGACTTTTGGCGAACCAACCTGTCTTTGGATGCATGTTCTTGCGTGGTTCTCCAGGACCTTCGATGGGCTGCTCGGCCAGAAACATCCGAGCTTGTTCTAACGTGCTCATCACCAGCTGCTCGCGTTCCTTCAGCTCAGTCTGTAATGTCTGCAGACAGGTAGACATATAGCGCAATTTCAGGGTTTGTTTTAAAACTTTAGTATAAAGTAATGAGTGTTTTTACAAGTGTAATAAAGGGAGGCGAGGTGTTTAACGAGGGCAAGACCAGTCATACAAGTAAACAATAAAAGCCGAATAAGAATGAGAAAAAAAATTGAAACTGAAGTGAAGCTCCTGCATTTTCCTCAAAGAGAAGACGGCAGGCTGATTAATGAGCTAATTAATGCATTTCCTGTGCAGGTTTTTGCACGTCTGTGACTCCTGTCTTCCGATGTGGCCGGTGGAGATGAACTCTGTGTGAACCTGGCGGCTTCTGCGAAGATTTCATCACATCACGAAAGAGGTGCTTGGGATTAACATCACAGGCCGAAGAGGCACAGCAGATGTTTACTTTCCGGCTTTAATGGTGGTGACGAACAACACTGGCAACAGCTCATTAAGGCGCCTATCGGGTGACCATACTCCGGTACCGTAGAGGCGGTGTTACTGAGGGCAATGAGAGAATCAAGGAAGGTCAGATGGGGTATTTTCTCAGAGGGCGCTGTTAAATTAGCCAAGTGATGTTAAGAATAAAGTGAATTGCTGGCCGTGCAGGAGAACCCCTGCAGGAATTATCATTAGAGCGCGACAACAAAAGCACACGTCAAACTCATTCTTTTATGAACCAATGGCTCAGATAACCATGAATGGAAGCCACCGCTTTAACCTTAGCCAACGACACAACATATAATCTTCACAGTCCGCCATAAAAACAGACGGAAGCCGGGGGTGGGGGTTAAGGGTTATAAACGAGTGTAATCATTCTTGTTTTAATATACGTGTGACCCCACGAGACTCGGTTGCCTATCGAGGTGTGTGATTGCTTTACGAGAAGGCCATGTAGTGAACCACACCATGAGGCAACTTGATTAGCTCAGTTTTGCGACACAAAAATATTAAAAAATATATATATATTAGTGGTGTAACGGTACACAAACATTTCGGTTCGGTACGTACCTCGGTTTAGAGGTCACGGTTCGGTTCATTTTCGGTACAGTAAGACAACAACAAAATATACATTTTTTGGTTATTTATTTACAAAATTTGTAAACAATGGCATAACATACATATACCCACAGGGTCCATTGCCAGGGTTAATGTGGTCAACATATATAAAATAAAAACTAAATATGATAAGGCTCAGAATGGTTTCTTAACAAAACCTTTCTACATATAAAGTGCTTTTTTTGATTGATTGATTGATTGAGACTTTTATTAGTAGATTGTACAGTACAGTACAGTACATATTCCGTACAATTGACCACTAAATGGTAACACCCGGATACGTTTTTCAACTTGTTTAAGTCGGGGTCTACGTTAATCAACATTAAACTGCCTCAAGTTGTTGCTCAGATTAAATAAAATAACAAAACATTTCTTCTACATATAAAAAGTGCAACATTAAACAGTTTCAAGTCAACTCGGCCTCAGATTATCTTTTCTTCCCACCGCCCAGCCTGGCTAACTTGGCAGTAAGAGGATATATGGGCTTATTGTTCTTCCACTATAGAAGTGGGTCAAAATCTAGTTTCTAATGCAATATGGTCTTAAATCTGCTGCTACTATAAAAACATTTGTTATTGTTTTAGCCCTGCCTGACTCGCCGAGGAGAGGCTGCTTGAATGCGGTGGTGACACTTCAAATGGGTTAGCATGTTTGACGTGTTGTCAGAAGCTGCTGCTGAACAATGTTGGCAAACCTCTGTC
This sequence comes from Nerophis lumbriciformis, assembly GCF_033978685.3. Taxonomy (NCBI): domain Eukaryota; kingdom Metazoa; phylum Chordata; class Actinopteri; order Syngnathiformes; family Syngnathidae; genus Nerophis; species Nerophis lumbriciformis. The sequence continues at coordinate 20,742,895 of NC_084581.2, forward strand.
CTCCATTGTTGTATCGCGCAGCCAAATTGTTCCCAAACGGGAGATCTTAACAAGGCAGGAGGGTCTTCCAGCTCTGGCTTTTACATGTTGTAGTAGCCCGGTCGTTGTCAGCATGCCGTGTGTTGTGCCTCGGTGTGCATTTTTTACACAACGTGCGGTACACTACTTAATATGTCCGTGTGGAAACTCGTTCGGTACACCTCCGAACCGAACCCCTGTACCGAAACGGTTCAATACAAATACATGTACCGTTACACCCCTAATATATATATATATATATATATATATATATATATATATATATATATATATATATATATATATATATATATATACTATTTTCAAATGTAACACCATTGCACATATTACAGTTATAAAAATACTAATAAAAACCCAGAAAATAAACAAATTAATAATAAAAACAATTAAAAATGAAAATATTTTTATTTATTTATTATTTTATTTTGAAAAGCAAAAACTGAAAATTAAAACAAAAAACAAGAAAATAAAATCATTGTCACAGCAGTGAGACCTGACCACGCACAGCACGATCGAAAACGGTTTGTGTCCTCCATACAATCGCACCTGAGTGCTACCACCTGAACCCTAGATTAAATGAGGTTACCATAACAACGGTCCCATCCCTGATGGGGACCAGTGACAACCGTTAGCATGAACAGAGGCCAGCAATCATTTATAGAAAACAAAATAAAAACAATATAAACAAAATAAGGACATTTGGCTCCAACAATCATTATTTTATAATTATAAGGTTCTGGTTCAGTTCCTGCTTTCGGTCCACCCAGGACTTGGACCGTAGTCCTCCAGAATGAGAGTCGAGCGTATTAGGCACCGAGCCAAAAGCCCCAGCTGTCAACTCAGTGTCAAACACTACTCTTAAGTTTGTCAAGGAGTGAGGTTTACAAATGTACAACATACACACGATCCGGCAAAGAAGAGGCTGAAACGTTGGAGGAGACGAAAGCCGAGAGAGTGCGACATTGTAACAATGCAAATTTAGAACTTGGAGCCTGGCTATGCAGAATTAATGTATTGCTTACCCAAATCAACTGGAAACATCTGGACCAAACAGACAACTGTACATCGAGTGAGTCACTATACTATTGATCATGATACACCTCCCAGGGGGTGATCAAGATTGATGGGTCAAATGCAGAGAATCATTTCGCCACACCTAGTGTGTGTGTGACAATCAGTGGTACTTTAACTTTTTAACTTTTAACATGCAACAGGTTACTGTACACTACAGTACACACACTGTCTAGCTAGCTGTGTACAAACAAAACATGAAATATGGGCTAATACTTTACAGATACTTTAAAGGCCTACTGAAACCCACTACTACCGACCACGCAGTCTGATAGTTTATATATCAATGATGAAATCTTAACATTGCAACACATGCCAATACGGCCGGGATAGCTTACTAAAGTCCAATTTTAAATTTTGCGCGAAATATCCTGCTGAAAACGTCTCGTATGATGACGTCAGCGCGTGACGTCACGGATTGTGGAGGACATTTTGGGACAGCATGGTGGCCAGCTATTAAGTCGTCTGTTTTCATCGCAAAATTCCACAGTATTCTGGACATCTGTGTTGGTGAATCTTTTGCAATTTGTTCAATGAATAATGGAGACAGCAAAGAAGAAAGCTGTAGGTGGGAAGCGGTGTATTGCGGGCGGCTGCAGCAACAACACATACACAGCCGGTGTTTCATTGTTTACATTCCCGGAAGATGACAGTCAAGCTTTACCATTGGCCTGTGGAGAACTGGGACAACAGAGACTCTTACCAGGAGGACTTTGAGTTGGATACGCAGACGCGGTACCGTGAGTATGCATGCAGCTGCGGCTTCCAAACATTTGATCGCTTGCCCGTACGTGCGTGCCGCTATGTGCATGTCACGTACGTAACTTTGGGGACTTTGGGGAATTATATGTGCTGTATGAACTTTGGGGAGGTGAACGGTACTTTGGGCTGTGGGATTGAGTGTGTTGTGCAGGTGTTTGAGTTGTATTGGCGGGTTGTATGGACGGAAGGGGGAGGTGTTTGTTATGCGGGATTAATTTGTGGCATATTAAATATAAGCCTGGTCGTGTTGTGGTTAATAGAGTATATATATATGTCTTGTGTTTATTTACTGTTTTAGTCATTCCCAGCTGAATATCAGGTCCCACCCGCCTCTCAAAGCATCTTCCCTATCTGAATCGCTCCCACTGCCCTCTAGTCCTTCACTCTCACTTTCCTCATCCACAAATCTTTCATCCTCGCTCAAATTAATGGGGAAATCATCGCTTTCTCGGTTCGAATCGCTCTCGCTGCTGGTGGTAAACAATGTGCAGATGTGAGGAGCTCCACAACCTGTGACGTCACACCCGTCTGCTACTTCCTGTAGAGGCAAGGCTTTTTTATCAGCGACCAAAAGTTGCAAACTTTATCGTCGATGTTCTCTACTAAATCCTTTCAGCAAAAATATGGCAATATCGCGAAATGATCAAGTATGACACATAGAATGGACCTGCTATCCCCGTTTAAATAAGAAAATCGCATTTCAGTAGGCCTTTAATATGATTGTTCATGTTTTTCATTGAGTACAAATTGGTGTCGTATCGCAGTGTTTCGTCCTGACGTACAAACTATCTTATTTCTTTCCGTAGTTAGCTTTTATGGCTAATACCGAAGCACGCCGATGTGTTACTACGATAGAAAAAGACTTCCTCGGTGTTCGCTCTAACAATAACAATGTCGCTACAGCTTGGTTACTATGAAGTATTGTTGACGGTTTTTGGATGCATTTTTAAAGAGATTTAGAGGTAGAATGGATTGCTCCCACTAGCTGCATTGCTCGCCACCAAGAACGAGCCAATTTCTTTGTTAGAATGCGAAAAAAAACTACAAACTTTTGTCCTCTTGTGGCTTTGTGGTTAGAGTGTCCGCCCTGACACTGGAAGGTTGTGAGTTTCAACCCCGGCCGAGTCATAACAAAGACTATAAAAATGGGACCCATTACCTCCCTGCTTGGCACTCAGCATCAAGGGTTGGAATTGGGGTTTAAATCATCAAATGATTTCCGAGCGCGGCCACCGCTGCTGCTTACTGCTCCCCTCACCTCCCAGGGGGTGAACAAGGGGATGGGTCAAATGCAGAGGATAATTTCACCACAGCTAGTGTGTGTGTGACTATCATTGAGACTTTAACTTTAACTTTAAATTAGTAATGTTTTATTCTTTTTTTTCAACCAATTAACTCAACTTTGTTTATATTTTAAGTATATTTCATTTTTGAGATCTGCTAATATTTTTCTAATTAATTCATAAAATAGTAGTATTTTTTTAATTAACATTTTTTTGTAAAACTTTGTTATTTTATTTTTATTTTGAGAGCTTTTAGTATTTTAGATTAGGGTTGTCTAAAATGTTTCCACCTAGAGCTGCATACTGAAAAGCCAAGAAAATATATTTTAAAAAAAGGTGCTAAAAACATACATATATTTACAAACAAAACTTTGTGTCATAGGTGACTAAGTATATAATTATTCATTATTTGTTTAAAATGTTCAGCTTTTTGTCATTTCATGTCGATGTTTTGCTCTTTTTTCTTACATTTTTACTGTTCTTTTTTTAAGAAAGGTATGGGATGATTTGAAAATACACAACTTTTTACATTTTTACAGACATGTTTGGTATATTTACACAAAATATGGGTGTCAGATCGGTATCGGTATGAATTTTACACACACATCAACCCTAAACATATGATTTTCCTTTTTCCAAATGTTGAAAAAAAAAAAAAAGAGATGTGATCATAATCAATAATAGAATTATTACTTAAATATGACAATAAAACACTTAAAAACAATGATAGCAACACTCTCACACATCATACAAAAAATATTTTAAAAACCTGAAAATTATATTTCTTTTATTTGTAACGTTCATATTAATAACTACCGGTACATAAATCAACACAAAAAAGGAAGCATGACTACATTTAAATTGTAACACATATCTGACTTTTTTTTCTATCCAAAAAAAATGTAAATGTGATTATTTTACCTGCCAAGTGATTGCAATTATTCTTGTTTTAATATTTGTGTGACCCAAGGGGACTCTTTTGCCTGGTGTGTGATTGCTTTAAATATTGCTTTACATATGCATATAAATGCAGCTGCATTTTCACTAGCATGTTACATTTTTTGGGATCAATTTTACTGTATGATTTCAACATCTCCATAATACAAGTTGATAGAAAAGTGATTTTCTGCTTTTTCTTCTGCTTCCATTTTTGCCCTTTAACCTTTATTCCTGAGGTGAATCAGGCAACATTTCACACAGTTCCCCAAGGGTCTTAAAAGTACAACTATTCTTGTAACCAACGCAAAAGCCTGTCTATTAAAATGGGATCAGAAAGAAAGACGGCACGAATAAAATAGTTTAAAACCTGGACATAAGCCTAAAGTGTTCCTGTCTGCACAAAAATCTGTAGACTTCAAGCAGAATAGACAGTAACTTAGTCAGGAGGTTGAATAAGGCAAAAAGTTACTTGTGAGAAGCCTCGGTAGGAAATAGAATGTATTCGATAAGGTGTTAGGACTTTTCAATCAAAGACTCATACTAAAGTTAAGAAATGTTTTGTTTGCTGAAGGTCTCCCCTTAAAATTGTGACGTTGCTGACATAAACACTGTCTAGTCATTGGAGCTCGCAAAAAAAGTTGTATAAGCACTGAACAGTAATGTCTAAAGTGAATTTACTGTTGCCATGGCAATGACAAAGATGCTGCACTCTCCTTAGTTGTTCTTTTTAAGGGACAATTTAATACATAAGTGCAGTCTTCTTATTTTTTAACATTTAGTTATGAAACATATTGTACTGGAGCACTTTCGTCTTGTGATATTACATTCAAAGAAAGATGATTATGATTGTTTTACAAACAGACATTTAATTTGTATGTATTGGCTTTGACCAAGGGATAGGAATAAAGGCTAATAGTATAGTAGTATAGTACCGCGATGCTAATGAATCATATTTGGTACTATACCGCCTCTAAACGTCATGTCATTGTTGTTTTTACAAGCAGAGGAGCATGTTCGGCAGCGCACAATCATGGAGTACTTACAAGCAGACACAGTGTGTAGACAGAAAAGAGAGAATGGACGCATAACACTGAAACACCCTCAGGAAGAGGTGCTTTAAGACATGGCTTGCCAGCTAGCGGCTAAAGTCCAGCCGCAGTCTGCAATGTTTTAGCTACTTCTACATCACTAATCCTTTATTCGTCTCCATGGCGACAATTAGAGTGAGTTTCTTACAAGTATCATCCCTGCAGGACGAGGAATAGCTAAACAAATGCCATTGGTGGATCTACACCTAACATCCACTGTAATGATACCAAGTACAGTAGCGTATCTAGTCGATACTACTATGATTACGTCGATATTTTTTAGCATCACAAACTCTTTTTTTCATTTAAAAAAAATGTATATTATGTTTATAAACTCAGGAAATATGTCCCTGGACACATGAGGACTTTGAATATGACCAATGTATGATCCTGTAACGACTTGGTATCGGATTGATACCCAAAGTTGTGGTATCATTAAAAAAAAACAATCATTGGCACTTTAACTTTAACTAATGTAAAGTATCCAAACAAGAGAAGAATAAGTGATTATTACATTTTAACAGAAGTGTAGATAGAACACATTAAAAGAGAAAGTAAGCAGATATTAACAGTAAATGAACAAGTCGATTAATAATTCATTTTCTACCACTTGTCCTTAATAATTTTGACAAAATAATAGAATGATAAATGACACAATATGTTACTGCTAATGTCAGCAGCTAAATTAGGAGCCTTTGTTTGTTTACTTACTACTAAAAGACAAGTTGTCTTGTATGTTCACTATTTTATTTAAGGACAAACTTGCAATAAGAAACATATGTTTAATGTACTCTAAGATTTTTTGTTAAAATAAAGCCAATAATAAAAAATTTTGTGGGTTCCTTTATTTAAAAAAGTATCGAAAAATACCGAAAAAGTATCGAAATACATTTTGGTACCGGTACCAAAATATTGGTATCGGGACAACACTAATATGTAGTACATACTATCGGTCATTTTTGAGACATTGGTAAGATTAAATAAGCTCTGCTTCTTCCGACTCCTCTTCGAACATGTCGAATTGTCCAAGTGTAACCATGTAATGTTCCGCAGTGCAACTTGTTAAAAAATGACTGAAACAAATAAAAACATATTACTATGGTTCTTAAACAAATAAACTATGACCAAATTATTAGATTTTCCTAAGACCCAGCGTCTTCTGTAGTGAACATTTATTTTGTCAGTCACAAAAATGGTCCCGTTATGCAAAATACAAATATCCACAGCAGAGGATGCTAGTTCTTGGGAGGTACGTACCATAACACAATTAACATTATAAATAAATACTTACTTTTCAGCAACAAAAAGTTATTTAATTGTTGTTAAAATGAATACATGACCACACATGAACAGGAATGAGCCACTAGGTAAATACAAGGTAAATACAGTACATTTATAGAAGATATGCACAAGCTTTAAGTTAAAAAGGCTTTCAATTCCTCTGAAAAAATCCTATCTGGACAGTGAGTGATAAGACATGGCTGCTGTGTTTTTAAGATAAAAGCTCCAGCGCCGTTTAAATCGCACATAACAGAAGGACTGAGCTTGTTCAGCTAAAAGAGAAAGAAAGGGAATTTTGTCTCGCTCTTTTAGTGATGGCCCACCTTGGCTGACTTTGTGCGTTGTGCCCTCTGTATGATTGAGGCTGAGCGGTCTGATTCCAGATGTGTGTGTTTGATTGTGTGTGCTCAAAAGAGTTTTATCAGTGACTCCAATAGGATCGCCTTCAGTCAAAACAAATGATCGAAGATTAGAATCTCTGAAGTTCAATGTTCCTTAAGGAGACATTTACTAATTTTGAGTTGAGTTGAGTTTTTGTTTATTTGGAACATGCATGCATACAACATGATACATCACAATGTCCAGTTTCTCTATTCAACATGTTCGAAAAGGAGTAGGCAGAAGCAAAGCTTATTTAATCCTACCCCTTTTCCTTTACATAGCAGTTGCTAAATCTTTTGTTCACTTCCTGTTCTCAATGTATTCACAATATACTTAATAAGTAATAACAATAAAAATGAATATATAAATAAATAATAATTACTGAAGTAAGTTATATTTCATATGGTGAGATGAGTAAGATTATCTAGAAAATGAATGGATGGATGAAATAAATTCAGAATGTTTATCTTCTTCTTTGTACTTTGTAAACACTTTAAGTTTGAAGAGTTTCTTGAAGTGGATCATATTAGTACATTGTTTGATTTCTTTGCTTAATCCATTCCATAATTTAATTCCACATACTGATATACTGAAGGTCTTAAGTGTTGTACGTGCGTACAAATGTTTTAATTTAAATTTTTAATTACATTTTTCTGTAAGATTTTGAACTGGTCATCAATGTTCCCCCTCAGGTGCGCACGTGCACAATTGCGCACTGCTTTACACGTCTGGCGCGCTCGTTGAGTCGTAAACTGCACATAAAATGAAATTCAACTTAAACTGTAAAAAATTTAACACATTAATTATGTAGCACTTTGCAATGTAATTTAATGAATTTCGTACAAGGATGACGAGCACAAGCAGCAGCTGCAGCATTCTGCGACGGGGCTGACCAGAGCCACTGCCAGTGATTAGATGCAGTTTACAACACGTGCTTACTTACGCAGCCAATCGATTAACCGATGTACGAACGTGCTTCGCGTGCTGCACATGTTGACTTGTTTTTTAGGTTTTTATAATCGCAACCTCTGTGATCACTTGGATGCTCGTTTTCAGGAGGATGAATTGAAAGAGTGGTCTGCAATCGACATTGAAGCACTGAGCTCAGACATTAATTCTGAGTATGGATCCACATATATCATTACTACACGGGCAAAGAAGTACGAGGCCATTCTCCGCCACCCACATATAGAGGCCATTAACAATGAATATGTTGAATTTATTTATTTTTTTAAATGCGAAAAACGAATAATTTTATTGATTTGGTTGAAACCATCTTTTCATGTAAAACCCTCAATTTGTTTGTTCACTTTTTAAAGATGGGATAAACATATTTTGAACATATCTAGATAAACCCCCCAAATGTTTTGTTAAAAAAAAACGTGGAGGGTTTTTTTGTACATAAAAGTGTTCACAAATTCAGAATAAAGTGGCCAGGATATGTATTTAAATAATCATATAACCTGCCATTATTCACTGTAATATGGTTATAAATATCTCAAGTTTTTTTTAGAGATTAGTTGATACACATAGGAATATAATCAGTAAATCATACGAATCATAATTATACATAATTATTATTATCATTGTATTATCGTTAGTGTATCTCCTGGGGGTTAAATCTCCCCGCCTTTAAAAACTGGTGACTACTCATTAGTTTATTATTCTTCGGTCTATCGTCAACAAAATAAACAAACAGTCGTACATTCATAAATTAAAAATGTTGCAGACCGAAAGGGTTTAGGCTGAAGTTGAACACTTATTGCGCCTAACCCTATAAACAATGTCAAGTACAAGATGAACTTCCAAAAATTATGAAATGTCCTTTGTACAACATATAAATACACATTATACACAACATAAACACAGTTAAATTATATACACAGTAAAGGCATGTGAAATATCCTTGTCCACGTGTTAAACCTTTGTACCAATTTATATACTATATACAAACAATTATACTTCCATTATTATTTATATCCCACATTTAGTTTTAATTAACATTGATCATAGTATTAACTACTGTGTTGATTCAAGAGAGATATATTTTTTCAAGACATTGGTCTTAAAGTGTTTTTTAAATGTGTGAATGGAACTGGAACATTTGAAGGAATCATCCAAGCTGTTCCACAGTTGAACCCCCCTGACACAAACACATCTACTTTTTAAGCTCGTTCTTATCTTAGCTTTCTGGAAGACAGCTGAACCTCTGAGGTCATAGGGATTCTCTCTGGGTTTAAATCTCTCCTGTAGACACCCAGGCAGCATGTGGTTATGAGCTTTGTACGTCACAATTGCAGTGTTGAGGTCAACAAGATTGTGCAGTTTTAATGTTTTAAATTGAATAAACAGGGCAATGGTATGGTCATGATAAATTGCATCATTTACAATTCTAATCACTTTCTTTTGAAGTAAGAATATAGAGTTGATGTTTGTTTTGTAATTGTTACCCCAGATTTCAACACAATAATTAAGATAAGGGAGTATGAAAGAATTATACAACATGTTAAGAGCCTTTTGATTTACGGAGTTTTTGATTTTATGTAACATAGCAATATTTTTTGCCATCTTTGTCTTAAGTATATGTATGTACAGTTTCCAATTTAATTTATCATCAAGTACATCATGAAAGAAAAACTTAAACAAGGATCAATTAGCACCTTTTTCAGATATGGTGGCTGCAGCACTCTGATGTGATGCGCTAAAGGGGGTACCACAACTTGTGGATATTAGGAATATTACATTTCCTCTTTTACTGTATTTCAAAATATGCGCTACAACAATGTAATTTCCCCATTGTGGGATACATAACAGTCTATCCCAGGGGTCGGCAACCCAAAATGTTGAAAGAGCCATATTGGACCAAATATACAAAAAAGTAATCTGTCTGGAGCCGCAAAAAATATAAAGATTTATATAAGTGTTCTAATGAAGACAACACATGATGTAATGACTAACAAAATGACTATGTGTCGCAGGCTGACGCAAATCTTCGTTGACAGAAATGTTGAAATGTAATATTTATTCTACACATTTTTACCACATTGGAAAACATTAGTAAAGGGTGAGATAACTCCTGGAAATGACTGTCTTAGAATGGCCAAAGGTATAGATGAGTGTGTCCAAGTTAAAGGAAACGTCAGGCTGTCTTCTTCTAATGGATTTATCACAATCTTTGCAAGCTTTGCTGTGGTCTGGAACAACATGGCACACAAACAACTATCAGAAATGCAGCCAATATTACATTTAGATAATGCGTCGTGAGACATGCACATATAAAAAAAATCCAAGATGGCGGCGCGCACAGACACAGCGGCTTACGGCTCTCCATTTCAGTGCTCTTTCTTCCTTCTTTTCTTCATGTTTTTTTTCCTTTTGTGCACCACCTGTACTGCAAACACCCGGTACACCCGCCAGTCACTCTTGGATATCGGTAACTCGCACCAGATATCTGTTTCGAGCAACTTTCACCACGAGCACAACATCCCAGATGACATAGCGAGAGCACAGGGCTCTCCGTGGTTTGTTGTCGGGTCTGGGAGACGGCGCAGACGGAGGAGGGAGAGGAAGCAGAAGCGTGGCCGCAGGTTCGGCGTCTTGCTCAGGCTTAGGAAACAACCCCACAAGCCACCTCTACCGAGCCTGTTCCTCTCTAATGCCAGATCCCTTGTACAGAAGATGGACGACCTGGAGTTACAACTTGCTGGAAACCGCTATGTTCGGGACTGTTGTGCTATGATTATCACCGAAACCTGGCTTCACCCGGAAATACCCGATGCTAGCATGCAGCTAGCCGGACGCACTTTGCTCCGCCGGGACAGAACTAAGGACTCCGGTAAGAGCAGAGGAGGGGGGCTCTGTATCTACGTGCATGAGAACTGGTGCAACAACGGGACAATCACTGAACAGCACTGTTGCCCGGACGTGGAGTACATGTCTGTTAGATGTCGGCCTTTTTTTCTCCCGAGAGAGCTGTCTGTTGTTATCATCACGGCTGTGTATATTCCACCGGACGCCAAAGTAAACACAGCGCTCTCTCTTCTGCTGAACACCGTCAACGAACAGCAGCGGGCCCACCCCGACGGTGTTCATATCATAGCAGGGGATTTTAATAAGGCCAATCTGAAGACTGTACTCCCTAAGTTCTACCAGCACGTGAAGTGTTCTACAAGGGGCAAGAACACCCTGGACCACGTGTATACCAACATAAAGCACGCGTACAGAGCTACACCCTTCCCCCAGCTTGGACAGTCAGACCATCTTTCCCTCCTGCTCTCTCCTACCTACACCCCCATCAGACGCCAGGCCAGGCCTATCACAAAGACTGTTATGACCTGGCCTGACGATGCACTCCCCAAACTTCAGGACTGCTTCCAACACACAGACTGGGACCTCTTCCAACAACAGGAGCTGGAGACAGCCACAGGAACGGTGCTGGACTACATAAAGTTCTGCATCGGGAATGTGACTGTGGAAAAAACCATCCGGGTTTACCCCAACAAGAAACCCTGGATGACCAGCCAGGTCCGCACACTCCTCAGGGCCCGCGACGCAGCCTTCAGGTCAGGGGACAGGGCACTGTACAGTGTTGCTAGAGCCGACCTGAAGAGAGGGATTAAAAAAGCAAAGGCGGACCACAGGAGGTGCATAGAGTCCCATCTGTCCAGCAAAAACTCACGGGAGGTGTGGCGGGGCATTCATGACATCACGAACTTCAGAGGCTGCAATATGACAACTGCGGATCAGAGTGCGACACTGGCAGAGGAGCTTAACTGTTTCTTTGCCCGTTTCGAAACCCCCCAGCGACACTCATCTGCTCCAGCCCTGCCCCCGCCCCCACCGGGCTCCGGCGCCACTCCACTCACTGTACAGGAGCACAGTGTCAGACGAGTGCTCCTGGCTGTGAACTCCAGGAAGGCTACCGGACCAGACGGAGTACCTGGAAAGGTGCTCAGGACGTGCGCCCACCAGCTCGCTCCCCCCCTCACCAGGATCTTCAACCTCTCCCTGGCTCAGGCAGTCATCCCATCCTGCCTGAAGTCATCTACAATAATCCCGGTGCCGAAGAAGTCTCCCATCACCAGCCTGAATGATTACCGACCAGTGGCCCTCACTCCGGTAATCATGAAGTGCTTCGAGCGACTTGTTCTCCAGCACATCAAGGACCATATCCCTCCAGACTTCGACCCCCACCAGTTCGCATACCGGGCGAACAGGTCCACAGAGGACGCCATCGCTGTTGCTCTCCACTCTGCTCTGAACCACCTGGAGCAGCAGCAGAGCTACGTCCGGATGCTCTCTGTGGACTATAGCTCTGCCTTCAATACAATAATCCCGGACAGACTCTGCAATAAACTGGACACTCTTGGCCTCCCCCCTCTCACAAACGCCTGGATAAGGGACTTCCTAACGGACCGACCCCAGAATGTGAGACTTGGCCCGCACCTCTCACCCTCCCGCACGCTGAGCATCGGCTCCCCACAGGGCTGTGTGCTGAGCCCCCTCTTCTACTGCCTTTACACCCATGACTGCAGTCCGGCCCACAGTGACAACCTTACCGTCAAGTTCGCCGACGATACCACAGTGGTCGGGCTCATCTCCAGGGGTGACGAGGCTGCCTACAGAGAGGAGGTCCTGAAGCTGACGGCCTGGTCTTCGGAGAACAACCTCGCTCTCAACACCAGCAAGACCAGAGAGATCATCGTCGACTTCAGGAGGAGCAGCACCGACCCTGCCCCCCTCTACATCAACGGCGAGCGTGTAGAGAGGGTCCACACCTTCAGGTACCTTGGAGTCCACATCTCTAATGACTTCTCCTGGACAGTCAACACCACATCAATCATCAAGAAGGCTCAGCAGCGGCTACACTTCCTTAGAGTCCTCGGGAAGTACAACCTGAAGCCTGACCTGCTGCTGACCTTCTACCGCTCGTCCACCGAGAGCCTGCTGACCTACTGTATTACGGTATGGTACGGCAGCTGCACTGCAGCAGACAGGGAGAGGCTGCAAAGAGTGGTCAAGACGGCTCAGAAGATCATCGGCCGCCCTCTCCCCTCTCTGACGGACATCTACACCTCCCGCTGCCTCAACAGAGCCAGTGCCATCATCAAGGACAGCACCCACCCTGGCTCTGACCTGTTCCACCTGCTGCCCTCTGGGAAGCGCTACAGGTGCATTAAAACCAAAACAAACAGGCTAAAGAACAGCTTCTTCCCCAGGGCCATAACCATCCTGAACGGACTGCCCCATTGGCCCTCATAACTGCCTTCTCTTCGGTGCAATAACCCATTCCACCAACCACCCTGTTTTTGTTTTGTTTTTTTTCATGTATATATTCATTTCACACCATATTCATTGCACTTCTACATTTTTTTAAATATTTTTATATATTTGCACATTGTTTTTCTAGCATGCACACATCGCACTGTATGGAATGGCCTCAATCTCGTTACCTTGCGTAATGACAATAAAGCTGATTCTGATTCTCTGATAAATTAACATAAGTAAAGGAAATTAAATGAGCTCAAACATACCTACAAACGAGGCATAATGATGCAATATGTACATACAGGTAGCCTACATAGCATGTTAGCATTGATTAACTTGCAGTCATGCAGTGACCAAATATGCCTGATTAGCACTCCATAACAAGTCAATAATATCAACAATGCTCACGTTTGTGCATTCACGCACAGTATAAAACGTTTGGTGGACAAAATGAGACAAAGGAGTGGGATAAAACACGTCTTTCTGTGGCAGCATTGGAGAAAGTTATACATGTAAACAAACTGTTAAGTCACAGTCCACACAACGGTGAGTTCAAGGGCCGCTGAAATTAGTAGGACAAAACGGAGCTTGCCAAATACTCTCATCAGTGAAGCATAAACACCAGCATATTAAACAGTGGGTTTTCTAACAATTAGAAAGGTGTGTGTCGTGCTTGTCCTCCTACAGAAACCATATTACAACAAAAAATATATTTTTTACCCCATTGTTTTCCCATTTCCATACATTTTTGAAAAAGCTCCATGGAGCCACCAGGGCACCGCTCAAGAGCCGCATGTGGCTGTAGAGCCGTGGGTTGCTGACCACCGGTCTATCATATCCTATATTTGTGCTAGATTTCAAGCATCAAGTGCAGATTGTGAAAGAGTCTTCAGTTTAAGGAATTGTATCAAAACAACATCCACAAACCGTCTAAAAACTCTAGACTCTAGAAAGAGGTTCCGCAGCCTCCGAAGCAGAACCTCCAGGTTCTGTAACAGCTTCTTCCCTCAAGCTGTAAGACTCTTGAACGCATCATAATTCAATTATCTCCTCAACTCCCCCCAAAATGGATTAACTCACTGGAATAAAAAAGACAATATAACATACATACGTGGACGCATGGGAAAAAGTGCAATATATTTATCTGTACAGTAATCTATTTATTTATTTACATACATTTATATATATTTATTTATTTTATATATATATATTTATATATTATTTATATATATTTATTTATTTATATATGCACCTTATTACTTTTTTATCCTGCACTACCATGAGCTTATGTAACGAAATGTCGTTCTTATCTGTACTGTAAAGTTCAAATTTGAATGACAATAAAAAGGAAGTCTAAGTCTAAGTCTAAAAGCGACACATTTGGATCAGCTGATGCGCATAAAATCAAAGCAAAAAGCAGACAAAGTCATCAACCTTGACAAAGTCTATAACAACTGGACAGACAAGAAAAAAAGTGACATTTATTTTCCTGAATCGGATTTGTGTTATTGGCGTTTATTAAGAATTTTTATTTAAATTGACTATGTTTAGATAGTGGACCAAATCTGATTTTTTCGAGCTGACTGTTTGGTTGACAAGTAAAATGTGATGTGTATTACGCCCCAGTAGCAACGCACACAGGCCCCAATGTAGCCTCGGAGGTACTTGCATGCGCAGTTCGATATAGTGAAAACAAAGGAAGTTGACCGGAAGTCGCTACTACATGAGAAAACATGAACATTACAGATTAGCGTGTTAGTGGGTTTGTATTGTGCTGTGCTGTGCTGTGAAATAGGCAGATGATGGAAAAAAAACTGCAGGAGGAAGAAGAGAAATGCAAATTGCATTCCTGCGAATATGAATGACATAGCTCGACCAAAAATTACATAAAAGTCACAAACAGGTTGCATTGCCGTTTAGACTGCAGTCACTTTGGAAAAGATCAGATTCCAAATGGATTCTACCTGCTAATGTGACACAAATCTGATGTGAAAATATCAGATTTGAAGCATTTTGGAGTGTTTGGACTGGTAAAAAAATATCACATCAGAGTCACAACAGATTTGGTGTCCAGTGTAAACGGAGCCTTTGTCTGTGCAACATTTCCTTTATAATAATTTGAGTTTGATTTAGCAGCATAGCAGCCGCGTCTATTCAAAAGCCCACGTCGATAATTGATAATTTAGTAAGGCTATCAACGCCGTCATCACGGATCCACGGCCGTACTTTTTTTGTCTTTAAATATTTTTTGACCATTTATATGGTGCTTTGTTTACTTTTTCAAATAATGCCGAAGCTCCATAGCAGTTTTGAATTGGTTTCACTGCGCTAGGAGATATGGGTAAACACTTCCAGTAAACCCTCGTTTATCACTGTTGGCGGGTTTCGGGGCTGACAGTGGTAAATACATTTCCGTGAGGTAGACATTTTTTATTATAAATTGAATATTTTGATGCCGTGTCATCTAAAATATATTCGTAATAAAACAATTTTTTTTTTTAATCCTAACAAAAATATAGATAATGATTGATTTGTACATTTTATTTTCATTTTTAAATCAACAAATATGCTTAACATAATCGAAATGTGTTTACATTTGCTTGACTTAAGGATGTAAATGGCACCTATTAATATTAATAGGGCTGACATGATACTTCTGAAGGATCTTGGTTGCTAGTCACCAAACTCCACTATCATCCATCCATCCATCCATTTTCTACCGCTTAATCCCTCGCGGGGGGCGCTGGAGACTATCTCAGCTACAATCGGGCCGAAGGCGGCGTACACCCTGGACAAGTCGCCACCTCATCGCAGGGCCAACACAGATAGACAGACAACATTCACACTCACATTCACACACTAGGACCAATTTAGTGTTGCCAATCAACCTATCCCCAGGTGCATGTCTTTGGAGGTGGGAGGAAGCCGGAGTACCCGGAGGGAACCCACGCAGTCACGGGGAGAACATGCAAGCTCCACACAGAAAGATCCCGAGCCCGGGATTGAACCCAGGACTGCTCAGGACTTTCGTATTGTGAGGCAGACGCACTAACCCCTCTTCCACCGTGCTGCCCACTCCACTATCACTTCCAATTAAATTTCAAGTTGTTTTTGATGTTTCGTTGTTAAAAACAGCAGACAAGACGTTGTCCACCTGCAAGCTGACTGTTCCTGCAAGATAAGAGCCCTTAACATGGCCACAGGCACTCAGAGCTAATTTGATAAGCAAGTTTACGCCTCTAATTAGCCGGTTAGCGACGACAGCCTTTTAGGGGCTAATTGAAAGTGTGATGAATAATTATGGTATACCTTATTTGCGAGGGAATAACGGGAAAAATGTTACACACAGTAAGTTTTGCTTTGTAATTTACCACCTCTTGTCAATCACTTCCTACTCGCGGACCCCTACTCATATTTTCAAAAAGAGAACACCGTATACCACAAGGGTCGCAAACTCGTCGGTCACGATCTACCAGTCGTTCTTTGGGACCCGAATAAAATATTAGAAAAAAAAAGTATGTATTAATAACAAACCCACCTGGAGAGTGACCAACAGACCCGCCAACAGGCACGTATTTCAACTCCTGAACACGCCCGCATGCCTCGCCTCTCTCTTTAGCCTCTCATCCTGTGGCTCTCGACACCGCGGCCCCACCCCTCGAGCACGGTGGCACATTTCACCCGCTCGTATCGCAAACGCGCATGGCATGATGTGCACAAAAATCATTGAGCTGCAACAATGCATTACAGCTGACTATGTTAAAGTTAAAGTTAAAGTACCAATGATTGTCACACACACACTAGGTGTGGCGAAATTATTCTCTGCATTTGACCCACCTTACCCTTGATCACCCCTTGGGAGGTGAGGGCAGCAGTGGGGCCTAGTGGTTAGAGTGTCCGCCATGAGATCGGTAGGTTGTGAGTTCAAACCCCGGCCGAGTCATACCAAAGACTAGAGACCCATTACCTCCCTGCTTGGCACTCAGCATCAAGGGTTGGAATTGGGGGTTAAATCACCAAAAATGATTCCCGGGCGCGGCCACCGCTGCTGCCCACTCTAACCACTAGGCCACTGAGTAGGTTGAAACGTATCGAACATTTACTAGCATCCAACATCAAACAATTCTTCCCTCAACCACAGCCATCACCTCACACCAGGGACCGGAAGCTAACAAGCCAAATACTAAGGTCCGTGAACATTGCTCCAAAGTACGGATTTTGTGTTGATTTATTGCGAATACAAAACTAAACACTGACTTGTGCAAAAACAGTGATATATGATAAAACAAGGCGGCATGTAATAATAGGATGAACAAATATACTACGGTAAGACTATAGTGGCCATAAACAGTTAGCGTCATACGGCAAGGGTGCCCGAAGTGCGGCACAAGAGCCATCTGTGGCCTGAGACTCGTTTGTCATTGGCCTTAAAAATTGGGAAAATAGCAAGAAACACAATGAGAAACAGCCAAAATGTTGAAATCAGCCAATAATAACGACACAAAGCTTTGTCTTTAAAAAAACAAAAACAAAACACAAATATATATATATATATATATATATATATATATATATATATATATATATATATATATATATATATAGTATGCCATTGGTTTACCAAGTGAAATTCGTGAGCTGATTCTGATTCTACTGCTTCTTTAATAAGCACATTAGCCACTGCACAGTTCCTTTTGCATCAGTCTGACAGTGTATCTATCGTGTGTGTGTGTGTGTGTGTATATGTGTGTGACTAACGGGGGAGTGTGTTGCTGAAAGAAGTAATGGCAGTACCTATAAGCGGCAGGGAGCCCTCATGCCTGAAAAGGTCAGCGGGACCTTCACTCTATTAAGAATACATGTGTGAAAAGAAGCTAAAAGTAAGAAAACACTGTCACAAAGCAGGATGGTTGCTTTCTCTGGATAAAAAAACAAGAAAACAACTATATTTCAACTCTTGAGAGTATTCAAAATGCCTATCTGTATGAAGAATACAGATCTTAGTATTTGATGTCATCAGATTGTGCATAAAACGCTGTAAAAGCTTGCTTATTGGGCAAATATTCATTACACTAGAGTTGGCACAGTCAGGTCATATTTCTTTCTTTCTTTTTTTTTTTTAACTTTTGTTTATTGGTTTTCAGACACATACAATTGACAGGAGTTGTCAAAAAGACATCAAATGTTTTTATACCCCCAACAAGTGAAGTAAAAAAACAATAAATGAATAAATGAAATACCGTATTTTTTGGACTGTAGGGCGCACTGGATGAGCGGGTCTAGTCAGGTTTATTCGCGGGTCTAGTCAGGTTTATTTTCATACAAAAGGCGCACCGGATTATAAGACGCATTTTTTCTCAATTTAAAACATTTCCTAACATTTCCATAACATGTAATGGTGGTTCTTTGGTCAAAATGTTGCATAGATTATGTGTTACAGATCATCTTCAAGCCGCTTTCTGACAGTTGCTTCAGAATGTGGGCGGTCTTATTTACGTGGCTCAGCTTTGACAGCATCTTCTCCCCGTCATCTTTGTTGTAGCGTGCAAGGACGGGTGTGGAAGAAGTGTCAAAAGATGGAGCTAACAGTTTTAATGACATTCAGACTTTACTTCAATCAATAACGGAGCAGCATCTCCTCATCCGTGGCTCACTAGTGCAACAACGCCGGAAATGTGTCCCGTGGAAAAAAACGTCCGACCGGAACTCTCTAATAACTAAAGTTCCGTGGGTGAATTATGTAGACCCACTACACTGGTAATTTTTAGCGCTTCCATAGCGAGATTTAAGTTCGAACTTTACGCTACTTTATATTAGAAATTGCAGCAGCAGAGGGTGAATGTCCCATATCAAGAAGATAGAGAAAAATAAGAAGAACATTTTCAGGACTTATGCAGACCTCAAATACACATCAGCAGGTACCAGAAGGTAAGAAAAGTTGGTTTTCCATAATATTGTGAAACAAAACTCCAGATAATGTGTCTGCTAATGGCTGCCATTTTTCGGTCCCTATACACACACCATAGTAATACTTGTATCTCTGACTACTGTAGCCGTAATGGGCCAACAATTCATCAAGCGGTGCGGCTTCAAAGTCATACTAAAACATTTTGATAGATTTTTGAGTGCGGTGTGTAATGTTTTTTTTTTTTTTTAATGAAACATTTAAAGTTTTGGTGTTGTTTACTGGCATCACATTGCAGTCTACACGTATCTCTTATGTGTGACTACCATCTACTGGTCTCACTTATCATTACACCATGGACCAAATAAAATCGCTTCGAGGTCGGTAAGCACAACCAGAATTATTCCGTACATTAGGCGCACCAGGTTATAAGGCGCATTGCCAACTTTTTAGAAAATGAAAGGATTTTAAGTGCGCCTTATAGTCCGAAAAATACGGTAATAATAATAATAACTAAATAAATAAAGTAAAAAAAAAACCTACAGACAGATATTCCCATAAAACCAGGGACAGCTGCATTCTTGAATGGCTTTAGAGGTGACGTGGCAACCAACAAGCACACAAAAGGCTCATTAACCACCCACATTCTAATTGTGTTTCAATCAGTTATAATTTGGAGATCAGTTTCTCCAACATATCTCAGAAAAGCACCCCACAGTCGTTGAAACTTTGCAGAACCACCATTTAATCTTCTTTAAATAACTTCTTTAAGCGCTGTTGCCTTCCAATATAACACAATGAGTCTTCTTGCCAACAAAGTAGTAAATGCAGCAGGATTATTTTTGGATTTATTAAGGGTAGATGACTGAGGTGCCCCCCCAAATAGTTCACCTAGAGGATTCGGTTCAATTCTTTTGCCAGTGAAGCCAGGTCATATTTCTAAAAAATCTTCACTTTAGGTCACTTATTGTTCTTTGTAGTCTGCTCGTATGTGAATGATAGTTATTTAATGCTGTCAAGGTTAAACAATTACAAGTGCAGAGACATTTATTGTTCTACTGCTGCTGGGAGGAGACCCACATCACATCTATTGTTCACCTTTACAGTTACTTTTTTCTCTTGTATTAATTATTCAATATCACACTGTAATTGGAGACTGAAGATCAGAATTGCATATGTTTCTTTCTACACTGTGCAAATATAATTGCTGTTGTGAAGACTACGGTTTAGGCAAAATACACAAAATAATCATAAAATGTTGATTTTATAATGTGTTTGAGCTGTAATACAAAATACAATTAACTATTTTAAAATAATGTAATTCTTTAATTAAAAAAATTATTAAATACATATTTTGAATTTTTAATTGGAAAAAAATGAGTTAATACTTATAACATGTACACAAGCATACCATTTTAAATAGAGCTTTGGGTTTAGTTTAGTCGTACATAATTTTTTTAAATCCCTATTTTTTATTAAAATCTTTTGTCAAAAACGTCTAATTTTAGCCTGAAAATAAGGCAATTGAGACATAATTTCCATCACAATAAATGTCATTATAACTTGTTGCAAATGTGCACATTTATTTTTGTATAATAATAATTATCATTATTATTATTATTATCATTATTATTAGTATTATTATGATAATAATAACAATAAGAAGAAGGGAGACATTAACGACTATTATCTTAATTTAATGATTCATTTTATGACGTTGTTATTTATCTTAAATTAGTAGTTATACATGTGTATTGATTCAACTAAAATGAATTACTGGTATGTAAAAAGTTAGTGGTCCAAAAATATGATTTTTTTTCCTAGTTAAAGGGGTTATAGTATGATTTTTTTTTGCACATTTAAAACACTTCCTTGTGTTCTACATAACATGTAATGGTGTTTAGTTTTTTAGGTGAAATTTTTGCATGGATTATGTTCTAAAGACCATTATCAAACTGCTTTCTGACCGATTTGTGGGCGGTCTTACTTATATGCCTCCGATTATACTGTGTCTCCACCCCGTCAGCCATGTTGTAGTTTTTAACGCTTCCACATGGAGTCTACTGGCGGATATAAGTTGGAACTATACACTACTTTGTATTAGAAGTGGCAACAGTGGAGGATGCATGTGCATGTACGAGCCAGTCTGCCCCAAAACATGACGATAGAGAACAATAAGGAACTCATTGACTATGACGTCCAACTACAATAGCGGACTCGCACAAAGCTCTTCGGGTAAAACTTTACCGTACATGGAGAAATCCGCTGACGTAACGAGCAACAAATCCGTCATTAACTACTCAAATTTCAAATGTCAAATATTTGTTTTTTTTATCAATACCTACGCCATGCCGCCATGGCGCCATGGTTTGATTTCCAATTTTCGAGACTTATGTGGATTGTAAATACAAACCCCAAAACCGGTGAAGTTGGCACATTGTGTAAATGGTAAATAAAAACAGAATACAATGATTTGCAAATCCTTTTCAACGTATATTCAATTGAATAGACTGCAAAGACAAGATACTTAACGTTTGAACTGGAAAAATGTGTTGTTTTTTGCAACTATTAGCTCATTTGGAATTTGAAGCCTGCAACATGTTTCAAAAAATCTGGCACAAGTGGCAGAAAAGACTAAAAAGTTGAGGAATGCTCAACAAACACTTATTTGGAACATCCCACAGGTGAACAGGATAATTGGGAACAGGTGGGTGCCATGATTGGGTATAAAAGCAGCTTCCATGAAATGCTCAGTCATTCACAAACAAGGATGGGGCGAGGGTCACCACTTTGAGAACAAAAACGTGAGCAAATTGTCAACCAGTTTAAGAACAACATTTCTCAATGAGCTATTGCAAGAAATTTAGGGATTTCGCCATCTATGGTCCGTAATATACAGAGCCCCTAAAGGGACATAGCGGGGGGAAAACATTTATAATTTATTTATTTATTTTATTTTTTTAGACATGTATCTTGTGCGCACGAGAAACTTTTTATAAAGTTATAAAAAAATAAAAAAAAATAAAAAATTTTTTAATAACTTTATAAAAAGTTTCTCGTGCGCACGAGATACATGTCTAAAAAAATAAAATAAAATAAAAAAATCATAAAAAATAAAATTCTCCCATGTCCCTTTAGGGGCTCTGTAGTAATATCATCAAAACGTTCAGAGAATCTGGAGAAATCACTGCACGTAACATTTAATTCTAAGTTACCGTATTTTTCGGAGTATAAGTCGCTCCGGAGTATAAGTCGCACCGGCCGAAAATGCATAATAAAGAAGGAAAAAAACATATATAAGTCGCACTGGAGTATAAGTCGCATTTTTGGGGGAAATGTATTTGATAAAACCCAACACCAAGAATAGACATTTGAAAGGCAATTTAAAATAAATAAAGAATAGTGAACAACAGGCTGAATAAGTGTACGTTATATGACGCATAAATAACCAACTGAGAGCATGCCTGGTATGTTAACGTAACATATTATGGTAAGAGTCATTCAAATAACTATAACATATAGAACATGCTATACTTTTACCAAACAATCTGTCACTCCTAATCGCTAAATCCCATGAAATCTTATACGTCTAGTCTCTTACGTGAATGAGCTAAATAATATTATTTGATATTTTACGGTAATGTGTTAATAATTTCACACATAAGTCACTCCTGAGTATAAGTCGCACCCCCGGCCAAACTATGAAAAAAACTGCGACTTATAGTCGGAAAAAATGCGGTAATGATTATTTGCCAAAAAAATTACGTTTCTCAGTTCGAACATTAAGTATCTTGTCTTTGCAGTCTATTCAATTGAATATAAGTTGAAAAGGATTTGCAAATCATTGTATTCTGGTTTTATTTACGATTTACACAACGTGCCGACTTCACTGGTTTTGGGTTTTGTATAAAAAAAACAGGTACCAATTAGTAAGAAAAGTGGGTTTTGCATAATGGGCCCTCTTTAAGGCATCACACCTTGACATAAATGCAACAAACCTTTAGCACATTTCAAATGTGTGTGTGTGGGGAGGGGGGGGGGTGAAGTTTGTGTTTATGATTCTGATTCCACATTGGTCCACACAAGTGTTTACATTGGGGATCTAATAACAATGTCAAGCGTAAAGCTCAGCGTCGGAGTATTGGCCAACGCAGTGCAAGTAAACACTCTCCACAGGCTGAGTCATCCATCTGAGCACAATTACACGTCAACAATATCCAGCGGTAGTCATAAATAATCGCAAAGGCTGACAAATACCAATGAAGACAAAGTTGTGAACGGGTCAGTATTGATTACTGAGACAGAATAAATGATACTGCGTTGGATGGGGGCGAACGGAACAATGATACTCGGAATAAATGAGTGCAGCGCTACTGATTGTTTAACGTATCCCAGTTTATTATTTAACATGCACTAAACAAGTTTTATGCCAGCACGTTGCTGATTGTCGGCCATAAAAAGTGCCGATTAATAATCAAGGACACACAAAACATTTTTTTTTGGAGGAGGCGGGGTGCACAGCTAAAAACTGCAATGCATCTTCCTGGGATGTGTTGCTGACTGCACTGATGATGAATAATAACAGCGGTGATTACGACCAAGTGATTTACAGTCGCCTGATGTATTTGCGGTTTCAGCAGTCCAACACCAGTTTGCTGCCTGTTTTTTATGAAAATGACTAAATGCAGGTGGAGATGTACTGGACCACAGTCTGTCCAAGGACTGCTTGACTTTGTTTGCATTCCCAAGTCCTTCTTCACATAGAAACATAGGCCACTACAATGTATCCCCTGGCATGTCCTGGGCATGACGTTAAAGTGAATCCGGCAGTGGAGGTTCCTCTATGGGGTCTTGGGGCACTAGGAGGTTAACCCCTTTACTACTGTTACCCCAGGTGGCCCTTGGCAAAGGCCTAGTACCTGACTGCCCCCTAGCCAGGGATACGGTGAAGACCTCAACGGCGGAGCAGGCGGAAGACGGTAGATTTAAGAACTACCACAACGGCTGCGATGGCGGAAGAAGGTTGCGGCAGAAAAGGGTCCCCAGTCGTCTTGGAATCCATGCCACTGGACCCTGACCCGATTCGGTCAAGGATCGTGTGGTGACTGTCTGTGCACCAGTCTCTCCACGTAAAACAAAGTCACGCACAGGCATCCTCCATAAAGGGATACACCCCTACCAGGAGGATCGTCATACATTATCGTCATAATGTATAATAATAATAATACTAATAATAAAAATAATAATAATCTATGCGACTCAAAGGGGGGTTCACATGATTAAGGCGACCGGTCACTTCAGTAGCTGATCATCATCGTGGTCTTCATGTTCTGCAGTAGAGATGCGCGGTTTGCGGGCACAACCGCGGAGTCCGCGGATTATCCGCGGATCGGGCGGATGAAATTTAAAAAAATAAGATTTTATCCGCCTGCGGGTCGGGTCGGGCGGATCAATTAGATTTTTTTTTTTTTTTTTTTGCGGGTGGCAGTTAAACCAATTCGGAAATATATACACATAGTTAAATGTTGTTACCCACATACGAAAAACGAGCAGGCACCTGCTGCATATGCCACAACAGAAGAAAAAGAAAAGAAAAGAGATGGACACTTTTACGGAGCGGAGAAGGGACGCCTCGCCGGTGTCCGGGACCGAGGCCCCTTCCCCCGAGAGGGCCCCACCGGGAGCCGTAGCTGAGGCGATCCGCGAGAAGGGCCCGACGCATGTCCAGGGTCACTACCGCGCCCACCGCACCGACACCCCGCCTCGTCCGCCTTCGCCGCGGCCGGCGTCACGCGCAGCAGGTAAGCAGCTTACCTGCCCGCCACCCCCCGAAATTCACATTTCTATCACAATTATCATACTGTAAACATGGTAAGCTAACTTCATTAAAATTAATAGTCCTGTCAATAGCATGGAATTACAATTCAAATGTAGTTTTTTTGTAAGCCTTTCAAAAGAATTCAAAATATGAAAAATTAATGAAAATTAATTTAAGCCATCAGACACTTTGAAAAGTGGCACATCACATCTCTAATGTAATCATTTTAACTTTTCAACAGAAATAGCACTGCAAAAATATTAAGGACATACTTCTGTATTTTGGTAGTTATGCTGTCAACATTTAACAAGATTTCTTCAACTTGGACTTGAAAGCATAAATAGTATAAACACTTTTAACAGTATGTCGTGCTGTGAAATACAGCCGACAGGATTGCGCACCACACAGGAAGCAAGGCCAAAGTGCATGCAGGTGCAGGAGAAGAAAGGACTTCTTTCATTTAAGGTTTGTGATAAACCATCAAACTCATTCGTTAAAAGGACTCTATAGTAATATAAAGCGAATTTCTCTGGACATTATCATGCAAGAAAAGTTTATTTTTGGGACCGCGATCACCGCGTAATGATTTTTAAAGGTTGCATTACAAACATGTAACTGTCCCATGTGATCAGCCAGTGCGATTGGAAGTCCATGCTCAATTATTGCCTCCGTAAATAAAACTTCGGCATTTATCACATCCAAAGAATCTGTTTGGGCGACGAAAAACGTTGAAAGTTTTCCACTTGTATCGCTAGCAACGGCATTAGACTTGTGTTTTTTTGTCCCAAAGTGGTCTTTTACATCGCTAATTCCTCCGTGTCCGATCGAAAAATCTTGTCTGCACAAGGTGCAATTCGCGTAGTTTTCACCCTTTTTTTTTTAAATTAAAGAAAAAACTTATTTTTTATCACTGCACCCGTAACCCGAAATAGGTTGATGAAAACCGTACGAATTACGGGAAAACCGGAGTAGTTGGCAGGTGCCTCACTAATGCCTTGCATCGTCTATATTAGATATACCGGGCGGATGGCGGGCGGATGCAGTTATGATCAAATGTTAGATCGGGTGGATTGCGGATGGTTGACGACTTTCTGATGCGGTTGCGGATGAAATATTTGCCTATCCGCGCATCTCTATTCTGCAGGTGTTTGCTTGTTCTACTTTGATGGACTGAATTGCCTTAAGGATAAAATTATACTTTGTTTATGCTTAACTTCGGTAATACTTTAGTATGGGGAACATATTCACCATTAATTAGTTGCTTATTAACATGCAAATTGGTAACATATTGCTCTTAATTAGTCATTATTAAGTACTTATTAATGCCTTATTCCGCATGGCCTTATTATACAACCAGTAAGCCATTAACTAAGAGTCTTCCCTCAATAACCTCAGAATTATTGCTTATTAGTAACCCTAACCCTAAGTGTCCAAATAACTCTAAATTAGGTCTTTGTTACTTAGAATATGTTCCCCATACTAAAGTGTTACCTTAACTTCTACTCAGGAGTGAGTCAACATGTCCTTTGCAATAGTTTTAGTTCCGTTTAACAGCATTGCAGTCGCGTCCATTCAAAAGCCCGTAGAGATAGTTACTGATTTCGCTTTGATTCAAATGCCGTCATTGAGGCAACTTTCATGGATTCAAAATTCATACAACTAACGTGCTTTTTAAGTTTATATTGTGGCCAAACCTTTTACCCAGGGGTGCCCACACCTTTTCTGCAGGCGAGCTACTTTTCAATTGACCAAGTTGAGGGGATCTACCTCATGCATATAAATGATTTATATGTATTTATTTATGAAAGAGACATTTTTGTTAACAAGTTAAATGTGTTTAATGATAATACAAGCATGTTTAACACATATAGATTCCTTTCTTTCATGAAGACAAGAATATAAATTGTTGTATTCCCTGTAGGGCTGGGCGATATGGCCTTTTCTTAATATCCCGATATTTTTAGGCCATGTCACAATATATATCCCGATATTTTGCCTTAGCCTTGAATGAACACTTGATGCATATAATCACACCAGTTTGATGATTCTATGTGTCTACATTAAAACATTCTTGTTCAAACTGCATTAATATATGCTTATTTTAAACTTTCATGCAGAGGGAAATCACAACTAAGTCAATTTAGCAAAACTGTATTTATTAAACAGTTATTAAGCAGTGGCACAAACATTCATGTCATTTCAAAACAGAACGTGCAAGATTGTCAAAGATTTTAAAACAAGCTATTAGTGCACTTTTGTGCATGATGTCACTAAGATGACATATCAAAACAACACTAAATTAAAGTGCACTTTTTGTACAGAACGCCACTACAATAGTTTAAAACAAATAAAGTGCACTTTTGTGCATGATGTCACACAACATATTTCAATAAGTGTCAAATAAGAATGAGCTGCATAACAGGAAATCGAATAGTCCTTCGCTATGTGGTAGGTTCCTGTGGATGTTATCTCCTTCTGTTATTGACTATCAAATGATGCTACAAATTAGTAGTGCTGCTACTTTTTGTAGCAACGCTTTTGCCGCATACTTGACATACTACAGTTGTCTGTTCAACATCTTCCCGCTTGAAGCCAAACCCCCGCCAGACGATGGACTCGACTCCGTGCGGTTTTTCTTTGGAATTGATTCTTCTTCCTTCATTTGTTACCAGATTGGCACCTTCTTTCTCTCGTATTACCACTCGCACCGCTCCGCTAGCATCACAGCTAACGTTACCTTTGCCGCTACCTCTCTGCTTGGCGAGGGCGTATGACGTTGCACGCGCGACAGTATGTGACGGATGTAAGAAGGTGCACTTGTTTTATGTCTCTGTGAGAAGGAGAGACAAGAAAGAGTGAGAAAGGCCTGTAGTGTAATGCCCGCAGCTAAAAGCAACTGCGTGAGAACGTATACTCGAATACTCACGATATAGTTATTTTCTATATCGCACAGAGACAAACCCGCGATATATCGAGTATATTCGATACATCCCCCAGCCCTAATTCCATGATTCTGATGATTTGCATTGATTGGAATCAGACAGTAGTGCTGATAACGTCCGCATTTTCAAATAGAGGGGGAAAAAAAGTCCTCCTTTCTGTCCAACATCACATGAAAGTGGTTGGTTTTTGGCATCTTATTTGTCCAGCTTCCATACTCCTTTTTATACACTTTACAAGAAATACATTGGCGGCAAACTCCGTAGCTCGCTAGCTTGTGCACGGCAGCTTTCTGAAACCCTTATTTTGTTAGCCCACGCTGGAGGAAGCAGCGCTTTTATTGTGAAGACAGGAACTGTGCAGAAGGTCTTTAGAGTTTTGACGGCAGGTACGGCGCGAGAGTCTGTTGAAATAAAAAGTGTTTCCCGCCTTCCTAACGGTCTTTTTTTCCTTCACACTGAGCTCGCAGCGGCCAGCGTCATCTCACAAGACCCTCGGGTGATGTGAATGTCAATCAAGTGACGAAAGTGACGTCTTGGTGAAGATTGATGATCTCTAATTTTTAGGTCTATTTTATTCATGCCCGGCTGGCGATCAACTGACACCCTCCACGATCGACTGGTAGCTTGCGATCGACGTAACATTTGTTTTTTCTGTTTGTTTACTTTTTCAAAGAATGCTGAAGCTGCATGGCAGTTTTGAATTGGCTTCACTGCAGTAGGAGATATCGAACACTTTCCTTTCAACCCATTTGTTTTACCTTTTCATATACACTTTGGACATTTTGTGGCATATTATCACATGAACCTATTAAATTGAACTGAATTGCAGTTGTCAATGTATTCTTTTGGCTTGTTGGTTGGATGTGAATATTTATAGTAAATCCAAATCTTTATATAGTTGGTAAAATAGTAATAATTATATACAGTGTAATGTAATGCATTATTTATTAACATCTAATTATAAACATATTTGAACTAAATTTCTGTTGGTTGTGTTTCTGATGCACGCACTCAGGCTTCTATAACCAAATCTATTTGTGGTTACAAAGAGTATAAAACAAAATCCTCATTAATTGCTGTTTATTTGAATCCGGGCCTGGTCGTGGTACAATAGACGAACTTCTACAAAGTAAGAATTATTTTAAATAAAATACTTTTATAGCTAGCGCATGAAAAAGCTGTTTGCTATGTTATAAAAACATTTTTTTAACATTAAGTGGTATACAGATGAATTCCTGCAAGGTAAGAATTATTTTAAATTAAATATTTTTATAGCTAGCGCATAAAAAAACTGTTTGCTACGCTATAAAAAAACATTTTTTAACATTTAGTGGTATACAGATGAATTTCTGCAAAGTAAAAATTATTTGAAATGAAATATTTTTATAGCTAGCGCATAAAAAAAACTGTTTGTTACATTATAAAAAACTTTTTAACATTAAGAGGTATACAGATTCACCATTACAAGCCGCAAATTTCGAAGCGCGTATTACAATGCTCACTAGACTCGGTCAGCTCTATAACCTCTAGCGTGTTACACAAGTAGGGCTGGGCG
This sequence comes from Nerophis lumbriciformis, assembly GCF_033978685.3. Lineage (NCBI taxonomy): Eukaryota > Metazoa > Chordata > Actinopteri > Syngnathiformes > Syngnathidae > Nerophis > Nerophis lumbriciformis. The sequence goes on from NC_084581.2 coordinate 20,772,226, forward strand.
ATTATATAATCATGATCGTTGATCGCGAATAATTTGAGTTTAATCACGGTGATCAGCTGTTAGCATTAGGGATGTCCGATAATGGCTTTTTGCCGATATCCGATATTCTGATATTGTCCAACTCTTTAATTACCGATACCGATATCAACCGATATATGCAGACGTGGAATAACACATTATTATGCCTAATTTGGACAACCTGGTATGGTGAAGATAAGGTACTTTTTAAAAAAATTAATAAAATAAGATAAATAAATTAAAAACATTTTCTTAAATAAAAAATAAAGTAAAACAATATAAAAACAGTTACATAGAAACTAGTAATTAATGAAAATGAGTAAAATTAACTGTTAAAGGTTAGTACTATTAGTGGACCAGCAGCACGCACAATCATGTGTGCTTACGGACTGTATCCCTTGCAGACTGTATTGATATATATTGATATATAATGTAGGAACCAGAATATTAATAACAGAAAGAAACAACCCTTTTGTGTGAAATAGTGTGAATGAGTGTAAATGGGGGAGGGAGGTTTTTTTGGGTTGGTGCACTAAGTGTATCTTGTGTTTTTTATGTTGATTTAATAAAAAAAAACAATAAATAAATAAAAATTAAAAAAACGATACCGATAATAAAAAACGAGAACGATAATTTCCGATATTAAATTTTGACGCATTTATATTAAGTGGTATACAGATTTCCGCTATGTTTGATCGAGGTAATATGCTAACTAGAGATGTCCGATAATATCGGCAGGCCGATATTATCGGACATCTCTAGTTAGCATATTACCTCGATCAAACATAGCGGAAATATCTGTTAAAAGTTACCACGATAGTAAACAGGGAAGCAACGATGCTTGGTATAATCCTGTACGGAACAATCCACCTTTAATAACCGTCATCCTGTGTGTGTCTGAGATTGTGTGTGTGTTTGTGCACGTTTGCGTGTGTTTGTGTGAAAGTGTGTCCGTGTGCACAATCATCCCTTTTCACCGTCGCTAATATCAGTCTTCTTACATTCAATCATGTCGTGCCTCGTCCCCTAACACAGCTGGATGTGCAGGCCAGAAGAACAAAAAAGAGAAACACGACTAACACTACCATAGAAGTTGAAACACAACATTTAAAAGTGACTTTAGTTTCACTTTCTGCTGCAGCGCGCTATTAATCCTGCCCCAAATGCGGACTTGCAGGCACTCAGAGAACGTCTATGTGACTGAATTGGTCCCGTCTGGGAGAATCAACACAACAACTAATTTAATCAAAAACATCTTGTCCTTGCTGTTGGAGTAACAAGCACAAAAGTGCCGGTATAAAAAAAAAAAGTCTGTAGACAGAAAAATTGTTCTTGACATAATCACTTAACTTTTTTTTTGTGTTGGTAGAAATTATTTTACAGTACCTCAAACTGCACTTGAATGTTTTTTCATTCAATATTAGATACAGAACTTGAGCTTAAAAAACTCCACAATATGGGTCACCGCTTGCCGTTTGCCAAAACCCTGGTGAGAAGCACTGATGTATACAAGTAATTAAATAATACATATAATAATTTACCATTTGAAAATGTTGTTTAGTAACTTAATTTATATTTTTAAACAGTATTCACTACACCAATTATACTTTGTTTACTGAAGAATGTTTGTGATGACAAGCAAAAAAACAAAATAACTAATAATAAAAAGTTGTTCTCTATACCCCCACAAACCGAACCATACAAGAAGCAAAACCGTGGCCCTAAAACCAGGTACGGACTGTAGTGTGGGTTACCTGTACCCTTGCGCCTCCAGTAAACACATATATATGAACAAAATGACAGTTGTCAGCTATTAGCATATTACCTCCATCAAACATGGCGAAAATGTTTGTTACAAGACACTGCAGTAGGAAACAGTAGGGATGCAGTACTCTGTATTATCCTTCACGGGACAATCCGCTTCAATTAAAAAAACATTTTTAAAACAATTTTTATTGTGATATTGAGATCGTATGATATGAAAAGAATTATCGTGATCGTTGTTTTGCCATATTGCCAAGCCCTATCCATCCATCCATTTTCTACCGCTTATTCCCTTCGGGGTCACGGGGGGCGCTGGAGCCCATCTTAGCTACAATCGGGCGGAAGGCGGCGTACACCCTGGACAAGTCGCTACCTCATTGCAGGGCCAACACAGATAGACAGACAACAAGACCAAAATAGGGCCACAAACAAAATCTAACATATAAAAAACCTACAGTCAAAATAAAGGCAAGCACACAATACAACTTTTGCTTTGGTCTAACCCACAATTGTGTGCTGAATTTTTTACCTTTTTTTTTGGTCACCGACCCAATATGGCCGCTTAAATAAAAAGTCAAGAACATTTACATTTGCATGCAGGTTTTCGACACCAACCGTGATATTTTGACAAGTAAATCGCCATGAAAGTGTTTTTGAGCTGATTTGTGCGCATACGAAATAAATAAACCAACAGAGCGCTGTGTCATTTCGTTGGCAAGACAACAAACAGCTGGTAATAAAAGCGTAACGACCTTGGCTGAGGTAATAAACATTATAAAAGACTTTACAGAGGAATCGAGGAAATGATTGCACATTGTACAATGCGACGTACCGTGCAGTGATTCTGCTGCTGCAAGAGGGTGGGCACGTCTCCACCAATGGGCATCTGCTTGGTCAGCTCCTCGTCCTTCATGCAGATCCACCTCCAAAGCTCCTCCAAGAGGCCCAGCAGACGAGACCAGCGCTCGGCACTCGCTTCTAGGTGGGCTCTGTCAATATAAAGCATCCATTTCGGACCGTTAGGATCAAGTTTGAAACCACCCGTTAAACAAAGCATTGGCATAGTGAGCTTTGGTGACAAATGGTGTCAGGAGTTGATAGTACTTTACATTACTATGTTAAACTAGTAGGGCCAAGTTAAGGGTACGCCACCTCAAAGTCCTCCATCGAACGGATGCTGACAAATGGTGTCAGAATTTCATAGCTCCCTTCTTCAGTATGGCGCTGCGGTCGTTTTTTTCAAACCAGTCGAGCCATGTTAAAAAGTACTCCTCCTTAAAGTCCTCTAACAAATGGTGTCAGAAGTAGGATGCTTAAACGGTGGGTTCCCATGACCAAAAAAAAATCCAGGTACTGTGATGTCAAAAGTGGGATGCTGACAGTAGTTGTGTTTCCATTCCCCTTAGAAATGTGCGGAACCTAGTTATCGCAATAAAACAAATGATAATGGAAACACCCATATTTTGAAAAACCTCGGAAATATCGCAAAAAAATGTATGCGCTATGTTTCAATATTGAAGTTTTTCACAACAGCATGATAGAAAAACTTTTTACGCATTTAGAGGGCACCTAAACACCGAACTGACGGGGCGCCCATGCAGGACAACCAGCGCAGACGGGTTGTCTTTGTCTCGCTTCCGATCGGTCGGCCGGGGTCGAGCAAGGCGGCACCGCCGCACCGGGCAAGTCTCAGGGGTGCCTTCCCCGCAATAGAGGCCGACCCGCAGGCTCGGAAAGACCCACATACCCGGACAAGTGTCAAGGGGGCCGTAAGGTAGTTGCCATTCTGGAGCAAGGGCTTCCTTCTTGCATGGTAGCGATGCAAAACACGCTTGACTTTGGACACTGACACCTGTGTTCCAGCAGCTTCCAATTCATTGCAGACCTGCTTTTTGGTGGTTCTCAGTTGACTCTTGATCATCCTGACCAATATTCTCTCAGCAGCAGGTGATAGCTTGCGTTTTCTTCCTGATCGTGGCAGTGACAAAACTGTGCCATGCACTTTATACTTACGAACAATTGTCTGCACAGTTGCTCTTGGGACCTTAAGCTGTTTTTAAATGGCTCCAAGTGACTTTCCTGACTTGTTCAAGTCAATGATTCGTTTTTTCAGATCTGTGCTGAGTTCCTTTGACTTTCCCATGGTCGCGTTTGTAACCGAGTCTAATGACTGCATCACATGAGCCCTATTTAAATGGGCTCAGAGATTCACACCACAACTGAGTGGCGTGACCGACATATTAGAAAGCGTGCAGAGCTGCCGACGACTAATGATACTTCAAATGCAGCATAATAAAAAAATATATCAGGAGGTTGCCTCCAGCCACAGCCAATGTTTTTGGCCTGGTGACATTAGACTTGCCCTGATTTTTTTCACTCAAAATGTTTTCTTACATTTTAAAGAAACCAATAAATACAAATGGGAGAGATAATTCAAAACAGGTTTTGCTTTCACTTGGATTTTAAAAAAGGAGTTTGAAAGAAGAAAGACAGAAGAGAAACAATGCCACAACTTACAGAGAGGCATGAACACTCCATCTTACTCTCTAATTTGTTCCGTTTAGAACAGATATAAATTGTACTTTGTCTAAAATCATTTTCAAAAAACTAAACAAAGAGCTTTCTCTGGGTCGCAAAACTTCTAATTTGAATAAAATACTATGGTAAACGGAAATGTAGGTTCACATTGCATGCAAACAAGCTCCAACAATGAGATTACTTAAGTGCAAACTTAAATATTCTCTTACTTCTGTAAACATTGAGAGGGGTCTATAGTTTTAATAAGTGGATAAATTCAGGTTTTTCTGCTAATTTATGGTCATTGGGAACCATAGCTTTACAATATAATTGTGCAGGGCGACCGCTTTAGTGATCGCTCTTAATTGTACTCATTTCTTATAATATTGTTTTTGTTTGTTGTTCACCTCGTAAAGAGTTGTACTTTCCTCACTCCGCCAGATGCCTCTGTTTCAGATGCTGGTATAAGTTTGTAGTGCTACTGCTTTTTAAAGAAACTTTGCAACGTGCATTCACTTGGTCTTTGTCTGATGTCGCACATGCAAAATAATGACATTATTATTTTCTATGGAACATACTTCTTGCTCTCATTCGCGTTAGCAGCCATGATGTTTCTCTATGTGAAGCCCTTAGGGGCAAATAATATGCTGGAGCAAAAGGAGAAAACATTTACTTTTTTATTTTTTTAAATCGTCAGCAACAATAAATCGATTTGATGGAGTTATTGCTGAGGCCTATTATAGACCGATGGTGGTTGTGGTTGATAGAATAGAGGTGTAAACTGGAGCTTTGACGATTAGTAAAATTTTAAACTTATACAGTTTATGAGGGCAAACCATGTCTGGCATGTTTTTATATGGAAGTAGAATAGTCTCACATCAACTTATATATATCAATACAATATTAATACATATGCATATATTAATAAATATACAAATACAAATACAAATGTGATATACAAATAAATAAATAATTTGTATAAATAAACGCGCATTTGTAAATATATTTTTGAGATTTGAAAATATATACAAATAAAATGTATAAATATAAAAATGTGACATACAAATAAATCAAGAATTTGTATAAATAAATGTGTATTTGTAAATCTATTTTTGAGATTTAAATATAAATATGCTTGATTTTGTATTTGTATTTGTATTGAATTTGCATATGTGGATCGCTTTTTTGCTTTTGTGTCGATGAGACATTCCTCCCACAAACCAGATGCACAAATAAATGTGACCTACAAACGCCCCTGAACAACCAGCAGAGGGCACTGCAGCCAGAGCGGTCTCTCATAGACATGGTCAGACACTGGCGAGCCAATCAGAGGCACACAAGGGAGGGTCATATGATGATTGATATATGATGATGATTTAACACACATTGCACTGATAAAGATCAGTATCTACATCGGGACAAGGTCATTAAACGGCATTGATACAATAAAATAGGCAGCTAGCACGGTCTTTCAGATTAACTGGATGAATTAGCATTAGCCAGAGGTGGGACCAAGTCATTGCTTTGCAAGTCACAAGTAAGTCTCAAGTCTTTACCCTCAAGTCTCGAGTCAAGTCCCGAGTCAAGACAGGACAAGTCCGAGTCAAGTCCAAAGTCAAGACTGGAAAGTCTCAAGTCAAGTCCCAAGTCCTGCATTTTGAGTTTCGAGTCCTTTCAAGTCATTTAACCACAGACTAATATATTTACACAGATTGTGTATGCTTTTAAAACGCTGTATTTATTTATTAAAACAAGTGCATTTGAAATTGCAGGGAAAAAGATAGTGCTGACATTGCACTTCAAAATAGCACTATTAACCAGTCATTTTAAACATGTAACTCATTCCTTTACAGAATAAACACATTTGAAAAAAAACAAGTGCAACTGTACTTATTTGCACAAAAGTGTTAACATTGTATTTCCATGGCATATTGCATTGTAACTAGTTCTACAGCAGTTTCTATCCTGTTCTTACCTTATTCCATTGATCTCATCTCATACTGTATGTGTGTTTATGTGTGCGTACACATGAAAAACATAACAAATATATGAACATAACAATGAACAGAGTTGTACTTTTTAGATGTCAGGACCCTATGCAATATGTACACATATTCTTAATATAGTATACATTTTAACTGACCTTTATTTGACTATGTTTGTCTTTTTGTAGGTGGCTAAAATACGCGGTGCTGCTGACTGCCGTCTAACGTTACGTTACTGTGTGTGATACATTGACTAACGTTACGTTACTGTGTGTGATACATTGACTAACGTAATGTTACTGTGTGTGATACATTGACTAACGTAATGTTACTGTGTGTGATACATTGACTAACGTTACGTTACTGTGTGTGATACATTGACTAACGTAACGTTATGTATAGGTACCTCATGAAACCCTGCTTAAAAAAAATCACTTGACAAAAAGTATGAATAAGGTAGCAAACTGCAGTGGACGCAACATATTGCCGTGTTTGCAATGACGTTATAACCATAGACATCTTATAAGTAGACGCAGCTGTGACGTGAGCAATTTGGCCGCCATCTTGAAGTGCTGATGAGGAGCCGGCGAGCAGCCAAAACTGACAGATGACAGGTAGAAAACAAAGAGGGTGTTCAGCGTTTTCCTGCTCAAATGAGCAGACTGTTGAAAATCGGAATCGGGGGATTACTTTTCACAAGTGAGATTTAACATTAACGTACTATTGGTTGTATTTTATGAAAATAATATTACCACAGAGTTGAGAAGGATCAAAGATCTTCAATATTTGTATGTGAAAATCACAAAGAAATATTCTGGGGGAGGATGACGCCCCTACAGGGGTTTGGTTTACAAACTTTCAGCCCCACCTAAAACAAAATTCACCAGCCACTACTGATTATGATGCATTCTCATTTTAGGCAAAGTATAAGACAATACTTTCTTAACAATATAATCGTAACCAGGAATCAGTCTTCAAGTAACAATATTCAAATACTAACATTGTTGGGTTAAACAGAATTTGGTTTTATTCTGAATCCAGTGAAACAGATTGGTGGTTTTAGCTGATATGAAGACTTTCAGGTGTTTATATATGTTTAAGTATTTGGCAGACGCTTTTATCCAAAGCGACTTACATAAAATAATACATATAAAACAATCACTGCAAACATTATCATTTAAGGGAAGAATGTAATAGAAAATATCAATACAAAGTGTCAAGACAGAATAAACTCTCTGCTGCTGAAGCAACAGAGATACAGTCTATAGGTCCCTAAGATATATAGATATCTAATGTATTCATACATTGTTTATGTAGGATACACGCATATGTATATACAACCTAATCATATTGTTTCTTCACTGGGGTGAGTTTTTCCTTGCCCGTATGTGGGCTTTGTACCGAGGATGTCGTTGTGGCTTGTGCAGCCCTTTGAGACACTTGTGATTTAGGGCTATATAAATAAAGATTGATTGATTGATTGATTGAACTTAAAAATAGCTTACCGTTTTTTTCCCCCTTCTCTGGGATTATATTCCCAGTTTTGATCTCGGACGTCTGGTCACTTATAGCGTATAAGAATATTATATTACTGTTAAGCAAACTATGAATAATAAAACACGCCAAAACATGTGTCTGTTATCATAGCTACACGTATGACAAAAAAGGGGGTGAAAATCAGTGGTATTCAGTGAGGTAAGATGAATTAAATGCGCTGACAGTTCATTGCTCCTGCCAAATTAATCGCACTGAGTGGAGCGGATCACCACTCCAAGATGGCGGCCACGCGCCTCGTCTGCGCCAGTAGGCAGTAGCGCTCTATGCTGCGTCTACTTATAAGATGTCTATGGTTATAACGTTGGCAGTGAGTTTGCAGCCTCACTGATTTAACTACACAGCAAATAAAAGTCACGTTACTTAGCCAATAAACGTTATCTTACATTCAAAACTTACCCTTCTTTGTGCAACTTCAAATGTCGAACGAAGTTGGAAGTTGTTGCGTCTCCGTCTGAAATATTCGAACTGCGTGATTTGCATACGGCAATTCGTTTTTTGTTGACCAAGTCGTAGTTTTTATACCCGAACGAAACCAACTTTAACATAATTGTTTCTCACTGGCATGTTGTTGGACAACTCTTGTTCATTGGTTGTCCTGCAATTTGATTGGATGAATGCTGTGTGATGAAAACAACGTAAATCTAATTTGATTGGCTGTTGTACTGACAGCACACCAGCTGACAGGAATAACACGCTGATAGACAGACGAAGAAAATGAAAAATACGGAGCGCTCCCAAATAACTTTTTAAGCTTTGGATTTTGGGGAAAGTGGCAAGTCATGTCAAGTCATGTCAAGTCAAAAGGCTCAAGTCCAAGTGAAGTCACAAGTCATTGATGTTAAAGTCTAAGTCGAGTTGCAAGTCTCTTTACATTTTGTCAAGTCGAGTCTAAAGTCATCAAATTCATGACTCGAGTCTGACTCGAGTCCAAGTCATGTGACTCGAGTCCACACCTCTGGCATTAGCTAATACAACGCTAACGTTAGCAAGCTCAGGCCCGTTGTGCGTTCTCTCTGTAAAGACGTGGATTGTTTTTGTGCAGAGAACTCTGGGCATTTTGCATGTAATGCATATAATGCTCTGTGACCGAGACCGCTCTGGCTGCAGTGGCCTCTGCTGGTTGTTCAGGGGAGTGTGTAGGTCACATTTATTTGTGCATCTGGTTTGTGGGAGGAATGTCTCATCGACACAAAAGCAAAAAAGCGATCCACATATGCAAATTCAATACAAATACAAATACAAAATAAAGCATATTTATATTCAAATCTCAAAAATATATTTACAAATACACGTTTATTTATACAAATTCTTGAATTAATTGTATGTCATATTTTTATATTTACAAATGTTATTTGTATATATTTTCAAATCTTAAAAATATATTTACAAATAGGCGTTTATTTATGCAAATTATTTATTTATTTGTATATCACATTTGTATATTTATTAATATATGCATATGTATTAATATCATTGATATATATAAATTGATGTGAGACAATTCTACTTCCATATTTTTACAGCATTTCATAATGCAGTTTTTGCAGATCTTTGTGAGCAGTGATTGTTTTGGCAACATTTTGTGTTTTATATCCCCTTAATGTTCTATTTTAGGCCAATAAAGGCATGATTGGATGAGTTAGGTACAGTCGTGATTTTTGTCTTTCACATAAAAATCATGTTGTAGTTTCCACTGACCGTATGTTGGCCGACTTGGCCTTGAGGTCGCTCCAGCGGTGGTTCATGTCATCCAGCCTGTGCTGAAGAAACACCGCTTCCTCCGAGCTCCCCAGCGATTTGACCATCTTGGACTTGTTTCCGTCCACGCTCTTGTAGATGTCATTGTGGGCGTCGATCTCAGCCTGGATGTCCTGCACAGACACAGTCAGAGAAGAGACGTCACTTAAATGTACAATTGTATTTTTTATAGAATGGCCTTTAGATGCTCCCTGTCTATAAAGACGTGAACCTCCCTGAGCAATGTCTGCACCAATACTAATTCTACCTTAGATCTTATCTAAAAAAGTGACTGAGCTTTTTTGGGATGTGGGTGTTCGCATCTACTCCCCGTCTATTACACAACCGCACCTCCAGGGTTTTTGTGAGGTGTGCATCTGTGTATTAGCCTGTATCAGTGGTTCAGCGGCGAGGATCCTGTCAAATGTTTTATTTTTGGGATGTGTAAAATTGCTCCACTTTCCTCTCACTCGCTCTCTAGTGGGACTCCTTTTGCGTTCAAGCCATTCGAACGCTAAATAAAGACTCCAGCACCATATGGATGTGTTGCGTGAATAGCACTGCCTGCAGCACAGACACGGATTTGCAAATGGGACAAAATTAGTACAAGAAAATGAGCTACATAGCTTGTAATCTTTTTTTTATTATTATTTGACACAGTTTTACCAGCTTAAAGGTCTACTGAAATGCGATTGTCTTATTTAAACGGGGATAGCAGGTCCATTCTATGTGTCATACTTGATCATTTCGCGATATTGCCATATTTTTGCTGAAAGGATTTAGTAGAGAACATCGACGATAAAGTTCGCAACTTTTGGTCGCTGATAAAAAAGCCTTGCCTGTATCGGAAGTAGCAGACGATATGCGCGTGACGTCACAGGTTGTGGACCTCCTCACATCTGCACATTGTTTACAATCATGGCCACCAGCAGCGAGAGCGATTCGGACCGAGAAAGCGACGATTTCCCCATTAATTTGAGCGAGGATGAAAGATTCGTGGATGAGGAAAGTGAGAGTGAAGGACTAGAGGGCAGTGGGAGCGATTCAGATAGGGAAGATGCTGTGAGGGGCGGGTGGGACCTGATATTCAGCTGGGAATGACTAAAACAGTAAATAAACACAAGACATATTTATACTCTATTAGCCACAACACAACCAGGCTTATATTTAATATCCCGCAAATGAATCCCGCATAACAAACACCTCCCCCCTCCCGTCCATATAACCCGCCAATCCAACTCAAACACCTGCACAACACACTCAATCCCACAGCCCAAAGTACCGTTCACCTCCCCAAAGTTCATACAGCACATATTTCCCCAAAGTCACCAAAGTTACGTACGTGACATGCACATAGCGGCACGCACGTACGGGCAAGCGATCAAATGTTTGGAAGCCGCAGCTGCATGCGTACTCACGGTACCGTGTCTGCGCATTCAACTCAAAGTCCTCCTGGTAAGAGTCTCTGTTGTCCCAGTTCTCCACAGGCCAATGGTAAAGCTTGACTGTCATCTTCCGGGAATGTAAACAATGAAACACCGACTGTGTTATCCGGCACAACAGTCAAGGGGTGCATACTACGGCGGGGGTGCGTTATCCGGCACAACACCTGCCGCAATACACCGCTTCCCACCTACAGCTTTCTTCTTTGCTGTCTCCATTGTTCATTGAACAAATTGCAAAAGATTCACCAACACAGATGTCCAAAATACTGTGGAATTCTGCGATGAAAACAGACGACTTAATAGCTGGCCACCATGCTGTCCCAAAATGTCCTCTACAATCCGTGACGTCACGCGCAGGCGTCATCATACCGAGACGTTTTCAGCAGGATATTTCGCGCAAAATTTCAAATTGCACTTTAGTAAGCTAACCCGGCCGTATTGGCATGTGTTGCAATGTTAAGATTTCATCATTGATATATAAACTATCAGACTGCGTGGTCGGTAGTAGTGGGTTTCAGTAGGCCTTTAAGTTGTTGCTTGTGTATTCATTGCAATTAGCATAAAACCTTATGATTGTAGAAAATGTCTGCTTATTTCAAGAATGAACATCATTTATATTTAATTGCTTCGCAAATATTTTCTGTCATGCCCCCACCAGGAATATCCCCCCCCCTCCAACTCTCCACCATGGATAATTTGCCTATAAAATAGTTATAACTATACCTTTCCATCAGGTTGTAAGCTCCCACCGTGGTTACAGTGAAGCCAAGTGCTACATACGCTTTATCATATTCTGCTATGGCAAAAAAAGCATGTTCACAATTTGGATTGTGCCAATTTTGATTCGAGAAAAACTCTTCTGTCATATTTAGTGCTCACAGTTAGTAAGAAACGATATGTGAGAATGTAAAGGCATATTTAATGTGTTGTATACTGACATGTAAGATGTGTGCATCATTCATACATTACGGAGAGGTCGTAGAAAGTATCTCTGTGGGACTCTGCATGCAATTAAAGAATGAATAAACAACGTCTATCAGAAGATCATTGAGTTGAAGCACGAAACAGAAACAAACAAATGAAAAGAGTATTTTATCCAAATATTCAAGGCGCTCAGTTACAGCCAGAAGGCTTTTAAAATGTTATATTTTTAGTGCTCCGATGCATGTTTATTGTAGTGCCTTTTTCCTTTGAATACTAAAAAGGGAATCTACTCATTAGATATAAAAAGCAAGTGCGTGTGTTTGTGACATGCACTAAATGATTGGCATGCATACAATGACAACACACCGCAGCTCAAAAGAAAAGATTCATGTTGCTAACATAGCCCGCTGGTCGTGACTCAAGTCATTAGCCAAGTGCTTGCTTTTATTTCTTCAACTTTAGCACGTCCATTGGAAATAACAACTATAAGAACACACATACAAGACAGATGGGCATTCACAGGGCATGTATGTATTAATAAAAGCTCCATTTACAATGTTATACACTGAGAAGACTAATTTGACTTCTCACACCCACACACACTGCAAACAAAATATTAGTGTGACGAAAGGGATAGTGTGCAACAAAAGGCTTCTTGTTTGACCACACTTCATGCTCTATTCGTGTGAAATGGAATCAAAAATACAGGAGAGACAGTTAGTTGCACAGACAAAAAAAACTCAAAGCATAACTACTGTACAATCATACGTACAAATAACTTGTGAGTAATGACTTTATGTATTTGTAACTTAACTAGTCCCAAAATTTTTAAAATTTGACAAAACATGCACCCTTACTGTGTTGCTTCTGTCTGCCTTCAGGTCTGATTGACTTGAAATTTCTCACACACTCTGCACAACACCTGCTGAATCACTACAAAATTTGGCCCACACTTTTAACGGAAAAGCACACGTCTGTCAAATTTTAGCAAGATTGGTTGGAAAAGATGGCGGACATCAACCAAAATGTCTAATCAGAAACACAGACAGGAGTGTGGACGTGTTTTTGCTGGATGCTGGTTGGAGTATAGTAGTGTTGTCCCGATACCAAAATTATTTCGATACTTTTCGGTACTTTTCTAAATAAAGGGGACCACAAAAAATTGCATTATTGGCTTTACTTCAACAAAAAATCTTTGGGTACATTAAACATATGTTTATTATTGCAATTTACTCCTTAAATAAAATAGTGAACATACAAGACAACTTGTCTTTTATTAGTAAGTAAGCAAACAAAGACTCCTAATTAGTCTGCTGACATATGCAGTAACATATTGTGACATTTTACATTCTATTATTTTGTCAACATTATTAAGGACATGTGTTAGAAAATTAATTATTAATCTACTTGTTCATTTACTGCTAATATCTGCTTACTTTCTCTTTAACATGTTCTATCTATACTTCTGTTAAAATGTAATAATCACTTATTCTTCTGTTTGATACTTTACATTAGTTTTGGATGATACCACAAATGTGGGTATCAATCCGATACCCAGTCGTTACAGTTAAAGTTAAAGTACCAATGATTGTCACACACACTAAGTGTGGTGAAATGTGTCCTCTGCATTTGACCCATCCACTTGATCACCCCCTGGGAGGTGAGGGGAGCAGTGGGCAGCAGTGGTGTCGCCCTCGGGAATCGTTACAGGATCATACATTGGTCATATTCAAAGTCCTCATGTGTCCAGGGACATATTTCCTGAGTTTATAAATATAATATAAATGTAAAATAAACAAAAGAAGATGTGCTACCAAAAAATATAGACATAATCATAGTAGTATTGACGAGATATGCTACTGTACTTGGTATCATTACAGTGGATGTCAGGTGTAGATCCATCAACGGCATTTGTTTACATTTTGACGCCAGGGAGCTACGGTGTGTCGTGAAGCATGTTTAGCTATTCCTCGTCCTGCAGGGATGATACTTTTAAGAAACTTACTTTATTTGTCGCCATGGAGGCGAGGATTAGTGATTTAGAAGTAGCTAAAACACTGACGACTGGGGCTGGACTTAGCCGCTAGCTAGCTAGCCATGTCTTAAAGCACCTCTTCCTGAGGGCGTTTCAATGTCATAAGTTCACCTTTATCTTTAGTTTTGAAGTGAAAATGCACCCGTTCTCCCTTGTCTGTCTACACACTGTGTCTGCTTTAAAGTACACTGTGATTGTGCGCTGCCGAACATGCCATGTCATGACGTGACGATGACTGGGACGCAGGGGGGATGGCAGACCGGTACATCCCAGAGGCGGTATAGTACCAAATATGATTCATTAGTATCGCGGTACTATACTAATACCGGTATACCATACAACTCTAGTAGGGATGTCCGATAATGGCTTTTTGCCGATATCCGATATTCCGATATTGTCCAACTCTTTAATTACCGATACCGATATCAACCGATATATGCAGTCGTGGAACTAACACATTATTATGCCTAATTTGGACAACCAGGTATGGTGAAGATAAGGTACTTTTTAAAAAAATTAATAAAATAAGATAAATAAATTAAAAACATTTTCTTTAATAAAAAATAAAGTAAAACAATATAAAAACAATTACATAGAAACTAGTAATTAATGAAAATAAGTAAAATTAACTGTTAAAGGTTAGTACTATTAGTGGACCAGCAGCACGCACAATCATGTGTGCTTACGGACTGTATCCCTTGCAGACTGTATTGATATATATTGATATATAATGTAGGAACCAGAATATTAATAACAGAAAGAAACAACCCTTTTGTGTCATTGAGTGTAAATGGGGGAGGGAGTTTTTTTGGGTTGGTGCACTAATTGTAAGTGTATCTTGTGTTTTTTATGTTGATTTAATACAAATTTTAAAAAATTAAAAAAAAAACAAAAAAAACCCGATACCGATAATAAAAAAAACTATACCGATAATTTCCGATATTACATTTTAACGCATTTATCGGCCGATAATATCGGCAGGCCGATATTATCGGACATCTCTAAACCCTAGAGTATAATGTCTTTTTTCAAACATAGTTATTTTGCTCGGTTTTCAAAATGAGCCTTATTTGTTTAACTTTTAATTTCATGCTAACAAAAAAAGATCAGCTACAGTAAATCAATGCCTTGCGTCTGAAGCTAATCAAAGACTCTCTATACATTCTATTTCAATGACTGGACAAAGCACATACAGTTCCAGTGGAGGATGGAGAATGTTTACACATTTCCTGGGAAGTTCAAAATGTCAATGGCAAATTTTAGGCCGAAACGCAGCGGGAAGAAGCAAATAAATACCTGTTCAAACTTGCCGAGGAGCTCCTGCAAGCTGAAATTCAAACCAATCATATTGCAGTGTGTGCTTTGGTTCCTCCCACTCTCTCCAAGCCCTACATGTTCTCCACTCTCATCCAAAGTTGCCGTCAAAAAGGTTCAGTACAAGAGCCAATCTTAAATCCAAAAGAAGCCAATGCGTTGATCCCACTTCACACATCACACTCAAGGATGAGCCAATCCACCTACATCTTCTTGGAAACATCAAGCCCAGCCCTACATCCTCTCTAATTTTGGTTGGAAACCAAATAAAAGGTTCCAATCAAGAGCTACGCTTAAAATTGAAAGAAATCCAAGGTCTTGATCCCACTTAAACCACTCATGGATAACCAGATCCAGTCACATCCAAGCCAAGATGGCGAGGAAAACAGCTACCCCTGCAAGCAGCCGTGATCGGGATTAGCAGGACGACGGGTGGTGCTGGAGCTTTGACAGAGTCACAGCTAAATTATGACAGCGCATAATTTGCAGCCAGGAATGGGGAATCCAACAAATCTTGAAATGGAAGTCTGCAAATTGGAGATAAGGGTTTTTCTCGAGGGATATAAACAGAGCCTCCTTTTTGGGCATGCAGGGCGTGATGTCCACCATGGAGGACCTCCGATAAATGGAACCTTATTTTACATCCAAACAAAGAAGCACATGGTCCATTCCCCAAAGGTGGACACAGAGTCACCTCAGTGTCTGCTCTCGCTCTACTGCACACCCCCTAATCACTGCCATGACTAGAGCACTTAGTCAAAGAATGCTTTTTTCTTGCGCTGGAACTCAAAGCCACGTGTTCATAGAGTCCTCATGGACCAGCCAGGACCACACGTCGCCAAGTTTACCAGTCCTTGAGATGACGACAGACATGAAGTTGATTCCTTCGTGGATCAATGGGGTCCCTGGGCGCGGTAGCGGCTGGATCCGCGTGCCGCTGGCAGCCTCGGTGGCTCTGCGGGCCACCAGCAGCCCCACTGGTTTTCACAGCTGTTTATTATTTTAATCAGTATCCTCCCTTTCCCCTCCTCTCACTCGCTCTCGCACTCCCACCCACTCTTTCCCCTGACATAGTTTGACACACCACACGCCCATTTCCTGAGATGGCCTGCATGGGTGGTTGGCGTGTGTCAGGTGGCGCTTCTGAGGCGTACCAAGAGACATTGAGGTGGTGAAAAGTGGAGGAAGAAGCGAGAGAATGGATATGAGATGAAGTGGTGATTGAGTTCATAAAGTGAGTAGGGATTTCCAAACGTCCAATACTCCAGAAGTCATTCGATTTTAGAGTTCAACCAAAATTCAAAGTAAAACAAAGAAGGTTGGATTTCGACGAAATGTTCAGGAAATGTCAATCAATCAATCAATCAAAGTTTACTTATATAGCCATTAAATCATAAGTGTCTCAAAGCCACAACGACATCCTCGGCTCAGATCCCACATCAGGCCAAGAAAAAACTCAACCCAATGGGATACAATGAGAAACCTTGGAGGGTACCGCAGATGTGGGGACACTGCCCGCCCTGGGAGAAATGTCAGAAGAATCAACTGATTTGGTTTCGGGACTGATCCAGATCATTTTTCCTGTGTTGCCTTCTGTTTACGTTAAAAGGTCAAACTTCTTTGTGTGCGTATGCAAGCAGCCCACACAGACAAAGAGAGTGGATAACTGACAAGAGGGTTCACTCACAATCGCGTCCAGATGCTAAAAGTGAACCGTCTTGCAGCCTGCTTGGAAGCGAATGAAGAAACAAAAATGCTTCGATTTCATTTATCCTTTGATTAATTACCTCTGCCAGGTTATGTACTGCAGTTTTTTGGGGGGCTGTCTATCTGTCTCAGATGTGGGATCTGAGCCGAGGATGTCGTTGTGGCTTGTGCAGCCCTTTGAGACATTTGTGATTAAGGGCTGTACAAATAAACTTTGATTGATTGATTGATTGATTGTTAGTCAGCAACGCAGCTCAAAAAGTTAGGGGAGAATCATTTATAATATAATTGAATAATATAATATAATTTTTCAATAACCTTCAGAAAACCAACAACCTCAGCAGTGGACATTTGTTTTTGGTCTATTAGACACAAATGTCAACAATTTGGCTTTTTTGTCATGCCAACACAGAAGGGTACCATTATGGCAAAGTGAAAAAGTGTAGCAACAGATGTAGTACACTGTTCTGGTTGGTCAGTAAAATATGACTAAGTTAGCGGTCTCCAAATTTGCAGCTTGCGAGTTGCTGCACCAAAAAACAGTAAAAATGGAAAAACAAATAACTGAAATATTGACACTAATGACATAAAATAACATAACATTTTGTATTTCATATTTGTACAACTTTTTATTATTTTTTTTAATATTACTACAACGTTTTAAGATTTAAAAAAATATAAATATCAAAGAGGACCCTTGCATCCTATGATTTTTAAGTACAGTGGAACCTCGATTTACGAGCCAAAGACCGAATAAAAATATGGTTTGTTATTCGAACCTTGTCTCAGTGTACAAACTTTCATTTATTTATGGTGTGCCTTGCAGGGAAGACATTTTGTGCCCAGCAGCACAAGCACTGCAGGCGGGCTTATCAATCTCCGGTGCTGTCAGCTCAAAAGTGTAATCGCTAGCTATGCTGCCCAGCGACCTTGTGTGTTTTTAAGTGTTTTTTAAAGTTATTTTATAGCATTTATCTAATTTTTCTGGCTTAATATGATTCACGGTGTTCTGTCGAAATGAGTCGCCTCGTCGGAAAAAGCTACCAGTTGCATAATTTGATAGCGTTGTCTCAATTTACGCGGCCGTGTCAAATAATGCCACGTTAAGTTTTGAAATGCCAATTTCGATATTAAATAACGTCCCCACTGTGGAATGGCTATAATTGTATTATTTATATGATGTAGAGGTAGCACATTCTGACAAGTCTATTTATTAATCAAATAAAGTTTCCGCTACTGCTAGGTAGTCGTTTGGGCACGGCTCTTATTGTCGTAGTTCCTCGGTACACACACAACCTTTGTTTTCGCTTCATTGCTTTCACTGAAATTTCTATCTGTTTAAACAGCGACAAAAACGAAAATGTAGGCTACCATTGTTAGCGTCAATGTGAACTTCCTCACGCTGTAATTTTCTACATGCCTACTGGTCAGGAGACGCTATAAGATAAATATATATTTTAAAATAATGACTTACTTGTAGGGCCCCCTCATTTCGATTGGTATTTAACTCGGGAAAACAATTAGCACAGATGCTCATGCGTGCGCATGCTCAGTAGCGTTAGGTATTTGGACAAAACACCGGAAAATGGACAAGCGATGTGTGGTTTGAAAAATTCAGGATTAGAACGAGTATCCACAGCATTGTACGACACTGCTTCCTCCCCTTCCTTCTCTCTTCACCAATAAGGTCAAATTAATGAATTTATTTTCCTTTTATTAATCATTCTAGTGACCTGGCTGTTAAAGTTAAGGAGTTTTGTGATTTCAAACTACGAGTGCACCACATAACTAGTGACAGTGTGTGTGTGTATGTGTGTTTGTGCGTGTGTGCAGGGTGGCTGAAAATGAGGACAGTTCAGCTAGTTGTTGTTGTAGTGCACTATAGCGCATTTGACTGTGTTGAGAGTGTGCAAACAATTACTAAAATATGTACTTTTGTCGAGGCTGGAACCAATTAGTCATGTTTACATTGTTTCTTAAGGATACATTTGCTACAAACTACCATGGAAACCTCATGTCAGACACATTAAAACAAAAATCTGTAAAAGCCTCTCAATTATAAACAAAGCAAAACTATACCTCAATGAAAATGCACTCCGTACTCTATACTGCACCTTGGTACTCCCTTACCTTACATACTGTGTTGAAGTATGGGGGAATACTTACCACAACACAATTCATCCTCTGATCATATTACAGAAAAGAGCAGTGCGGATCATTCACAACGTTTTAGAACATACTCATAATCTGTTTA
Organism: Nerophis lumbriciformis; assembly: GCF_033978685.3. Classification (NCBI taxonomy): domain Eukaryota; kingdom Metazoa; phylum Chordata; class Actinopteri; order Syngnathiformes; family Syngnathidae; genus Nerophis; species Nerophis lumbriciformis. The sequence continues at coordinate 20,791,483 of NC_084581.2, forward strand.
TGCAATCAAAGTTGCTCAAATTTGATGACCTTGTTAAATATAATACATTAATAATCTTATATAAAGCATTTAACAAATTATTGCCGCCTAATCTACAACGTTTTTTTATAAGACGAGTGCAGGCTCATAACTTGAGAGACTTTGGATATTTCTTATTGCAGAGAGCTCAAACCACTCGTAAACGTTTTTGTGTGTCTGTATGCGGAGTAAAACTATGGAACAAACTGGACTTACAACACAAGCAATGCCAAACTATTAATCGATTTAAACTATTATACAAACATGGGGTCTGGTTCAAATATAGAGATGAGGGTCTTTAATTTGACCTGCTGCTGTACTCTGTCTCAAAGTGTTAACATGTGCTCAATGTTTCCTTGCCATTATTGCTATGTTGTCTATTACCATTGTTGGTATATTCATTGTGCATACATTGTTGAATACAAATTATTGTTACAGTGTAATAATGATTGTAACCTGTGGTAATGCCACTATGATACAACATCTGTATTATAATCCCTGAACAAAGTAAGAGTGAAGCCCATGTGAATAATCACTAAATGGAGAACTGGAGGTGGGATTAAATAAATTATCTTCTTCCCACTCCCTTTCAGGCAAAACTGGACAATCATGCATTACATACTATACATTACCTTTTGCACTATATTAATTTATATTATTATGTGTTGTCAACTTTGTACTTTTTTATGTCATTGCCTGAAATAAATAAATAAATGGAAAAAAAAATAATGAAACAATAGACACACTTTTCCATTTACAAACCCTGTCAAAGAACCAATTAGGTTTAGACAACTGCTCAGTGGCTTTGTGGTTAGAGTGTCCGCCCTGAGATCGGTGGGTTGTGAGTTCAAACCCCGGCCGAGTCATACCAAAGACTATAAAAATGGGACCCATTACCTCCCTGCTTGGCACTCAGCATCAAGGGTTGGAATTGGGGGTTAAATCACCAAAATGATTCCTGAGTGCAGCCACTGCTGCTGCTCACTCCCCTCACTTCCTAATTCCAGACACGGATATGCATCAGCCCCAAAAGGAAGTCACCTGTTCTTTATTGCATTTCTGATATTTCCTGCAAGTTGAATGAAAATCCGCTCATAAGTTTTTGAGTTATGTTTCTAATGTATTAACTAACTTAGAGACCCCTAGCGAAGGTAATAAAAGAAGAACAGCCTTTACATCGTTCTGATTTGTCTTTGTGTAACACGACTTACCTTGTATTCATGTTAACAAGTTATTTAAACTGCGGTTAACTTTTTTTGGACATGTATGGCAGTCAAAAATGTCAGAATGTCTTTCAAAAGTGGTTAACTTCTTTTACCACTTGCACAAGAGTTAAAATGTTACTTACAACATATGCTTTAACTGTTCATAAAGGTCACATGATAACCCTGGAAACTATTTTTTACATGTCCATTTCATCCTATGAAGACATGAATATGTACTGCGGAGACAAGAAATTATTTCACTGAATTGGTATTGCGTGGGTTCCCTCCGGGTATTCCGGCTTCCTCCCACCTCCAAAGACATGCACCTGGGGATAGGTTGATTGGCAACACTAAATGGTCCCTAGTGTGTGAATGTGAGTGTGAATGTTGTCTGTCTATCTGCGTTGGCCCTGCGATGAGGTGGCGACTTGTCCAGGGTGTACCCCGCCTTCCGCCCGATTGTAGCTGAGATAGGCTCCAGCGCCCCCCGCAACTCCAAAAGGGAATAAGCGGTAGAAAATGGATGGATGGATGGATGGTATTACAAACGCCGTTTCCATATGAGTTGGGAAATTGTGTTAGATGTAAATATAAACGGAATACAATGATTTGCAAATCCTTTTCAACCCATATTCAATTGCATGCACGACAAAGACAACATATTTGATGTTCAAACTCATAAACTTTTTTTTTTTTGCAAATAATAATTAAGTTAGAATTTCATGGCTGCAACACGTGCCAAAGTAGTTGGGAAAGGGCATGTTCACCACTGTGTTACATCACCATTTCTTTTAACAACACTCAAACGATTGGGAACTGAGGAAACTAATTGTTGAAGCTTTGAAAGTGGAATTCTTTCCCATTCTTGTTTTATGTAGAGCTTCAGTCTCTCAACAGAGACTGAAGTATTTTACGCTTCATAATGCGCCACACATTTTCGATGGGAGACAGGTCTGGACTGCAGGCGGCCAAGGAAAGCCACACTGTTGTAACGTGCTGAATGTGGCTTGGCATTGTCTTGCTGAAATAAGCAGGGGCGTCCATGAAAAAGACGGCGCTTAAATGGCAGCATATGTTGTTCCAAAACCTGTATGTACCTTTCAGCATTAATGGTGCCTTCACAGATGTGTAAGTTACCCATGCCTTGGGCACTAATGCCCCCCCCATACCATCACAGATGCTGGCTTTTGAACTTTGCGTCGATAACAGTCTGGATGGTTCGCTTCCCCTTTGGTCCAGATGACACGATGTCGAATATTTCCAAAAGCAATTTGAAATGTGGACTCGTCAGACCACAGAACACTTTTCCACTTTGCATGAGTCCATCTTAGATGATCTCGGGCCCAGAGAAGCCGGCGGCGTTTCTGGATGTTGTTGATAAATGGCTTTCGCTTTGCATAGTAGAGCTTTAACTAGCACTTACAGATGTAGCGACCAACTGTATTTAGTGACAGTGGTTTTCTGAAGTGTTCCTGAGACCATGTGGTGATATCCTTTAGAGATTGATGTCGGTTTTTGATACAGTGCCGTCTGAGGGATCGAAGGTCACGGTCATTTAATGTTGGTTTCCGGCCATGCCGCTTACGTGGAGTGATTTCTCCAGATTCTCTGAACCTTTTGATGATATTATGGACCGTAGATGTTGAAATCCTTAAATGTCTTGCAATTGCACTTTGAGAAACGTTGTTCTTAAACTGTTTGACTATTTGCTCACGCAGTTGTGGACAAAGGGGTGTGCCTTGCCCCATCCTTTCTTGTGAAAGACTGAGCATTTTTTGGGAAGCTGTTTTTATACCCAATTATGGCACCCACCTGTTCCCAATTAGCCTGCACACCTGTGGGATGTTCCAAATAAGTGTTTGATGAGCATTCCTCAACTTTATCAGTATTTATTGCCACCTTTCCCAACTTCTTTGTCACGTGTTGCTGGCATCAAATTCTAAAGTTAATGATTATTTGCAAAAAAAAAATGTTTATGAGTTTGAACATCAAATATGTTGTCTTTGTAGCATATTCAACTGAATATGGGTTGAAAATGATTTGCAAATCATTGTATTCTGTTTATATTTACATCTAACACAATTTCCCAACTCATATGGAAACGGGGTTTTTATATAAGTCTGAGTTCTAGAAATGGCATGTTTGTCTGCTGTGTGGCTCTTGGAAGCATCTTTGGGGCTATCCATTACCTTGCACCACATACATTAAAGATGTGTTTGTGACAATACACGCTGGCATCAGGAACAAAAACTGTCGAGACATGTGGTGCACATCAAAGACAAGCAGACAGATGGCTGTGAAGCCAAGAGAGAGGAGAGAAAAAAGACAAATACAAGGTTGAATATTCATAAGAAGAAGACTTTGAAGTACGCTTTCGCTAATTAAAAAGATCTACATACTTGAGGCTCTTTAAACAGCATTTTTGATTCATGCCGACAACGAGACGGCGTGTGGAATTTCTGTTTGTGTCTAATATATGAATGAGCTGACGCCGAGACTGCTGTGATTGGAGGGATAATTTAATGGCAAAAAAAAAAAATGTGGAATAGGATGACAAATTAAAGAAGTTTTACAGTAGTTATGTTATGTCACTACTAGTTATATGTTTGACATCATTCAGTCTGTGGTTAATGACTGATTTTTTCTTTGAAATGACTTGACCCATTGACTTGACATTTTCCCTGGGTGCAGATCCGGGGGTGCCGTTGTGGTTTGTGCAGCCCTTTGTGGCACTTGTGAATAAGGGCTATACAAATAGACTTTGATTAATTGATTGATTTTGTTTTCTGTATTGCTTTTAATATTTTATAAAAAAATTAAATTTAAACTTATTTCATTTAATTTAATCTACCGGTAATTTAATTAATTTTCTGAGATATTTATTTAATTCTATTTGTTTCGCGTGAGTGTAAAAAGTAGCAATGAATGTAACAATCCATTTTTTCATGATAATGTATAATAATGGTGGTGTAGAATTAACAAGCATCAAATATAGATAGTATGGCATTCTCATGATTTTTTTAAAGTATTTTCTTTTGTTTTCTTATTTTCGATTGTTTAGTTTTTCAAATAGTAACGTCAGTTTAAGAGACACTTAACTGTCTTTGTGCACAATATTTTATTAACAGTGCATCCAAAAGTATTCACAGCGCTTCACTTTTTCCACATTTTGTTATGTTATAGTCTCATTCCAAAATGGATTCATTTTTGTCCTCAAAATTCTACAGACAATACCCCATAATGCCAATAGAAAATGTACTAAAAATAAAAAAACTAACTAAAAAAGACATGTCCATTAGTATTCACAGCCTTTCCTCCATTCTTTGGCAGAAAGTACAGCCTCAAGTCTTTTTGAACACGATGCCACAAGCTGAGCACACACATCTTTGGGCATCTTCACCCATTCCTTTTTGCAGCACCTCTTAAGCTCCATCATGTTGAATAAAAAGCATTGGTTTTCATCCTGGATGTCTCTGTACATTGCTGTATTCATATTTCCCTCTATCCTGACTAGTCTCCCAGTTCCTGCTGCTGAAAAACATCCCCAAAGCATGATGTTGCCACCACCTTGCTTCACTGTAAGGATGGTATTGGCTTGGTGATGAGCGGAGCCTGGTTTCCTCCAAACATGATGCCTGGCATTCACACCAAAGAGTTTAATATCTGTTTCATCAGACCAGATAATTCTGTTTTTCTTGGTCTGAGAGTCTTTCAGGTGCATGTTGGCAAACGACTTACTATGAAATAGCTTCCATCTGGCCACTATACCATACAGACCTGATTGGTGGATTGCTGCAGAGATGGTTGTCCTTCTGGAAGGTTCTCTTCTCTCCACAGAGGGATGCTGTGTCGCTGACAGAGTGACCATCAGGTTCTGGGTCACCTCCCTGACTTAGATGAATGCAGCATTGTACAGAGACATCTTGGATAAAAATGTATGCTTCCTATCCATCTTGATGGAGCTTGAGTGATGCTGCAAAGAGGAATGGGCAAAAAGGAATGGGCGAAACTGCCCAAAGACAGGTGTGCCAAACTTGTGGCATCGTATTCAAAAGACTTGAGGCTGTAGGTATATCAACAAAGTATGCTGTGAATACTTATCTACATGTGATTTTTTTATTTGTTTTATTTTGAAAAAATGTGCAAAATAAAATTAATAAAAACGTTCACATTGTCATTATGGGGTATTGTGTGTATAATTTGAATTTATAATGAATTTATAAGACTGTAACATAACAAAATGTGGAAAAAGTAAAGCACTGGGAATACTTTCCGAATGCACTGCATGACATTCAACCCATGGTAAGACCTACTGCTATAAACACACAACATTTTTACCTGATGCAAATAAAACCACAACCTGTGTTCAAAATAAAAAATATTGGACATACGACAAATTCTCTATACTCCCGGTGGTCAACACTGAGAACTGCAACTGCTAGTAGAATTGACAAAAAAAACCTCAGTAAGGCATTAATACACACATTTAAATGGTTACAAACACAATATATGCACGTGAAATGAACTCAATGTGAAGCAACACAAATAAGAAATGATGCTTATCTTGTGGCAAAAAAAAACAGGAAGAAGAGTGACAAAATACCATATTTTAATGGGGCAAATTGAAATAACGAGTCGGCAGAAGGCAGCAGAACAACTTGCCATGCGAGGTGAGCAGATGTGATGCTGCCTACACAGACTTAGGCAAGCATGTAACAAGATCACAAACTAAGCACATGAACACAAGCGTACAAGCACACCCCGGAGCCTATTTCTACTAAATAGCAGGCTATATGTCAAAATTTGGCACCTGTATGGTCTCGCTCACATACTGTACTACACGCTATCCAGTGGCGGGCCGGGAATTTCACACCTAGGCCTTCAGTGATGTCCTACCCAGTCCGACTTTAATAAATACCTCTCATTAAACCATGTTTTATGTCACCGCATGACCACAGCTGGAGAAATACTACACAGAAACACATTTGCGCACTACTAGGCATTGAATCACCTCGAGTCAATAGGTTGTATTTCGTCACGTGACATTTGAGCGGAAGTAAACGAAGGGGTTGACCACCAAAACCAATACGGTTAGTGTGCAGCAGAGTGCGAACTCTCGGAGTACGCAAGAGGCCTAGATCTTACCATTAAAAAAGCAGATACAAGCAGAAAAACCCTAACTATGCAACTAAAAAAATATATATATATATATGTCGAGTGATCCCAAAGATTATCTGTCTATCGCGTTTCCAGACATAACCAACTATCTTGTGCTCCAGACATCATTCTATACAACAAAACGGATGAAAACTTTAAAAAGCATGAAGATCTGCAACTTCTTTGTGTGTGGCTGGGTCAAGGAAATTGGTATCAAGACTCTCCCGGATAAACCATGCATCGTTTTTCCTCGGGTGAAGGTTGTATTTCATGATTTAACTTCTTGTGTACGGACATGTTTGTTGCTTTATTGATGTTGCTTGCGCCGTTTACGAGTACGCGTGTTTTTTCCTGTCTTTATCAAAATATAACTATATATTTCAACATTGTGTATGTGCTGAAAGCTTCAATTTATGATTGCTGCCTTTGGTAAAAACGTAACTCTTTTAGGTTTTGCTTACATTTCTCACGCTTTCTTTTATTTGGACTCGCCTAGTTTGTGCTTTCGAAACACTCGTGGCAAACATGCGTTTTAAGAATTCCGAAACAAGATGAAATACAAATGATATCAAGATAATACTTACAAAACCCAAAACCAGTGAAGTTGGCAAGTTGTGTAAATCGTAAATACATGCAGGGTTTGGAGCAACATATGTTGCCATCCAAGCAACTTTATCATGGACGTCCCTGCTTATTGCAGCAAAACAATGCCAAGTCACGTATTATAACAGCGTGGCTTCATACTAAAAGAGTGCGGGTACTAGACTGGCCTGCCTGTAGTCCAGACCTAACTCCCATTGAAAATGTGTGGCGCAATATGAAGCCTAAAATACCACAACGGAGAACCCAGACTGTTGTACATCAAGCAAGAATGGGAAAGAATTCCACCTGAAAAGCTTCAAAAATTGGTTTCCTCAGTTCCCAAACGTGTTGTTAAAAGGAAAGGCCATGTAACACAGTGATAAAAATGTCCCTGTGCCAACTTTTGTGCAATGTATTGCTGCCATTAAATTCTAAGTTAATGATTATTTGGGGGGAAAAAATTAAGGTTTCTCAGTTCAAACATTAAATATCTTGTCTTTGCAGACTTTTCAATTGAATATACGTTGAAAAATTTTTGCAAATCATTGCAATCTATTTGTATTTACGAATTACAGAACATGCCAACTTCACTGGTTTTGGGTTTTATAAATGGGAAATACTAACCGTTGAAAATAAATCAAAGAAACCTTTAACAAAGTGATAACTGCAAACTTGAGCGTTATTTGAATCATTCTGCTCCATTGGAGTGAAGTGCTTGCCATTTTCTCGTCGTTTGTCGTAAAATCTTGCACTTTTTCATCCTTCCTTATTAGTCTGAAGAAACTTTTATCCTTTTCGCTATTTGAAATGTTCCGACAGCGTAAAACAACGCAAGTATAGGGCAATTATTTTGAGAAAAACAAAATGCCGCCCAGAACGCTATGACAACAGACGCTCGCTGGCCCACCACTTCATGCCTGACATATTTCATGAGCCGGATGTGACGTCGGGCGAATACAACCTATAGCAGGCATGAGCAATTATTTTGACTCGGGGGGGCCCAATTTAGAGAAAAATATGTGTCTCGGGCCCGGTACATCTATTTTTAGGAACACTAATACAAAACCTCACAATAATGTCTGATTGAATTCTAAAAACGTAATGACAGACCGCCTTAAAAAACGGAAGGGAATTGTATCTTTTTAAATAAAGAATGTGGGATTTACAATATTAACTATGAACGATAAAACACTGAATATTGACAACATATGAACATCACACCACCTCTCGATCGACATATTTTACAATCAAGCAAAACGCAACACAAATGCAACAAACACAGCGAAATATGAACGCGAAGGGGGAAAAAAACCCACCTACAATCTGATACATCACTAAGCTTTAGAACTTTTGTTGTAAAAATCTCTTTCCGCGTCTGTCTCTGACACCCGCATTTTCAGGCTCGCTCTGGAAACACACTGTGGAAACGCTCCCCACCTACACTGCTTGGTGCCTCGTCTGAGCTGCTGTGACTTAGATTACCATAGTAACTAAATAGATTACCATAGTAACTAGTATATCATGCAAAGGCGCAGATTCCAACCATTGAAATACTTTGTATAGTTCAAGACTTAAGGTCATATAAAAACATCACTGCACATCATAATGGCAGCTACAGTTTCCATCTTAAAGATCTAAAAAAATTTTGGGGAATGTCCGGCGGGCCAGATTAAAAAGCTTAACGGGCCGCATGCCCAATCATGAGCAAAACGGGCTACTTTCCTCCGCATTTAAAAACCAATAAACCCACATCCGCCATTAAAACATACCTCTGCGTGGTACTGTCAAAATTTAAATAATTGTAAAAACATATTAAACGTGAAAAAGTAAAGATAATATTTTAAATTACAATTTGCAGCTCTCATCGGAAACCGGGGTTACCGCTCATAGTTGATTGATTTGATTGGAAGTGGCGGACAAACCCTCTTAATGGCTGTGACAGGTTAGCTAGCTCGGAGGTCAGCCGACCTCGTGTCACAAGATCTAGCTTATCTTAAACTGTCCTTCTTAAAAACGGCCTTGCAAGTATATATCTGCAATCTAATCAATGTAACTGCCCTCCTTCGGAAACTGTAGATTAAAAAAGATTTATTTGCTAAGTGTGGCTTGTTACAAGTGTGCATTGCACTTCCTGTTTTCACAATTCACAACTTGTGATTGGATACTTAAAGGGTTGTCTCCATACCAATATTTTGGTGCCGGTACCGAAATGTATTTCGATACTTTTCTAAATAAAGGGGACAAAAAAATGGCATTAATGGCTTTATTTTAACAAAAAAAAATGACGGTACATAAATATATGTTTCTTATTGCAATCGAAGAACAATGATGTCCTTAAATAAAATAGTGAACATACAAGACAACTTGTCTTTTAGTAAAAAGTAAGCAAACAAAGGCTCCTAATTTAGTCTGCTGACATATGCAGTAACTTATTGTGTCATTGCCCATTCTATTATTTTGTCAACATTACTAAGGACAAGCTGTAAAAATTGATTATTAATCTACTTGTTCATTTACTGTTAATATCTGGTTATTTTTTGTTTTAACATGTTGTATCTACACTTCTGTTAAAATGTAATAAACATATTTTTATGTTGTTTGGATGCTTGACATTAGTTTTGGATGATACCACAAATGTGGGTATCAATCTGATACCAAGTCGTTACAGGATCATACATTGGTCTTATTCAAAGTCCTCATGTGTCCAGGGACATATTTCCTGAGTTTATGAATATAATATGAATAAAAAAAATAAAAAAAAACACTACGGTGTGTAGTGAAGCATGTTTACCTATTCCTCGTCCTGCAGAAATGATACTTGTAAGAAACTTACTTTATTTGTCGCCATGGAGGCGAAGATTAGTGATTTAGAAGAAGCTAAAACACTGCCGATTGCGGATGGACTTTAGCCGCTAGCTAGCTAGCCATGTTTTAAAGCACCTCTTCCTGAGGGTGTTTCAGTCTTATAGCTTTACCTTTATCGTTAGTTTTTGAGCCAAAATGCGTCCATTCTCCCTTTTCTGTCTACACACATTGTCTGCTTGTAAGTACTCCATGATTATGCGCTGCCGAACATGCTCCTCTGCTCGTAAAACCAGCAATGTCATGACGTGACGACGACGCGCCGTCACGCCTGTAAAAAATAAAATTACTTCCTTTTTGGTAGTTTTTTTTTTTTTTTTTATTTTTTTTATTTATATTTATTCTGGGTGTATATTTACTATCTGCCTATGTTGAGAAGAAAGTGATGTACTAATTATTTTCCATTTGTGACTGTACCTTTAACTTACTGTATGTAGGACCTGGGGGGGGTGGGGGTTATGTGTGTATGGGGTATGTGTCGGGTTGTTGTTCTTGGAAGTGGGTGGGAAAAAAAGGGGAAAATGTGACTACTGTTCTATTGTATATTGTAATACCTGTCAAATTTAATAAAAACATTTATAAAAAAAAAAAAATAAAATTACGCCAACCGGTAATTTTCAAACAGAGTAAAGCACCGTTCTTGATTCATTAGTACCGCGATACTATACTAGTACCGGTATACCGTACAACCCTAGATACTTACTTGTGTGAGTCACAACTGAGTATCCAAACACAAGAGACGTGAAAGTCACGTTTCAACATGTGGCCACCGAGAAGGCCTCGTGTCAACAACTCGTGATCTGATTGGGAATCGCAACGATCTATCAACTGTATGTGCCTCATTCCACTACACTGCGCAGACAGCCGTGTTGTTGATTCGGAAGGCCTTCGGAAAATTCCATACACCGCTGGCAACAAGCTAGCTGAATTCTGATTGGATAAAAGCTCTAACGCAAAAACAGTGGAGCCTAACATGACATGATGCAATGCGTCTCCCATAATAATGTGACCTCGGACTATGTTAAGGTAACGTGCAGAGTTCCTCAGGGTTCGGTTCTTGGCCCTGCACTCTTTAGTATTTACATGCTGCCGCTAGGCGACATCATACGCAAATACGGTGTTAGCTTTCATTGTTATGCTGATGACACCCAACTCTACATGCCCCTAAAGCTGACCAACACGCCGGATTGTAGTCAGCTGGAGGCGTGTCTTAATGAAATTAAACAATGGATGTCCGCTAACTTCTTGCAACTCAACGCCAAGAAAACGGAAATGCTGATTATCGGTCCTGCTAAACACCGACATTTATTTAATAATACCACCTTAACATTTGACAACCAAACAATTACACAAAGCGACTCAGTAAAGAATCTGGGTATTATCTTCGACCCAACTCTCTCGTTTGAGTCACACATTAAGAGTGTTACTAAAACGGCCTTCTTTCATCTCCGTAATATCGCTAAAATTCGTTCTATTTTATCCACTAGCGACGCTGAGATCATTATTCATGCGTTCGTTACGTCTCGTCTCGATTACTGTAACGTATTATTTTCGGGGCTCCCTATGTCTAGCATTAAAAAATTACAGTTGGTACAAAATGCGGCTGCTAGACTTTTGACAAGAACAAGAAAGTTTGATCATATTACGCCTATACTGGCTCACCTGCACTGGCTTCCTGTGCACTTAAGATGTGACTTTAAGGTTTTACTACTTACGTATAAAATACTACACGGTCTAGCTCTGTCCTATCTTGTCGATTGCATTGTACCATATGTCCCGGCAAGAAATCTGCGTTCAAAGAACTCCGGCTTATTAGTGATTCCCAGAGCCCAAAAAAAGTCTGCGGGCTATAGAGCGTTTTCTATTCGGGCTCCAGTACTATGGAATGCCCTCCCGGTAACAATTAGAGATGCTACCTCAGTAGAAGCATTTAAGTCCCATCTTAAAACTCATTTGTATACTCTAGCCTTTAAATAGCCCCCCTGTTAGACCAGTTGATCTGCCGTTTCTTTTCTTTTCTCCCTGCTCCCCTTTTCCTTGAGGGGGGGGGGGCACAGGTCCGGTGGCCATGGATGAAGTGCTGGCTGTCCAGAGTCGGGACCCGGGGTGGACCGCTCGCCTGTGCATCGGCAGGGAACATCTCTGCGCTGCTGACCCGTCTCCGCTCGGGATGGTGTCCTGCTGGCCCCACTATGGACTGGACTCTTACTATTATGTTGGATCCACTATGGACTGGACTCTCACAATATTATGTCAGACCCACTCGACATCCATTGCTTTCGGTCTCCCCTAGAGGGGGGGGGTTACCCACATATGCGGTCCTCTCCAAGGTTTCTCATAGTCATTCACATCGACGTCCCACTGGGGTGAGTTTTTCCTTGCCCGTATGTGGGCTTTGTACCGAGGATGTCGTTGTGGCTTGTGCAGCCCTTTGAGACACTTGTGATTTAGGGCTATATAAATAAAGATTGATTGATTGATTGATGAAGAGAATATGATGAATATTTTGATATATTCAGGGAAAATAAATGAAAAAAAGGAACTTTATTAATTTATGATCATGATCACTGAGAAGGCCTTGCTGGCCCTAACGGCCCACCACTGACGCTCCTAATGTACAGCAGAGGAAATAAAAATCGCTGACACTTTCTCTTTCTGATTAGTGCAAAAGCTCCTAGACAGAAAAAACATTTATATTGAGAGGTGAGCACATCAATTCACAGCTGACCTCAGATGATGTGACACATCTCCCATTAGAAAAGACAAGTCAGGGTCAAAGAGTGCCTGCAATAATGGAGTCATATAAGAAGGATGCATACTAAAATTCACAGCCAAGTGTCTAGGGAAAAAAACTAAATGGATTTATCGCTGCCGTGTGCTGCTGCTGATAATCAGCTATTGATTCACCTCTTTGTGTGCTAACAAGATACGTGAGAGATAACATGGAGAGGAAGTGAAAAACACAACACAACACAACTCCAAATACATGCACCTGGGGATAAGTTGATTGGCAACACTAAATTGGCCCTAGTGTGTGAATGTGAGTGTGAATGGTGTCTGTCTATTTGTGACCCCGAACGAGACAAGCGGTAGAAAATGGATGGATGGATGAATATATGTTTGCCAACTATTTTACTTGCAGATAAAATGTAATGACATTTTTAATCTAGCCAATGACCATTATGAAACAGTAACACAGAGTTAGGCTGCAGTGTTAATACAGGTGGTGAGTGTGCCATACACTCACTGAGGCGTCATTTACCCATCACTACGTTGTAGTATATGATGACCAACTGCATAGTTACAGTGTATATTTATATGATCGCACAACAGCCGTTATTGGAGACGCACACAAACCTGGCCTATTAGCATTAGATCTACAGAAACATAAAACACAGTCATGCTGACTTAAAACACTTTAAAACTGGATCAGGGCTATATTTTCTACAACATACTTCCAATGCAAACCTACAATTGTACAAACCCCGTTTCCACATGAGTTGGGAAATTGTGTTAGATGTAAATATAAACGGAATACAATGATTTACAAATCCTTTTCAACCCATATTCAGTTGAATATGCTACAAAAACAACATATTTGTTGTTCAAACTGATCATGTTTTTTTTTGCAAATAATCATTAACTTTAGAATTTGATGCCAGCAACACGTGACAAAGAAGTTGGGAAAGGTGGCAATACATACTGATAAAGTTGAGGAATGCTCATCAAACACTTATTTGGAACATCCCACAGGTGTGCAGGCTAATTGGGAACAGGTGGGTGCCATGATTGGGTATAAAAACAGCTTCCCAAAAAATGCTCAGTCTTTCACAAGAAAGGATGGGGTGAGGTACACCTCTTTGTCCACAACTGCGTGAGCAAATAGTCAAACAGTTTAAGAACAACGTTTCTCAAAGTGCAATTGCAAGAAATTTAGGGATTTCAATATCTACTGTCCATAATATCATCAAAAGGTTCAGAGAATCTGGAGAAATCACTCCACGTAAGCGGCATGGCCGGAAACCAACATTGAATGACCGTGACCTTCGATCCCTCAGACGACACTATATCAAAAACCGACATCAATCTCTAAAGGATATCACCACATGGGCTCAGGAACACTTCAGAAAACCACTGTCACTAAATACAGTTGGTCGCTACATCTGTAAGTGCAAGTTAAAGCTCTACTATGCAAAGCGAAAGCCATTTATCAACAACATCCAGAAACGCCGCCGGCTTCTCTGGGCCCGAGATCATCTAAGATGGACTGATGCAAAGTGGAAAAGTGTTCTGTGGTCTGACGAGTCCACATTTCAAATTGTTTTTGGAAATATTCAACATCGTGTCATCCGGACCAAAGGGGAAGCGAACCATCCAGACTGTTATCGATGCAAAGTTCAAAAGCCAGCATCTGTGATGGTATGGGGGTGCATTAGTGCCCAAGGTATGGGTAACTTACACATCTGTGAAGGCACCATTAATGCTGAAAGGTACATACAGGTTTTGAAACAACATATGCTGCCATCTAAGCGCCGTCTTTTTCATGGACGCCCCTGCTTATTTCAGCAAGACAATGCCAAGCCACATTCAGCACGTGTTACAACAGCGTGGCTTCGTAAAAAAAGAGTGCGGGTACTTTCCTGGCCCGACTGCAGTCCAGACCTGTCCCCCATCGAAAATGTGTGGCGCATTATGAAGCGTAAAATACGACAGCGGAGACCCCGGACTGTTGAACGACTGAAGCTCTACATAAAACAAGAATAGGAAATTTCACTTTCAAAGCTTCAACAATTAGTTTCCTCAGTTCCCACTCAGTGTTGTTAAAAGAAAATGTGATGTAACACAGTGGTGAACATGCCCTTTCCCAACTACTTTGGCACGTGTTGCAGCCATGAAATTCTAAGTTAATGATTATTTGCAAAAAAAAAAAATTGAGTTTATGAGTTTGAACATCAAATATCTTGTCTTTGTAGTGCATTCAATTGAATATGGGTTGAAAAGGATTTGCAAATCATTGTATTCCGTTTATATTTACATCTAACACAATTTCCCAACTCATATGGAAACAGGGTTTGTAATACATGAAGAAAATGGCTGAAAAAAGAATATTATGCAACCTTTAACATCAAAGTAGCTGGAATAAGACATGCAGCCAATGAATGGAGGATGATGATGACTTGTAAATGTAGCAAGAGGACTATTGGTATTTTTCCAATCTTTTCATATGTGCCATATTTAGGGGCGGGACACGAGATAAAAAGAAGCAGGTAGCGTGAGAAAGGGCGCCATTCAAACGCTGCACCACCTACAAAAACATTCCATTCAGGTTTATGATAACAAGCCAGCCTAAATCATATATTTTCCAATAAACATCACCCGCTGCTGCCTACACACATCCTCTCAAATAGCCCATTTTTCTATTGCGTATTCCTTCTGATATCACATTTGCTTCCCCTTTAAATTCATACATCCTGGCCTTAAGATAAAAAGGTAGAGTAGTGGCATTTAGGGATGAAATCATTACAAAGTCCCTTTAAATAGAGCAAAAATAATCCATAGCTCCTATAAATAGTCTTGCACACACAGGGGATGACATATGGATAAGATATGGATCTTAAATTCAAATGAAAATCAATAGATAATGTGCTTTCTGTTGACTGAACAATGTATGGATCAATGCCTAAAAAGCTTAAGACAAGTCAGTCCATCTCTGTAAGTCCATGCAGGGTGTGTCTGACTGCAACAACACTTCCTGTCCGGACCCCTCGGGGAGCAGCTTCTGGGTGGGACCCACAGCTTTGGCGGCGGTCAGGGGAATGATAAGACCCTGACGTTTATTTGTCCCGCCCAGTCATTTCGTTTGGAGTATGCCCCCAACAAGATGATATTTACTATTGTAAGATGAGCCAAGATTTTAAACTGAAAACTCAAAAGCTCCAAATCGTTTTTACAAGCAAGTACAATAATATACAATACAGTTGCAGTTAAATGTTTTCACACAGAGCAGGGTCAATACAAACAGTGTGCCATACACTCAATGAGGCATCATTTAGCTGTCACTACTTATTAGTTGTGATAAATAAATGATAAATGGGTTGTACTTGTATAGCGCTTTTCTACCTTCAAGGTACTCAAAGCGTTATATAATATTTCTTCTTAAAAAGGAAGTCATTTTATTTTTAGAATATGCATGACAAAGAATCTCTAAACCAGGGGTGTCAAACGTACGGCCCGCGGGCCGAATGAGGCCCCCGAACAGGTTTTACCCGGCCCGCGGGATGAGTTTGCTAAGTATAGAAATGAGCCGAAATTTTTGAATGAAAGAAACAGCTGTTCTAAATGTGTCCACTAGATGTCGCAATAGCAATTATTTGTATCTTTGTAGTTGATGCTACATATGTAAAAAAATAAACCACATACTTGCCAACATTGAGACCTCCAAATTCGGGAGATTTGGGGGGGCGGGGGGCGTATATTCATAGCTTACAAGTATTTCTTATATATATATATATATATATATATATATAAAATAAATACTTGACTTTCAGTGAATTGTAGCTATATATAAATATGTATTTTATTATATATATATATATATACATACATATAAATAAAATAAATACTTGAATTTCAGTGTTCATTTATTTACACATATACACACATAACACTCCTCTACTCATTGTTGTATTTGAAAGTGCAATGCTTTGCAGCCAGTAGCACAGCCTTTGAAGGAGCATAGGTATGTGCAGTGTAATATTCTGGGTTGGAGTCAATAAACAGGCGCGGTGATGAAGTGCGCAGTACAACGTAAACCATTGGCCAACCAAAAAGTAACCACAGAACACTGTAGTGTTCTGTGGTTACTTTTTAAACCGTTGGCCAACCAAAAAGTAACATTTTGAAGGTAGAAAATCAAGTATTAATCTACGTGTTCATTTACTGTTAATATCTGCCTTTTTTAAATGGTAAATGGGTTATACTTGTATAGCGTTTTTCTACCTTCAAGGTACTCAAAGCGCTTTGACACTATTTCCACATTCACCCATTCACACACACATTCACACACTGATGGCGGGAGCTGCCATGTGAGGCCCTGACCACGACCATACCTGAAGGTAGAAAAGAGCTATACAAGTATAACCCATTTAAAAATAAAAATACATTATCCTATTAGTACCACATTATTCTCATGAATTACGATTTTTCCATGTGACTTTATCCCTTGAAAACTGTATTGGATTGATGGCATTTAACTATTTTTCCCCCTTTCTGTCGTTGTCTATTGTCCAAATGTAATTACAGCATGAATATGAACAAAATCGCCCTGCGATGAGGTGGCGACTTGTCCAGGGTGTACCCCGCCTTCCGCCCGATTGTAGCTGAGATAGGCTCCAGCGCCCCCCGCGACCCCAAAGGGAATAAGCGGTAGAAAATGGATGGATGGATATGAACAAAATCGCAGGTTGTATTTTACTGCCTGTCATCTTTGTATTTTTTCTTCCCTCCTCTTCAACTGGCATAAATCTGAGGCGTTGTTCGTTGAACTGCTCTGACATAAAAATGCAAATCTCGGCGTACATCCCGTCTAGATTGATTCCCAGGAGAGACGTCCTCTGTGTTCTTCACTAATGATGCAACCAGCGACAAGGACTATTCGGTAATTAAACAAATGTTGGAACTGTAAAAATGTTGGCGCTAAATAAAAGAGGCGAGTCAGTCAAACCGGAAGTCGAATCAAAAAGAAACCAGCGAGGTAGAAGCTAAAAAATACATCAGTGTTCTGACAATATGGATTCTATTTCTTTCTTTTGTACATACACTCCCCCTACACCCCTGCATGCCACTTTGACCCTTCTTAAACACTCGTCTTAGTCATATACATTCACCTTCCACTCTTCCCGCTAACCCCGCCTCCTCTGTCTCCCGCTTTTAGCTCCACCCACCAGATAGGTAGGAAGGTGAAGACGTGAGCTGTTATATCACCGCATCCTCCTGAGTCAGAGACTATCAGAGATTGTTAAATGATTTCAGAGCAGTGGTACCAACAATGTCAATTCACCAGAAGTGGTTTCATGTTTTGATGAATGTCATCAGCGCATGGCGGCGTTCTCCTCCTCTGTGTGTGTACAACAACTTAAAGGCCTACTGAAATGCGATTTTCTTATTTAAACGGGGGTAGCAGGTCCATTCTATGTATCATACTTGATCATTTCGCGATATTGCCATATTTTTGCTGAAAAGATTTAGTAGAGAACATCGACGATAAAGTTCGCAACTTTTGGTCGCTGATAAAAAAGCCTTGCCTGTACCGGAAGTAGCAGACGAGTAGCGTGACGTCACAGGTTGTGGAGCTCCTCACATCTGCACATTGTTTACAATCATGGCCACCAGCAGCAAGAGCGATTCGGACCGAGAAAGCAACGATTTCCCCATTAATTTGAGCGAGGATGAAAGATTTGTGGATGAGGAAAGTGAGAGTGAAGGACTAGAGGGCAGCGAGAGCGATTCAGATAGGGAAGATGCTGTGAGAGGCGGGTGGGACCTGATATTTAGCTGGGAATGACTAAAACAGAAAATAAACACAAGACTCTATTAGCCACAACACAACCAGGCTTATATTTAATATACCACAAATGAATCCTGCATAACAAACACCTCCCCCCTCCCGTCCATATAACCCGCCAATACAACTCAAACACCTGCACAACACACTCAATCCCACAGCCCAAAGTATCGTTCACCTCCCCAAAGTTCATACAGCACATATATTTCCCCAAAGTTACGTACGTGACATGCACATAGCGGCACGCACGTACGGGCAAGCGATCAAATGTTTGGAAGCCGCAGCTGCATGCGTACTCACGGTACCGCGTCTGCGCATCCAACTCAAAGTCCTCCTGGTAAGAGTCTCTGTTGTCCCAGTTCTCCACAGGCCAATGGTAAAGCTTGACTGTCATCTTTCGGGAATGTAAACAATGAAACACCGGCTGTGTTTGTGTTGCTGCAGCCGCCCGCAATACACTGCTTCCCACCTACAGCTTTCTTCTTTGCTGTCTCCATTGTGCATTGAACAAATTGCAAAAGATTCACCAACACAGATGTCCAGAATACTGTGGAATTTTGCGATGAAAACAGACGACTTAATAGCTGGCCACCATGCTGTCCCAAAATGTCCTCTACAATCTGTGAGGTCATGTGCCGGCGTCATCATACCGAGACGTTTTCAGCAGGATATTTCGCGCAAAGTTTAAAATTGCACTTTAGTAAGATAACCAGGCCGTATTGGCATGTGTTGCAATGTAAAGATTTCATCATTGATATATAAACTATCAGACTGCGTGGTTGGTAGTAATGGGTTTCAGTAGGCCTTCAAGGAACTAAATGTTCTCCCCGTCAATGCCTACATTTTTTTTTCTTCCTACGGTGAGCAAAAGAAAAGAAAACAGAAGAAATCAAAACAAGCAATGTTCTCTCCATGTTCCAGCCAGCAATTTCTCCCAGATTGAACATAAGATGAGGTCACATGTGTGAGACCTCCTCATCAGGTTTCTGCACAACTGCTTCCTGCACTTCAGAACATGCCGTTTCTTACCATTAACACCTTTGCAATTCCGACTCCTGTGCAGCGTCTATGTAAAAAAGACCTTTTTGTGTAGGCATTGATTATACTGACAGTATTGTCTTGACCTTCATGACAGATTTGTTTATTAGTTTCATGTGTTTTCACCTTTATATCTGTTCTTCCACTTCATATTAGAGTGCTGAGCTACACTCCTACACCCTCACTGACAATCAGCAGACACGCCTAACACTGGTTGCTAATCAAGAGGCTTCTTATGCCCAGCGTCGTCCCACAACCATTGGCTTCTGATTGCTCTTGTATATTTCTCCTTACAGTACCTGTTAGGGTTGTACGGTATACCGGTATTACTGCGATACTAATAAATCATTTTCGGTACTATACCGCCTCTAAAAAGTACCGGTCCCCCAGGCCCCATCGTTGTCACGTCGTGTCATTGCTGGTTTACGAGCAGGAGGAGCATGTTCGGCAGCGCACAATCACGGAGTACTTACAAGCAGACACAGTGTGTAGACAGAAAAGGGAGAACGGACGCATTTTGGCTTAAAAACTAAAGATAAAGGTGAAGTTATAACACTGAAACTCCCTCAGGAAGAGCTGCTTTAAGACACGGCCAGCAGCTGTCGGCAGTGTTTTAGCTACTTCTAAATCACTAATCCTCGCCTCCATGGCAACAAATAAAGTAAGTTTCTAACAAGTATCATCCTTGCAGGACGAGGAATAGCTAAACATGCATCACTACACACCGTAGCTCACCGGCGTCACAATGTAAACAAACGCCATTGGTGGATCTACACCTGACACCCACTGTACACCTGACACCCACGGTACAGGAGCGATACTATTATGATTATGTCGATTTTTTTTGGCATCACAACATCTTCTTTCATTTTAAAAAAAATGTATATTATGTTTATAAACATGAGGACTTTGAATATGACCAATGTATGATCCTGTAACGATGTGGTATCAGATTGATACCCAAATTTGTGGTATCATCCAAAACTAATGTAAAGCATCCAAACAACAGAAAAATAAGTGATTATTACATTTTAACAGAAGTGTAGATAGAACACGTTAAAAGAGAAAGTAAGCAGATATTAACAGTAAATGAACAAGTAGATTAATCATTGATTTTCTACCACTTGTCCTTAATAATTTTGACAAAATAATAGAATGGAAAATGACACAATATGTTACTGCATATGTCAGCAGACTAATTAGGAGCCTTTGTTTGTTTACTTACTACTAAAAGACAAGTTGTCTAGTATGTTTACTATTTTATTTAAGAACAAAATTGCAACAAGACTTTTTTTTTTGTGGTCCCCTTTATTTAGAAAAGTACCGAAAATTATCGAAATATTTTTAGTATTATTGGTATTGGGACAACACTAGTACCTGGATAATCTGTAGGTTGCTATCTGAATATATTCACATTATTTTGCTCGCGTATCTGCGTTCGCCTTCTGCCTTGTTTGATTCACCCTTGGTCTGCTACCTTGCCCACGCTAGTGCTCCCTCGGTGTTCCTGATAAAAAGATTGTTAGCCTGCATGTAGTCCACCTTCCCTGCAACCTGAGTTCATGCCAACAGCCGCTATGTGGAAACGTGACGAGTATGGATAACAGACCATCGTTTCTTTACCAAAAGGACAGGGCCCATTGTTGGTCTGCGACCACCCACCTAGAGGGCCACAAAAAATATCTGTTTCTCAGCTGTGGTCTGTATGGGTCGCTGCGGTACCCAGTTGTAATACACTTTACCACCACTTGTGGAAGTAATCACAATATCAAACAAACAAAAGAAGTCTGGAGCTTAAGTCATGGATACGTTTTTTAAGCGCAAAAGTTATGACTAAAGTGGCGAAGCTGTAGATTCAATTGCAAATTATTTTATTATTTTATTTAGTTAGAATTTAAGTATTTTAGCACTGTAACTGCATCCATATGTAGTCTTCATAGTCTTTAGGAACCCTTTATTTTGCTGTATATTTAATTTGTATTCATTTGTGTAATCAGTCTGACCCAAGCCTTGATAAAAATCTTTGTGTTCAACACATGGTTTCATATTTAATCTGATTGCATTTAATTGTTTTTAACAACGGTCAGAAACAAATTATTGAATCCATCCATCCATCCATTTTCTACCGCTTGTCCCGTTTGGGGTGGCGGGGGGTGCTGGAGCCAATCTCAGCTGCATTTGGGCGGAAGGCGGGGTACACCCTGGACAAGTCGCCACCTCATCGCAGGGCCAACACAGATAGACAGACAACATTCACACTCACATCCACACACTAGGGCCAATTTAGTGTTGCCAATCAACCTATCCCCAGGTGCATGTCTTTGGAGGTGGGAGGAAGCCGGAGTACCCGGAGGGAACCCACGCAGTCACAGGGAGAACATGCAAACTCCACACAGAAAGATCCCGAGCCCGGGATTGAACCCAGGACTACTCAGGACCTTCGTATTGTGAGGCACATGCACTAACCCCTGTCCCACCGTGCTGCCCAATTATTGAATACCTTTTAAATCAAGAGTAAAATTAAGGGCCCCTTTGTAGTGGAAAAGTTGGGCCCCAAGGTCAAAAAGGATAACAATCCCTGTCATAGCCAATAGATAATAAACACGTCTTTACTTTGATCAGAATCATTAAATACAAAAAAAACGAATTGTAATTAGCAAAAATTTTAACTTATTTTGCGGTTGTGTTGTCTAAAAAAAATTTAATAAATTATATAAAAAATATGAGGTCTCGGGTGCTAGGATAGGCTCCAGCAACCCCCCCCCCACTCCGAGAGGAACGAGCGGTAGAAAAATGGATGGCTGGATAGTAAAATGATTATTGTTTGCAACAGACAATAGCACAAAAACAATGTACTCGTGGCTTTGACGATAGCTATTTTATGTACACAACAACAAACTTTACTAACATTTTAAACATCAAAGAATTTCATACTAAAATACTTTTAAATAATGTAATGATTAAATATTATTTTCTAATAATATTAAGTCTTAATAAATGTATTACAAAAAAAGGTTTTCAAAAAGTGTATAAAGACAGTAAGTGAATAAAGAGGAGAATGGGTATGATTAAATTAGCTCTGCTTCTTCGTACTCCTTTTCAGTCATGTTAAGTGTTAACTTATGATGTACAGTTGAAACATATAGTTGTGATTTTTGTGGTTAAATACTTTTTACTATGGTATCCGTAGTAGAAGTATCTGCATTGATGTTACCAAAATAAAGCTGTCTCAGTATATTGAAAGAGTATTTGTTTATTTTTATATTTTATATTAGGCATTGAAAGTTTAAATGCAATGACAATGTGTATCATCAGGAGACAGGTTGCGCATTTATTGGCTGGTTTGATGCCTCCATTTAGGACTAAAGCACTATCAATATGTAACGTGCAAATAAATATGACTGTTTTACTTTGTATGAGCAACAACTTTCTATAAATACCTGCATTTGTATTTTGGACTGTTGCTGTCTTCTTCCAGCCACATTTATTTCACTTCCGTCGTAAAGTGTCAGCGAACGTTGAGTCTTGTTTAATAAAACAGATTTATGTATTTGTAACGAGATTCAACATCTCTCTTCTTTTTGCAGTGTATATGTGCGGTGCTAATGCGTACACTTAAGTGTACATGAACAACTGCATACTTCAGCTGTAAATGGACAGGCCTTTCATCTGCTGCTCATGATACTTTTTTTTCTTAAATACGGTTTTCTTCATTGAGGCGGATCAAAGGCACCGCTGATTAAAACGACACAGTGAGTATGTGTGTGTGTGTGTGTGTGTGTGTGTGTGTGTGTGTGTGTGTGTGTGTGTGTGTGCGCGCAGCTGTGATTACTCATCACAAAAACATCTGAGAGAACATTCCTCACCACAAACGCTGATTTTATGCATTTATCACATTTTCCGAATGTTTAACAACATGCACGTCGCTACACCACACACAATTTGTGTCACGCTGTGAGACTATCTACTCCTAAAGCAGGAATTTACAGGAAATCATATGTTTAAAATAAAGTAAATTCAAATAAACCAAGAAAACTAAATTCAATTCAATCTCAAACGCTTCAAGTATGACGTAAGTACTATACTTCCCATTTTTCTCCAAAAATGCTACTTTAGTCTTGTCGAATAAAAAAAAACGTATTAAAAAATATTTTATTACTATTTTAACAAGACTTTTTTCTTAGAATATTCTGACTTTTTTTGTAAAATCACAACTTTTTGTCGAAAAGAATGTGGACATGTTTTCTTCTTTTACATTTCTACCTTCTTACAAAAAACACTTTTTTTTGTAACACGACGACTTTATTCTCAACAGTCAGGTTGCTAAAATGCTAATCCTTGGAGAGCAGGGGTCTCAAACTCGTGGCCCCCAGGCCCATTGCGGCCTGTGAGACCATATTCTGCGGCCCTCCCCTTAATATGAAAGTTTAATGTTACAGTGTTGTGCGCGGAGCTGAAAGAACCCACCAATCACAGTGCAGTATATTGCTCTGGGGGCTGGATGCAAGCACAGAAACATTTCACTATGACTACGTTTACACTGCAGGCCAAAGTGGCCAAAATCTGATTTTTTTTTTTAGATAAGATTTTTTCCAGCTGACTGTTTACACCAGGGGTCCCCAAACTACGGCGTCCAGCGTAACAGCGTCCAAAATCAGGCCCGCGTGAAGTCCCAAGTATTAAAAAAATAAAAAAATAAAAAAATTATGTCTTTTCTTATCCACTTTGTACCGCTTTCTACTCACAGTGTCTCCTAGCCGCTCAGGCAAATCATATTGTCTAAAAATGCATTTTCTCATCGATAACGTGACATCATCGCGCGCGCGGAAAGTGCGCTATATATATCTAATATATATATATATACGTATATATATATATACACATATATATATATATATATATATACATATATATATATATATATATATATATATATATATATATATATGTATATATATATATACACATCTAAAATATATCTAATATATATATATATATATATATATATATATATATATATATATATATATATATATATATATATATATATATACAGCCCGGCCACCGGCCAAATTGTTTTAACCCAATGCGGCCCCCGAGTCAAAAAGTTTGGGGACCCCTGGTTTACACTGTAAGTAAAGTGTGATTTTTATCAGACTTCACTGTAAACGCGCACAGGCCCCAATGTGGCCCCCAATGTATCCCCAATGTGACCCCGATGTGGCCCCAAATGTGGCCTCGACGTCACTTGCATGCACACTTCGATAAAGCGAAAACAAAGGAAGTTGACTGGGAGGAAGTCGCTACTACTACAAAAGAAAAGAAAAATTTGCAACACCTTAAAAATGCGTGTTTTTTCACGTGAAAGTAAATGAAAGTAATATTAAGTATGAATTGATGTATATAGTGTAATATATTTGTTGTAATCTTTTTATGGCTGTTAAGTAGAGGTCTACGGAAGCATTATTTTTTAACTCACATGCAAGCAATTCCGATCTTTCAACAATCACTATTTCTTCGGAATTAAAATATTTATTCATGTATTACATATAGCCTATTATTTGTGTACAATTGACAAGTGATGCGCCGATAATTTGGTCATCTTAAATAGAAACCGAAACCGGGTGTTGTGATGAAATATCCACTTCCGCTGGCGACTGTGTCTTTCTAGAGCACACGACTGACGTAGCTCGCACAAAGCTGACGAAAAAAAAATCACATTCAGGTCGCACTGCCATTTAGACTTAAGTCACATTTGAAAATATCCAATTTCAATCGGATTCACGACTACCTCCTGATGTGACCTGAATCTGATGCCAAAAGATCAGATTTGAAGCACTTTGGAGCGTTTAGACTGGCAAAAAAATCAGATCGGTGTCACATGAGGGCAAAAAAAAAATCAGATTTGGTGTGCAGTGTAAACGCGGCTAATGAGTGAAAGTGACAGCAGCGTTGCCATGGAGAGTTTTCCTTCGTGCCTGGCTGGCTGGCTTCGTTTCTATTGGCCACATGCGGATATTCGTCCAAGCGCGCTTCGTTCACAACCAGTTTTTCATGTTGCTGCCCAGTGGTGTTACAGCGGGGATTGTTTCCCCAAGATGCAGACGGAACTCCGGAGGCAGAGTGCAGGTAAGAAAATTATTTATTTTTCATAAATCAGGCAAAATCCAAAAATACAGGAGAGCGTGCCACCCAATAGCACGGGTAGCTATGGAAAAGCTAACGGGAAAGCTTAGCATGGAAAACAAGCAAACAAATGACGAAGCTTAGCTTGGGAATCAAACGGCAAACACACGTAATTTGTTGCATGGAGCAAACATGACAGCCAGACTGAGTGTGGCGAAAGGCAGGAATAAATAGCTCTCTGATTAGTGCCCGGGAGCAGGTGAGCATCCCGAACACTAATCAGAGGCAGGTGAAAATAATCAGCACCAATGGCAACTAAGACACACAAACCCAGGGGTGCTGAAAA
The DNA here is from genome assembly GCF_033978685.3 of Nerophis lumbriciformis. NCBI lineage: Eukaryota > Metazoa > Chordata > Actinopteri > Syngnathiformes > Syngnathidae > Nerophis > Nerophis lumbriciformis. The sequence goes on from NC_084581.2 coordinate 20,817,380, forward strand.
CAGGACTAAGGGAGTCAACACTAAAATAAAACATGATCCGGGCAACGGATCATGACAAGTGGAACATTATATGTACTGTATATATGTCTCTCTCTGACAAAATAAATCAAAGTGATGCGTACGCGGCGGAATAAAGGAAAAGTAAGGAACTCATGTAGCCTAATGTAGACTGCAGTCACATAGTGACACCTGTCCATCGGCAATAACAATCCCCGGTAACCCGGACTAATTATAGGGTTGCACCGTTATTTATGGGTCATTATTTTTCATTTGCATCGCGCTATTTGCATTGCTTCACACGATGAACACTACAGTACATACATTTCTTTATGATGTCATTTGTTTCTATGACTACGTTTACAACAACAACACTCCGGAAACTGTCGCCTTTTTGCACCCGCTATCCCGATAATTTCCACCGTCTACAAATGCGATGGTGTTCATGTCATAATGAAGGACATAAACACCAAGCGCAAAAACATTGGAGACTGGTGCCGGGATATTATCTGCCGACCGCAGTGCTGCTGTTGCAGGAAAAAGAAGCGGAAATAACGCACATTGGGGTATTGACGTTCTTTGTACATTGAAACGTTCTCCGTGAGGCGTCTAAACACGACAGTGACACCAAGTGGAATTGAAATATATCCCACAGCCCTAAACATCCATCCATCCATTTTCTACCGCTTATTCCCTTCGGGGTCGCGGGGGGCGCTGGAGCCTATCTCAGCTACAATCGGGCGGAAGGCGGGGTACACCCTGGACAAGTCGCCACCTCATCGCAGGGCCAACACAGATAGACAGACAACATTCACACTCACATCCACACACTAGGGCCAATTTAGTGTTGCCAATCATTTATTTACCTATTTATTTATTTTTGTTAATGCTTATTTTGTTATTTATTTTTCATCTTATTCTGTCTTAAAAAACCAAAATAAAGACATTTGAGAATATTTGATTTCTTGTGAAATACCTGTTGAGGGGCCGAGCCTCATCCACACTCTGCCTCTATCGGCCCCCAGGTAAATTGAGTTTGAGGCACCTGAGTATTACTCCACTCAACACACTAGGAAGACAAATTAAAAAGGGGGAAACAACTGCACATTTGTATCTCCAAGTTGTGCCTTTAAAACGTATAAAACCATCATGTTTTCTGCGGATAAAGTAGTGCATAAATGCAAATGAAAGGTCTTTGCTGGTCTCCTCTGCCAATGACGCAAATAACTTTTTTTATCACACCATCAGCTTTCATAATCGCACATCAATCCTAACAGCCACGAGAGGCACTTGGACGGAGGATTCTGTACATGCATCAGAATGTTTCATCCCATCCCTTTAAGTGGCCCTAACATCCATCTGGGATAAGTGGGAGATGATCGCTGAAGCTCATTTCCATGGCCTCATGATTTGCGTCCCTTTAGTGCTTTGGGCATGAAAGGTGTTAGATCTCAGTGGCCAATTAACCCGTAGTTAACCCGCTGTGTCTTCCAAAGCCATGTTAAGAAGCAAAGCAAAAAGGATTTACTGTAAGACAGGAAATAAGATGAGCGCTAGCGTTATTCCGCTTACAAAACCGACCAACCATGTACATTTATTAGGAAAAATAAAAGGTGATTAATAGCTGTAATAATGATGCACAAGAGTTTAGTGCTGGTAGAATTTGCAGGCTAAAGAAAAACTTGTGTTATATATGTCCTTGAGACAAAATATTCAGTCAATGAAGCTGCAATATTCCAAGAGAAAAGTTGTAATTTTATGCCCAAAATAACTGTCAAACATTTACTGATCAGATAATGTATATTTCGTAATAGTGTAATATGACAATTTATATTTTGAAAATTTTTCTTGAAACAGTACAACTTCTTTATAATATTATAGCGTTGTAATATTCTGAATATTTCAACTTGTTTTGCACATTATGACCATTTTTCTCATAAAAAAATCTCTCAATTCTCATTATATGTTTACTTTTATTTACTTTACTGTTTTACTTACTTCTCAAAATATTACGTTTTTCCAAATAAATTATTTTTTTTACCTTGAAATTGCAATATATATATATATATATATATATATATATATATATATACTTTGTTGTGTTGACATAACAAATTCATCTCATCATCATGTTTTTCTTGTAACATTATAAATGTGTAGATTAAAATACAAACTAATTGTCAAAGCGTTTTATTCTGGAATTACTCTTCTCATACATCAACTTTTTTTAGCACGTTACAATTTTTTGGGTTATAAAATGACAACTATTATATCCCAATTATTTTTATTTTATAGACTTATTAAAGAAAAACCTATTAAACTTATTAAACAAAATATTTTTTTATTCAGTACTCAACATGTCACAATGTTCTCACAATTACTAAAACATATTAGTCATTTTATGTATTACTTTTTAAAATATACTGTATGTATACATTTTTTTAGTTTTGTTACATAAGCATTTTAACATTACATTTTTCTCAAGAAATTCCAATTGGATTACACTCCCAATTTTATTCTTATCACTTTTGACCCGCTATATCACAATTTTAGTACAATTTCTGCTTTTGTTTCCATAGTTTAAAAATAAACCAGTTGTGTGTGACTTTAGGGACCCATGTCTCCAGGAATTTGGACGTTTTTTATACAATCGTACACCTTTTTTTTGCTCCCAAGCTTTCTACAGGCATGAAGGGTAATTTACATTTATTCCAAATTGAAATCCTTATAAACTATTTTAAAGCATCCTGGCTGGTCCACCAATACTTAAAATCCCTCAAGTCTGTGATGTTTGGTCGCAATGGCAGTGACAGATGGTCCTTTTTAAAGGGCCAGCATCGCCCAATGATTAATGGGAAGTGATGTACAGTACACGGACACGAGGGCAATTGAAAGAACAGGTGTTCAAGGCTCATCAATAATATTCACAGGATGCGAAGAAGCAAAGTGAGCCCTAATAGTTGAATAGAAAGCGAGTCTTCCATTACAGCCGATATTTGCCCCTTTCAATTCACTTCCAGTGCACAACCGGTTCCCAGATGCAATTTAGCAACATAGCGCATCAGCGCTTCTAACAAGTGGGCTAAAAGACCATTGTATGAGCCATCCAATCAACAGCAGCTCTCTTACACTCTAGCACGAAGGCACTCGGCCTTAGGCAGCCCTAGGGGAGCTTTGCTTTGACGGGGGAGTGAATTACACAGAGTGCATACATCTCACTCTATGCCGTCTTTTTCCAGAACATCAGCAGTTCCGTTAGTCATTCCGACCATTCTGGGTATAAATCTTGCAATTTGGACGACAGGATGTGCCAAAGACCTTAAGGTCTACGTGGAATTTTAAAGTAGCAAAGTCAGTTTTTTAGGTTTTTAGAGACAACGCACAACACATCATAAGGTGATCATAACTAAAGCCGACCACATAACAATAGTATAGATCAGTGTTTTTCAACCTTTTTTGAGGCAAGGCACATTTTTTTTCATTGAAAAAATCCGGAGGCACACCACCAGCAGAAAACATTAAAACATTTTAACTCAGCAGCCCATATTGACAATAAAAAGTCGTTCTGGCAATTGTTGGATATTAATTCAAACCATAACCAAGCATGCATCACTATAGCTCTTGTCTCAAAGTAGGTAGTACTGTCACGACCTGTCACATCACGCCGTGACTTATTTGGAGTTTTTTGGTGTTTTCCTGTGTGTCGTGTTTTAGTTCTTGTCTTGCGCTCCTATTTTGGTGGATTTTCCTGTAGCACTTTCATGTCTTCCTTGAACGCTATTCCCCGCACCTGCTTTGTTTTCGCAATCAAGACTACTTAAGTTGTACAGATGCTATCCTTCTTTGTGGGGACATTGTTAATTGTCATGTACGGATGTACTTGGTGGACGCCGTCTGCTCCACGCGTTGTAAGTCTTTGCTGTCGTCCAGCATTCTGTTTTTGTTTACTTTGCAGCCAGTTCAGTTTTAGTTTCGTTTTGCATAGCCTTCCCTAACCTTCAATGCCTTTTCTTAGCGGCCCTTGCCTTTTGTTTATTTTTGGTTTAAGCATTACATACCTTTTTATCTACACGCTGCCTCCCGCATATTGTGATCACAACAAACCATGTTCCCGACATCTACAAAGCAATTAGCTACCTGCTGCCAGCTACTGATATGGAAGAGTATTACACGGTTACTCTGCCGAGCTCTAGACAGCACAGACACTCAACAACGGCACATTATTTGCGGATTGTAATTACTGGTTTGCAAAAAATATTTTTAACTCAATTAGGTGAAATTACATCATCTCCTTCGGCACACCAGACTGTATCTCACGGTACACTGGTGTGCCGCAGCACAGTGATTGAAAAACACTGGTATAGATGACAGTCTTAGTGGCCATTTATGTCAAATGTAATGTGTCTTTACTTCCTATATTGATAGTCAGCCCCTCTTTAAAGCCAGACTGATGGGGCGGTATAGCTCGGTTGGTAGAGTGGCCATGCCATCAACCACAGGATTGCAGGTTCAATCCCCGCTTCCGCCATCCTAGTCACTGCCGTTGTGTCCTTGGGCAAGACACTTTACCCACCTGCTCCCAGTGCCACCCACACTGGTTTAAGTGTAACTTAAATATTGGGTTTTCCCTATGTAAAGCGCTTTGAGTCACTAGAGAAAAGCGCTATATAAATATAATTCACTTCACTTCATTTGTTATTAAGTAGGTCAATTCATAATAAGTAGCCTCGATAGTCTACATACAGTGCAACCTTGATGCATGGACTCTTCGCTGTATGAACGTTTTGATTTACGAACCACGGAACGAATAGAAATATGCTTTGGTGTACGGACCTCGTCTCAGTGTACGAACGTTGTCAAAGAGAATCCAGAACTTTTGTGATTTCAACCATGTGGATGTAAGCAGGGCGGCTACAAATGAAGACAGTTCAGTTAGTTGCTGTTTTTTCATTTATTTTTTACTCAAATTAAAGTTGTTCTATCACCTCCTTGTTATGTTTGTTTGATATACAGTACTGTATAGCGCTTTATATTGTGTTGTCTATGAATGTTCTCATTCATCCAGGTCATTGTCATCTCAGGGCATTCAATCAATCGCAACTGAAATGTTGGTTTGTCTAGTCCGGACTAGATCTGACCAACCTAAGTCTATGAGCACGAATTTATGAAGCCTACTCGGATGAGAGGCGTTTGAAACGTCTTCCAAGAAAATCCAAACAGTCCAGTTGTGATCGATTGAATGCCCTGAGATTTATATTGTGCAAACAGCCTAGACAAATAAACTTTTGTCTAGGCTGGAACCCATAATTTATGTTTACATTGTTTCTTATGTAAGAATTTGCTTCAGTATACCAAGTGTTTTATTGACAAACCCCGTTCAAGAACCAATTTGTAAATTTAAAAAGTTCCAAGGCACTGCTAAATGATGATTGTGGCGCCCCTTATGAGTTGTGTTCCAAATGCTTTGGAAGGTAAAATTCTGTTCTCGTTACATTCCGACTGAAAGTATTGCAAGTTTACCGTATCATTACCTAAAGTAAAATCTTTTTACTTTAGGCCACTACTTTTTTCCTACACTTTGAACCCTGCAGCTTATAGTACGGTTGGGTTAATTTATGGATTTTTCTTTGCTGACGGCCATGATAAAAATAGTTAAAAAAAATAAGTAAATACACAGAGAAGGTGTTTTATTGTTTGTGCTATAGCGCCGTCGTTTGGACGGGTTCACTCACTGCAGGTGCTGCAGTGTCCTTCCATTTAGTGTTTTCAAAGCGGAAGAAGAGTGCCATTCCGTTTTCTAGCTGCTTATAGCGTTTCTACTCATATAGATTATTCATTTATCACTCCAAGCAACGTTTGTAAGTTTTACAATATAACTAACTCTGTTTATACATACTAAACCGTCCCATGTGTCATGTCTGCACGAGTGTTTTCGTGCATATTTGTACGTGCTATTGTCATGTAATGACTCTAGCCTCGTTAGCATTAGCTAATATGCTAACACGTGTCTGTGTTAGTATTATTTACTCACAAGGGCATTATTTTTGTATCGTTTCAGCTTCACAAACTCCTTAGTAAATTCACCAAAACGTCACTGTAGAATTATTGGGTTTGTTTATCTTGTTGGAGAGCTAGCTTCTGCAGCTAGTGGGTCCATGACGATGACCTCTGTTTTGTTTGGTTCTCTGTTTTACTGCCGTGTTCCAGACACCGTTTGCAAACAATTACAGTATGTAAATAAACATTTACAGAATCTTCCTGTGTAAATAACTCTATTCACAACGTATATATCTGCTGATATATGGAAAAAATACTTTTTTCTCAAAAATGTAGTGGGTGCGGCTCATATCCCAGTGCGCTCTATAGTCCGTAAAATACGGTATTTTAAAGACTTTGTTTTTACAAAATAAATTCAATGACGCATTTTTCTCTGGAATATTCTAACTATGTAACATTTCGGCATTTTTTTCAGCACACTACATTTTTTTGTACTTATTGTTACTGTTTTTTTCCCTCACAATTTTAGTAATTTAAATGTATTTGTATTACTTTACATACTTTTTTAGTAATAATACAACTTTATATTCTTAACATTTGTTTTTTCTTGCCCCTGTGTTAATTGATGGCGGCCATGTTTTTCAACCAATCTCGCTGAAACAGTCCTGGACTTGTCAGTAACATATTTTTTTCCACTTACATGACCATTTGTTTTGCTATAAAAAGCATCATAAAGGCTCCAATTAATGTCCATATTTAATCAACCTCTGAGTCTCCTATAGTTGGGTCTACAAAATAACCACTTGGGTATTTAATTAGAGCAGGGTTGAAACCGTTTCCAAGGTGTGGCTGTAGGCAACCCCTTCATGTATTTTTTGTTTTCATTATTAACGCCACAAGTGCTGCATAGGAAGCATCATGAGTAGTCCGCGTCCTAAAAGTAAACAATGCTTGCAAAAAACATGTTAAATAATATTCAGCACCCGCCCAGGGCCAGGAGGCCAGAGGGTTAGCATAGGTCATGTAGTAGTCAGACTCAGCTCAGTGTGGTCATCCTTGGTCCCTGTTTTGTGTTATCTGCGTGTGTGGGGGGAGGGAGGGGGATCAAATGACATTTCTCATTCCTTCAAGATTCTTTTCATTTCCCCTTGCCTGTCTGCTGCTCTGCCGCGCGTGCTGGCCACAGGGTTTTCACTGACACCGTCATGGCAACCAGCATCAGCATGTTTGCTAGCTAAATAGCATTATAACATGAGCACGAAAGACAAAGACACACACAGGCACACACTTTTGCTTGCCCCGCTGTTGTCTGATGTATGATTTATTCAAAAACAACAATAGTGAGGCTGAGGTAAAGTCAAAGAGGAAGGGCAGAGCTTGCATTGACCTGTCAATCATTTAGTCTTGCGAGGTAGTGTCTGAGGAGGCGGGGCTTTAAATAGACCAAGATAAAATAGAATGAGGACAATTTATACAGTACGTCAGCCAAAAGTGTCTTGATGTGTGTGTTCCTGTCTTTCTAGCTTTGTGGAGCACTTAAGCTCTCTTTGAGTGATTAGAAGCAATTAATAGCCTCTCTAGGCTATGAAAAACATCAATACTAACTTAAATCTTGATGAACTACTGCAACGACGGAGAGCCGAGGGCCCATATGCTAACCACTACACACACAATGTCATGAGGAAAACTCGCAACTTAATCAAGAATGAATGTTTTTGTAAATAACTACCTCGGAAATGGATTTGTCTCTCGGGTAATTGGCGCTTGCAAAAGTTCTGATAACGACCAGCCTCCCCACTACATGTTGGCGTAGCAAATGCCACAGTGAACCCTGTTAAATCCAACCAAAACATCCGGTCTTAGTTGCTTGTATTAACGTATAACAACATATATTTATGTTTACAACCATGGGAAGGAAAGAAGTGAGTGTAAAGATCATAGCTGAGAAGAAAAAAACAGATGATATTCATTGAATTTAAGAAATTAATCATCAAAACATGTCACCAACTTGGCGAAGCAGTTCTAGCGTAGCACTGCTAGTCTGCACCATACTGAAGCAAAATAAGTTGCCAGCAAAGAGATCTTAAAATATTAACTTGTCCGTAGATATTTAGCCATGAAAATATGGAGAAGCTGCTGATGATGTGTTTGACACAGAAGGAGCTCAAAGGTATGCTGAATATTATTATTACATTGCTTCATTGCTGTGGTGGGCTCTCCTATTTCTGGGGCTGAGGTTGCTGAGGTAGTTAAAAAGCTCCTCGGTGGCAAGGCCCCGGGGGTGGATGAGATCCGCCCGGAGTTCCTTAAGGCTCTGGATGCTGTATTGCTGTCTTGGTTGACAAGACTCTGCAGCATCGCGTGGACATCGTGGGCAGTACCTCTGGATTGGCAGACCGGGGTGGTGGTTCCTCTCTTTAAAAAGGGGAACCGGAGGGTGTGTTCTAACTATCGTGGGATCACACTCCTCAGCCTTCCCGGTAAGGTCTATTCAGGTGTACTGGAGAGAAGGCTACGCCGGATAGTCGAACCTCGGATTCAGGAGGAACAGTGTGGTTTTCGTCCTGGTCGTGGAACTGTGGACCAGCTCTATACTCTCGGCAGGGTCCTTGAGGGTGCATGGGAGTTTGCCCAACCAGTCTACATGTGCTTTGTGGACTTGGAGAAGGCATTCGACCGTGTCCCTCGGGAAGTCCTGTGGGGAGTGCTCAGAGAGTATGGGGTTTCGGACTGTCTGATTGTGGCGGTCCGCTCCCTGTATGATCAGTGTCAGAGCTTGGTTCGCATTGCCGGCAGTAAGTCGGACACGTTTCCGGTGAGTGTTGGACTCCGCCAAGGCTGCCCTTTGTCACCGATTCTGTTCATAACTTTTATGGACAGAATTTCTAGGCGCAGTCAAGGCGTTGAGGGGATCCGGTTTGGTGGCTGCAGGATTAGGTCTCTGCTTTTTGCAGATGATTTGGTCCTGATGGCTTCATCTGGCCAGGATCTTCAGCTCTCACTGGATCGGTTCGCAGCTGAGTGTGAAGCGACTGGGATGAGAATCAGCACCTCCAAGTCCGAGTCCATGGTTCTCGCCCGGAAAAGGGTGGAGTGCCATCTCCGGGTTGGGGAGGAGATCTTGCCCCAAGTGGAGGAGTTCAAGTACCTCGGAGTCTTGTTCACGAGTGAGGGAAGAGTGGATCGTGAGATCGACAGGCGGATCGGTGCGGCGTCTTCAGTAATGCGGACGCTGTATCGATCCGTTGTGGTGAAGAAGGAGCTGAGCCGGAAGGCAAAGCTCTCAATTTACCGGTCGATCTACGTTCCCATCCTCACCTATGGTCATGAGCTTTGGGTTATGACCGAAAGGACAAGATCACGGGTACAAGCGGCCGAAATGAGTTTCCTCCGCCGGGTGGCGGGGCTCTCCCTTAGAGATAGGGTGAGAAGCTCTGCCATCCGGGGGGAGCTCAAAGTAAAGCCGCTGCTCCTCCGCATCGAGAGGAGCCAGATGAGGTGGTTCGGGCATCTGGTCAGGATGCCACCCGAGCGCCTCCCTAAGGAGGTGTTTAGGGCATGTCCGACCGGTAGGAGGCCACGAGGAAGACCCAGGACACGTTGGGAAGACTATGTCTCCCGGCTGGCCTGGGAACGCCTCTTGATCCCCCGGGAGGAGCTGGACGAAGTGGCTGGGGAGAGGGAAGTCTGGGCTTCCCTGCTTAGGCTGCTGCCCCCGCGACCCGACCTCGGATAAGCGGAAGAAGATGGATGGAGATGGATGGATGCTTCATAAAACTACTGTAGTTGTTAGTAGTACACTCTATCGCATTGTTTTTATGCAATATTTCTTATCAAATAGTTTTTATATTCCGTTTTTTGTGCCTTGTTAAAATTGTGGCAGTGATATTTCTTCATGGCCATGTCAAGCTAATATAAAATGACTGCAAAGTTCAAATTCTATCGATCCTGTCATCAGATTTGGTTCGTTAGTGAATATCACAACCCTCTATTGTTTTGATCAAATTTGATATTCTAACATTTACCATGGTAGAACAAAATTGAAAAAAGATAACCCATGAGAATCAAAAGAAGAAAGTAAATTTGGAGTTCTAATCTATATCTTTTTTTTTAAACTCACTTTCATATCTCCCTTACAGTGCCCATTGCAATACGTTATACAAATGAGGCGATTCTAACAACTTTTGGGACAGCCTATAACTACTTTCCTTACTGATGAGTTGGCAACACTGTACCAAGGTACTATCTTTGTATATTTTGACATTTTTGACCCACAAAAGGCAATTACATCAAATTATATTCTAGTGGTAACCTATTTTCTTTCTGTTGTCACAGCCCTGCCCACAGCCTCCCTTAATACCGACTTAAATATAAGACGGTAGTTATGCTCCTAGTAAAAAGTTTAACCAACAGGTGGATCCGCAGGACTAAAGGCTGGAATATACTCTCGCGTCGCGCAGCTTGCGTGCCCTCCGACGGCGTCTTGTTTGATATATAGTTATTTTGTGGGGGGTGGCCCCAAACTTGTAATTCTCTTCCGAAACACTAAGGGGCAGTGTCTCCAGAAGGAGCAACTGCAGACTAGATATTGTGTATTACCCAGAGGTGGGACCAAGTCATTGTTTTGCAAGTCACAAGTAAGTCTCAAGTCTTTGCCCTCGAGTCCGAGTCAAGTCCCGAGTCAAGACAGGCAAGCCCCGAGTCAAGTCCAAAGTCAAGACTGGAAAGTCTCAAGTCAAGTCCTAAGTCCTGCATTTTGAGTTTCGAGTCCTTTCAAGTCCTTTTAACCACAGACTAATAAATTAACACAGATTGTGTATGCTTTTCAAACGCTGTATTTATTTATTAAAACAAGTGCATTTTAAATTGCAGGAAAGAAAATTGTGCTGACATTGCACTTTATAATAACACTATTAACCAGTCATTTTAAACATTAACTCATTCCTTTACAGAACAAACACATTGAAAAATAAAGTGCAAATGTACTTATTTGTACAAAAGTGTTAACATTGAAAAAACATGACATATACGTGAACATAACAAAAAAGTTGTACTTTTTATATGTCAGGGCCCTATGCTGCATTGCATTTGCAAAAGACCAAATTAGCCAAGAGTCTGTCAGTCATTTGTGCACGATGGGGGCGTAGTATGATGCCACCATGGCTGAAAACTCGCTCCACTGGAGCACTGGAGGCAGGCACTGCCAAGACTCTCATGGCCACTCGGAACAGTGAAGGAAGAGTCTTCATGTTCAATGCCCAGAACAAAAGGGGGGAGAGAGTTGTTTTGGGTTGGTGCACTACTTGTAAGTGTATCTTGTGTTTTTTATGTTGATTTAATTAAAAAAAGAAAAAATTATTTCTTGTGCGGCCCGATACCAATCGATCCACGGACCAGTACCGGGCCGCGGCCCGGTGGTTGGGGACCACTGAGGTAAACAACCAACAGTATGTCAGAAAGCTAGCTAAAACAGTACACATATTCATAATATAGTATACATTTTAACTGACCTTTATTTTACTATTTTTGTCTTTTTTTAGGTGGCTAAAATACGCGGTGCTGCTGACCGCCGTCTAACGTTACGTGTGATATATTGACTAACGTAACCCTGCTTGAAAAAAATCACTGAACAAAAAGTATGAATAAGGTAGTGAACTGCAACAGATTCCCGTGTTTGCAATAACGTTATAACGTTAGCAGTGAGTTTACAGCCTCACTGATTTAACTACACAGCAAATAAAAGTCACGTTACTTAGCCAATAAACGTTATCTTGCATTCAAAACTTACCGTTCTTTGTGCAACTTCAAATGCCGGACGAAGTTGGAAGTTGTTGCCTCTCCATCAGTAATTTTCGAACCGCATGTGTTGCATACTGCAAACCGTTTTGTGTTGACCACCTCGTAATTTTTATACCCAAACAAAATTATTTTAGGTATCATTTTTTGTTCACTGGCGTGTGGTTTGGACATGTCTTCTTCGTTGGTTGTCCTGCAATTTGATTGGATGAATGCTGTGTGATGAAAACAAAGTATCTAATTTGATTGGCTGTTGTACTGAGAGCACACCAGCTGACACACGCAACACTGATAGACAAGTACACAATGAAAAATACGGAGCACTCCCGGATAACTTTTTCATCTTTGGGTTTTGGGGAAAGTAGCAAGTCATGTCATGTCATGTCAATTCAAAAGGCTCAAGTCCAAGTGAAGTCACAAGTCATTGATGTTAAAGTCTAAGTCGAGTTGCAAGTCTTTTTACATTTTGTCAAGTCGAGTCTAAAGTCATCAAATTCATGACTCGAGTCTGACTCGAGTCCAAGTCATGTGACTCGAGTCCACACCTCTGGTATTACCTTCCTGCGAAGAGTGACTCTATACTGAACTACTGAACCACAACATCGACAAGTTTGTCTACACTGGAACTTAGTGTACTGAACTTTGAAAGTAGCTTTCAAAATAATTAGGTTACTTTCAATGGACATTTTACTTATAAACCTGTGTGAAGATGGACTGTGCAACTTCTGAATGAGTCGCGGCAGAAGATTTTATTATTTGAAACAAAATTTGGCCGTTCGGGACACGGGACAAGAGAGATCCAACATGTTATTGTAAACAAACAAAACTGTTAAATAACTACCGTATTTTTCGGAGTATAAGTCGCTCCGGAGTATAAGTCGCACCGGCCGAAAATGCATAATAAAGAAGGAAAAAAAACATTAATAAGTCGCACTGGAGTATAAGTCGCATTTTTGGGGGGAAATTTATTTGATAAAACCCAACACCAAGAATAGACATTTGAAAGGCAATTTAAAATAAATAAAGAATAGTGAACAACAGTCTGAATAAGTGTACGTTATATAAGGCATAAATAGCCAACTGAGAAGGTGCCTGGTATGTTAACGTAACATATTATGGTAAGAGTCATTCAAATAACTATAACATATAGAACATGCTATACATTTACCAAACAATCTGTCACTCCTAATCGCTAAATCCCATGAAATCTTATACGTCTAGTCTCTTACGTGAATGAGCTAAATAATATTATTTGATATTTTACGGTAATGTGTTAATAATTTCACACATAAGTCGCCCCTGAGTATAAGTCGCACCCCCGGCCAAACTATGAAAAAAACTGCGACTTATAGTCCGAAAAATACGGTATTCAAGTTAACGCCATGCCAGTGTTAATCTGTATGGTCATGTTCAGAGTCCACAAATGTTTGTAAGTATACTGTGCCTGAAAGATTATTGACGTAGAATGAGAAATGTTGTGTGTGAGAGAAAAATATTTTTGTGCATGAGAAACAATGTGTGTCAGAATTGAACCTGTTAGCACAAGATTTGTAATAAAAGTTAAGTGTCGTACTTTCCCTGATCAGCGACCCTCCCTGGCAAAAACAATCACAGTTCTGCGTTCTGCTTCGCTGGCGAAGGATTTTTGGGACGTGCATGTAGGCTACGCGGGAGAGGGGACGCAAGAGTATACACCAGGCTTAAGAGCAGGCCTGGGCAATTATTTTGCCTCGGGGGGACAAATTTAGAGAAAAAAATGTGTCTGGGGGTCAATATATCTATTTTCATGAACACTAATACAAAATACAATAACGTATGACTGCTAAAAACGTTACGACAGACCGCCATAAAAAACAAAATGGATTTTTTTTTTTTTTTTACTGAATGAATGTCCATGAAAATAAAGAATATGGGATTTACAATATTAGCTATGAACGATAAAACACTGAATATTGACAACATATGAACGTCACACCCCCTCACGATCGACATATTTTACAATCAAGCGAAACGCAACAAAAATGCAACAAACAGTGAAATATGAACGCGAATGGTACAAAAAAAGCCACCTACAATCTGATAAATCACTAAACTTTACAACTTTGTTGAAAAAATCTCCTTCCGCGTCTGTCCCTGACACCCGCATTTCAGGCTGGCCGCTCTGGAAACACTCTGTGGAAACCCTCCCCACCCACACTGCTTGGTGCCTCGTCTCTTAGATTACCATAGTAACTAATTAGATTACCATTGTAACTAGTATGTCATGCAAAAGGGTAGATTCCAACCATTGAAATACTTTGTATAGTTCAAGATTTATGGTCATTTGAAAACATCACTGCACATCATAATGGCAGCTGCAGTTTCGATATTAAAAAACAAAAACAAAAATTTGGGAATCTTGATTAATTTGCCCTGGTCTGTTCTTGACGCAACAACACAATAGGCTGAAAAACACACATTCAGTAATTAGTTTCAGAGCGCACCGAGATATTAAGTACACAATATCAGCTTTCATGCAAATGTTTAATCACTGTTGTTTTATTTCATACAATACTTTGTGCATTTCAAACACAAAGTCTGCGCGCCTGTGTTCATTGACCCTCCCTGTCAAAAACTGACCAATCACAGCTCTGCTTTCTGCGTCGGGAACCTAGGATTTTTGGGAGGTGCACGTAGGCTATGCGGGAGGGGGAATGCAAGAGTATACACCGGTGGTCCGAGAGCCAGCTCCAGCTCGTGGTGCCCAAGACGAGACTTAAAACCAGGGGAGACAGGGCCTTCTCTGGGGTCGGCCCTAAGCTCTGGAACACTCTGCCCCTCCATGTTCGAACTGCTCCCACAGTGGAGTGTTTTAAGTCTCGTCTTAAGACCCACTTTTATTCTCTGGCTTTTAACACTACGTGAGTTGTGTGGTCCTCTGTTGTCCTCTGTGTTTTTAAAATTTTTATTTTTATTTACTGTTTTAATTGGTTTTACCCTTTAAAATTGTTTTTAATCATATTTATTTTATATTGTTTTTAATTGTGTTTAATATTGTTGTGCAGCACTTTGGAAACATTTTGTTGTTTAAATGTGCTCTATAAATAAAGTGGATTGGATTGGATACACCAGGCTGAAGAGAGTCGGAACCTTTCTTCCTGTCATTTACGGGAAAGTTAGCAAACATAACATGCTAAGTTTAAAACAAAGCACACTCAAACAACTGTGGAGCAGCTAAGAAATATGATCAACCTTTAGACATAATCTACTAACTGTTGAAAATGTTGTTTTTGTTCAAACTATCGACAGAGCAAGACTTGTCATGTACAGGTATGATTATGCCAATTGTGTCAATAGGTTCATTTGTTGGAACTCTGCCAAGCATCTGCTAGATAGTTAAAACAGTATTTCTCTTGTGAAGTTTTATAATAAACTGGCTGTGGCAATGAAAACATTGACAATGGAAGATAAATTTGAAGCACAAATTAGAAGTAAAAAGCTGACTATTGTCAGTTTCCTGGTATTTTGCCCTCCTAAGTGATTGGTGCAGCATCATTTCTCTTCCTGTAACAACGCCACAGTAGTTTTTGCTACACACACACACACACACACACACACACACACACACACACACACACACACACACCAAAGGTAATTGCTTTTTAATTAAACCCCCACTGCTAATCCTGATGATATTTAACGCACACTGAGAAGTAGTGACAGTGGCTAAGACCACGTCCACACAAACAGTGGCGCTTGTTTGCAGCACTGTGCTAAACCTGAAGGTGATTCATGGGTAATGCTTACTTAACATGTGCGCAAACTACAAGTTAAAAGTATATTTGTGTGCAAAAAAAAACAATCCCTCTCACTGTAGTGAGACTCCACTGCCCAGCTGTTCCCTGTCCAGGATTACAGACTATATATAACCTCCTCTATCTTTAATCTGCTGCCATATAACGACAGAAAACATTTGCAAAATTGCCAGGGGATTAACCAGTGAATAAAAAGGCATGATGAGGGCAATGTCTTCAACCAGCAGCAACAATAAATTTACTTTTTTCAGGTGGTATTTTTCTGTTTAAACTAGGGCTGTCAAAAATAACAGGATAAGTCATTCGGTTACTCACTAAAAATACTGCAGTAATCATGTAAACACGCAGATGAATCATTTAACAGAAAATTGTTACCTGAAAGGCAGAGCAGTCTGTCAGTGTTCAGGTCAATACATATGTTAGTGCAAAGATGAAATTTCACTTCAAAATGCTCCCTGACTGGACTTTAGATACAACTTTTACCAAGTTTTGAACAAATAAATTATGTGCATTCAAGTAAAACATTTAAAAAATGTTACTGTATGACATTCTGACAATAAAATTACAAATGTGAGATCTTTTCTAAGGTAATTTAAGTTATGAAAGTGAGTAATAACCTGTGACTAATAATCATTAATCCAATTTCTAAAAGTGTCATTAATCGGATCAAAATCATTGGACACGACTAGTTTCGATCCATTTTGTATTTGTTTGGAACGCTGACGAGTCAAGAAGGATCATTTAAGGTGAACATGTAGATAACATATGGTTCCCACTTCCCACTTAAAAGCACTGCCTTGAAATACTACACCTTATCTGTGTAAACATTTTCCAGTTCATTGACTTTGGACTGTTTGCGTACGTTCATAAGAAGTCACAGGATTGTTGTCGAGCTGGGAAATTCACTATGTTTTATTCTATTAGCTTTCTGTATTTTTCAGACTTCTGAAACAAAGCTATCATATTTTATTGTTTGTATTTTTTAATTAATTATTACTTATTTGCAATTATTATGAATTACTTTTGTATTCAAGTTATTGTATCTCTTTCAGGATTAATTTAATTGAAATTTGGTATCCATTTTTTTTCTTGCATGTTGAATATTAAATGTGTATTTTCTTTTCTTTAATGTCTCTCTCTGGGATGATTAAATATTAAACTTTGCTTTTCTATTTTTTTTTTTTATTTGACTTTGCTTACATGATTCCTGCTCATATTCTTCTTCTCTTTTGAGAAAAACAGCCAAAGCAAAATACAATAATTAATCCTTCGATGCTCGTTAGGATGACCTTGCATAACATTAGATGGAACTACAAAGACCAATGCAACTTTTGTGGCAGTTTTCCTGATTTTTTTTGGGTTCCATTACATATCACAAAAGCTTTATGTCAGTTCTCCATCGAGACGCATCTGTTCAGACAGCTCTGCGTTTTGAAAGTTATCATTGTAAGCTCTTAAAAGCACTCCATCCATAATTAACGCTGCATTTAAAACATTCATGAGTGGCAAGTTGAAGCAAAGAATGCAAAGGCCATGCGACTGCGACTGAGCATTGTTTGTGTAGCTGTCAGTCAATGGTGGGGTGAAGAACACATCACTTCCGTGTCCTTAAAAATATAGATTGATGGTCACACTAACAATAGAAATCGGTTTTACGTCACACACCGGGGTCGACCCCTACAAGGCCCCCTTGTTCGCTTTGGCATACTGTCTAGGAAGGTGACCATGGAGCAGGGGTGTCGAGAACAGACTGAAGGTTAAAGAGACTTCACGCTGGCAAAGGGAATTAGCGACGAGAGCCACTCTGCAGGTCACTGGGACTTTTTCTTGCTGCAACCAGAGTGTGGCTGTGTGGTGCTTCACCTAACTTGTGAATAGTGATGGGCAAAAATGTTGAACAAGTAAAAAAACAAGTAAAACAGCTAAAAAAAAAAACAATACTTTGGCACTGCCAATATCAGATATCAAAACCATACAGTATATTTGACGTTAAAATGGAGACCTTAGGGCACAGGTGACAAACTCGAGGCCCGCCACTTCATTTTATTTGGCCCTCGAAAGCCTGGAAATAATATGTATCAATAAAGTACTGTAACTTTTCTTACTAAATGTATTCTTTCTTTCTATTTTGGGAGAAAAAATATATGTACTCACAAATTATGTTAACTTAAATATTGTCTAATTATGCAAAAATATATTATCAAACATTCAAACCATTTTTTCAATGGAAATACATACTAATAATAATGATTTCAAAGCAAGTTATCCATCAAATTGTGCAATGTAAAGGTAGCAATAGATTTTAGAGTAAAATTGTGAAATTTACTGTGGTTTTTACAGGAAATAGTGTCAAAGCGCTTTGGGTACCTTGAAGGTAGAAAAGCGCTATACAAGTATAACCCATTTATCATTTATTTATTTATTTTTCTCTAAATGAAAAAACAGTACTTTTTTTTTTACTGTAATAAACTGTGGTGTCATTTTGGCATTTACAGAAATACACCGAAAAATCTACATTTGTTGATTTGCGGTTATAAAAAAACAAAGAAAAACAGGCAGCTCAGGTTTTTTTTATTGACAGTAAAAAAAACAAATGTACATTTTTACAGTAACATTCTGGCAACTGAGCTCAGGTGCGAACATTTTACTGTAAAATTGCAGTTATTTTTATTGACAGTAAAAAAAACAAATGTACATTTTACAGTAAAATTCTGCCAACTGAGCTCAGGTGCCAAAATGTTACTGTAAAATTGCAATTTTTTTTATTGACAGTAAAAAAACAAATGTACATTTTACAGCAAAATTCTAGCAACTGAGCCGCCCTTTTTTTTTTTTTTTTACCATAAAAACAGCAGTACTGTTTTTCCATTTACAGTAATGTACACTACATTTTGAGGTGAAGTTATTGCAACCTACCATATTTTTTTTTTAAATTTTAGTTTGAAAAAAATCTACTAATAAAATGCATTAAAAAATGGTGTAATAATAGTATTCACTGTTAGAAGCGGCTCTCTGGGGCGGTATAGCTCGGTTGGTAGAGCAGCCGTGCCAGCAACTTGAGGGTTGCAGGTTTGATCCCCGCTTCCGCCATCCTAGTCACTTTACCCAACTGCTCCCAGTGCCACCCACACTGGTTTAACTGTAACTTAGATATTGTGTTTCACTATGTAAAGCGCTGTGAGTCACTTGAGGAAAAGCGCTATATAAATGTAATTCACTTACCTTCACTTCACACACATAACTACGATGTGGCCCTCAGTGAAAACGACTTTGACACCTCTGCTTTAGGGTAACTTTCTAACGTGTCTTACTGGCCCGATAACCCGAGCCAAGTATACAAAAAAGTGATGCTTAATGATACTTAGTCAGGTAAAGATCCAGATATATTTTACTGAGAGCCAAAGTCCTCTGCAGTGGACATACAAAGGCTTTTTTTCTGGAAATGTCTAACTCTGACAAAAGAAATAGACCAAAAACCAATGTCAACTACATAGGACATTGGTGCTCAGGATGATATTTCAGTGAGCACTTTACTTCTAATTTAGTACTGCCTTTTTACCACATTCAGCACAGGGACACGGACTATGGTCGTCCGTTTGAGATGTGAGTGTAGCCAGCACGAATCTTGAAGTTGACAAGGAGTGAGGTTTACCAGCATACATCTGGCCCGACCGTGTGTGTTATGATTTTGATTCCTGGTTTCGATGATCCCGCCCTATCTTGCCTCTGGTTGGACAGTACGTAATGTTTCGCTCTAATCGAGCCAATCTTGACTCATCATTTGTAGACCAACCAATCATCATGGATTATATTTCCTTGTCTCCCCCTGGATTTGCAGTCAATTTTCCTTCTTTGTAGTTTGTAGCGTTGACGTAAGCTACCTTGTTATATGGGTCTAAAAATAGCTAAGCTATGGGAATCGCTACTAGTTCAAAAGGTAGCGACGCTACCGCCACGCTACTGGGAAATGTAGTTAAGCTGCGTAGCTTCGCTACATGTAGCGAGCTACCGCCTAACACTGTTTACTATACTTACACTTTGTTTCTAATGTGACGTTGACAGTACAGAAACACAAATTGCTACATTAGTACAAACGAAAAATGGGCCTCGAGCTCATCAAGAGCTTTAAGTATTAGCGTTAAGAGGCTGAGAGAAAATGAGTTCCTATCAACACGATATCATTAAGACTGTTTTCCAATTATGTATGTTATGTAAGACCTGCTCAGTGGCCTTGTGGTTAAAGTGTCCGCCCTGAGACTGGAAGGTCGTGAGTTCAAACCACGGCCGAGTCATACCAAAGACTATAAAAATGGGACCCATTGCCTCCCTGCTTGGCACTTAGCATCGAGGGTTGGAATTGGGGGTTGAATCACCAAAATGACTCCCGAGCGCGGCCACCGCTGCTGTTCACTGCTCCCCTCACCCCCCAGGGGTTGAACATTCCTCCAGAAGGTCTTATCTTTGTCCATGTGATGTCAGATGAAACAAAGATTGAGCTGTTTGGCCACAATACCCAGCAATATGTTTGGAGGAGAAAAGGTGAGGCCTTTAATCCCAGGAACACCATGCTTACCGTCAAGCATGGTGGTGGTAGTATTATACTCTGGGCCTGTTTTTCTGCCAATGGAACTGGTGCTTTACAGAGAATAAATGGGACAATGTAAAAGGAGGATTAAGTCCAAATTCTTCAGGACAACCTAAAATCATCAGCCCGGAGGTTGGGTCTTGGGCGCAGTTGGGTGTTCCAACGGGACAATGACCCCAAACACACGTCAAAAGTGGTAAAGGAATGGCTAAATCAGGCTAGAATTAAGGTGTTGGAATGGCCTTCCCAAAGTCCTGACTTAAACGTGTGGACAATGCTGAAGAAACAAGTCCATGTCAGAAAACCAACAAATTTAGCTGAACTGCACCAATTTTGTCAAGAGGAGTGGTCAAAAATTCAACCAGAAGCTTGTGGATGGCTACCAAAAGCGCCTTATTGCAGTGAAACTTGCCAAGGGACATGTAACCAAATATTAACATTGCTGTACTTTTGACCCAGCAGATTTGGTCACATTTTCAGTAGACCCATAATAAATTCATAAAAGAACCAAACTTCACAAAGTATGTGCTCCAATCACTCTATCACAAAAAAATAAGAGTTGTAGAAATTATTGGAAACTCAAGACAGCCATGACATTATGTTCTTTACAAGTGTAACTTTTGACCACGACTGTATGTGTTAAATGACACAAACAATATTAAAAACATTTTCTTAGTATGTAAGTAAAAAAATATATTGAAAAGCAGAAAAACCCAATGCAATCTTGGTGCCTTTTAAAACACAATGTTTTACGAACATCGCTGAGCTCTTCCCACTTTTCAAGTTTCCATTCGCGAGCAACAAACTGCTGTCTCACTCTTTGGCCATCGCCTTCTGACTCTGCTTGCTTTGTGGCATCATAAAGTCTATGGGGCGATAAACCACACAGGCATTAGCAGCCTGAGCTCGCCGTTGTGTAGTGTACGCGGTCGGCCCTGAAAGCATCTAATGGAACAGGGTGCACAACAAAAATCCATGTGCTTTAGTGCACACAAAAAACAAACACAGGCATTAGTGACTCAATAGCTGCATGGCGGGTGTCTTGTATGTGATGTTGAGAACAGAAACACTATTTGCATCTATTGACATCAAGTTTAAAGAGGCGCTTATTGCTTTAATTGATCACAAAGTGGCGGTAAGTCAGTTGATGAAAGGTTAATAGATGCATTTACACGACAAGGACCAGTAAACATGTTTTTTATGTAATATGCAAAACAGGGCGGTTTTTATTAGCTTCACAGTAGCTGCATAAAAATATGAGTGGTCAGCATCTACCTCTGCAAAGTAAAAAGCGTTTTTGTTACAGGATGTCCTTTGTTGTCCTGTTAATTGTGCTGTGCGGCTACGGTAAGATAAATATAGCAGCTGAGACCCAACCTCAGTGATTAACACAGAATTTGGAGCAGAAAGACGTCTGTATTATAGTTTATCACCTTCCAAATACCACCATGATGCTTTAAAACAGGGGTGTCAAACTAGTTTTCATTGAGGGCCACATCGCAGTTATGGTTGCCCTCAGAGGGCCGCTTTTAACAATGAGTAATATATGAATATACATAAATATACTATATAATACATTAACAATATATTTTTTTACATAAGCTGCAGAAAAAATATTACAATATTACTGTAAAAACTGGCAGCTCAGTCACCAGAGTTTTACAGTAAAAGCAGTAAGTTTTTACAGCATATAAAAAAACTGAATAAATTGAATGGAATGGAAAAATACCACTGTTTTTAGCGATAAAATGTTTTTTAATGTTAGTGTCTTACTGTATATGGAAAATAACAGTACCAAAGTTGATTTTAGGGTAAAAAAAACTCAGTCGGCGGAATTTAACCGTAAAATCTATTGTCAATTTTACACAATTTGATTGATAATTTGTTTAGAAATCATTAGTCAAGCAGATATTTAAGTACAGTATTTATCTTTATTTTGGAATACATGATAATATGATATAATATAATGCAGTACATGATTTTTAATGTCAAAAGGGAAAGAACAAATATACACTATATTGCCAAAAGTATTTGGCCACCCATCCAAATGATAAGAATCAGGTGTCCTAATCACTTGACCTGGCCACAGGTGTATAAAATCAAGCACTTAGGCATGGAGACTGTTTCTACAAACATTTGTGAAAGAATGGGCCGCTCTCAGTGATTTCCAGCGTGGAACTGTCATAGGATGCCACCTGTGCAACAAATACAGTCGTGAAATTTCCTCGCTCCTAAATATTCCAAAGTCAACTGTCAGCTTTGTTATAAGAAAAGTGAAAAGTTTGGGAACAACAGCAACTCAGCCATGAAGTGGTAAGCCACCTAAACTGACAGAGAGGGGTCAGCGGATGCTGAAGCGCATAGTGCAAAGACTTTCTGCACAGTCAGTTGCTACAGAGCTCCAAACTTCATGAGACCTTCCAATTAGCCCACGTACAGTACGCAGAGAGCTTCAGGGAATGGGTTTCCATGGCCGAGCAGCTGTATCTAAGCCATACATCACCAAGTCCAATGCAAAGCGTGGGATGCAGTGGTGTAAAGCACGTCGCCACTGGACTCTAGAGCAGTGGAGACGCGTTCTCTGGATTGATGAATCACGCTTTTCCATCTGGCAATCTGATGGACGAGTCTGGGTTTGGAGGTTGCCAGGAGAACGGTACATTTCGGACTGATTTGTGCCGAGTGTGAAATTTGGTGGAGGAGGAATTATGGTGTGGGGTTGTTTTTCAGGAGTTGGGCTTGGCCCCTTAGTTCCAGTGAAAGGAACTTTGAATGCTCCAGGACACCAAAACATTTTGGACAATTCCATGCTCCCAACCTTGTGGGAACAGTTTGGAGCGGGCCCCTTCCTCTTCCAACATGTCTGTGCACCAGTGCACAAAGCAAGGTCCATAAAGACATGGATGACAGAGTCTGGTGTGGATGAACTTGACAAGCCTGCACAGAGTCCTGACCTGAACCCGATAGAACACCTTTGGGATGAATTAGAACGGAGACTGAGAGCCAGGCCTTCTCGACCCACATCAGTGTGTGACCTCAACAATGCGCTTTTGGAAGATTGGTCGAAAATACCTATAAACACACTCCGCAACCTTGTGGACAGCCTTCCCAGAAGAGTTGAAGCTGTAATAGCTGCAAAAGGTGGACCGACGTCATATTGAACCCAATGGGTTAGGAATAGGATGGCACTTCAAGTTCATATGTGAGTCAAGGCAGGTGGTCAAATACTTTTGGCAATATAGAGTATTTAGTAAGAAAAGATTAAGCATTTTATTAACAAATATTATTTCCAGGCTTTTGCGGGCCACATAAAATAATGTGGTGGGCCAGATTTAGCCCCTGGGCCTTGAGTTTGACACCTGTGCTTTAAACGATGGAGTCCATTTATCAACCTGCTAGCAAAAATTCCTGACTCATCACTCAAGTGTGCATTGTGCTTCGGGTCGGTCCATTTGTGCACCGTGAGTGCTTCGGAGTTGATGCGAGGATAGAAGTGCATTGTGGGTAGGTGGTCTCATTACACGGGAGCACCTGAACTGCTGTTAAGAGCTAAAAACCCAAAGCACCTCTTTTTGGAGCTGAAGGACGGAGAGGTTAGACAGCTCGTGACTGTCTCACCTCGGCCTGTGGTGGTCGCAGCGGTACGGAGCTAGATGGAGCGTGACGCCCCAAGGCCAAAGAATCAGCCAGACAAACAGCGGAATAGGCAAAATGTGGCTTCACGCCGCTTTTGAGAGCGTGAGTGCACACAGCTAGTAGTAATGAGAGTAGGAGGACACTCCTCAGGAGGGAGAGGGAGAGGGAGTGAGGGATGGAGGTGGACCCTTCAGCCAATTTTCAGCAACACGGTGGTGATCAAACACACACACACACACACACACACACACACACACACACACACACATGCGCACACACGGAGTGGAGATAAAACTAGCCACCGGGCACCTGCTATAAACAAACCAGCCATGCCCCCCTTTTCAAGTCTTTACCAATAAACTCTTTCTGACACAAACATGGAGGCAAAGCGAGCGTGCACACAAGGCCACAGGCAGGTGAAAAACTGCCACAAAGTGAAAAACGGAACCCTTACAGTTAACACTCACGGCGGGCGGAATAAATCCCACTTTTGATCGGACATTTGAAGGATCAAACGGTTTGGAGGTTAGGATGTTCAGCCGCTTGAGGTGTTTTTTCCAATTACACTCCGCTTTACACTAGTTTGCCATAGAAATGCAAACAATGTGCTGGAGCAGGGATAATAACATACAAAAAGTATTATTCTATTAATTATGATATATGTCTTGAAGCAACTGAGGCAATTATTCATTTCACTTTATAGCTTCTAGTTTGCTGCCTAAACGGGCAGGCACAGAAATCAAAACATAATCTGCGGCTGTTCCAAATACATGAAATACAAGCAAAATTAGTTTGTGTCACTACTAGTGTGGTCCCGATACCAATATTTTGGTACCGGTACCAAAATGTATTTTTGGTACTTTTCTAAATAAAGGGGACCACAAAAAATTTCATTATTGGCTTTATTTGAACCAAAAATCTTAGGGTACATTAAACATATGTTTATTATTGCAAATTTGTCCTTAAATAAAATAGTGAACATACAAGACAACTTGTCTTTTAGTAGTAAGTAAGCAAACAAAGGCTCCTAATTTAGCTGCTGACAAATGCAGTAACATATTGTGTCATTTCTCATTCTATTACTTTGTCAAAATTATTAAGGACAAGTGGTAGAAAATCAAGTATTAATCTACTTGTTAATTTACTGTTAATAGCTGCCTTTTTTAAATGGTAAATGGGTTTTACTTGTATAGCGCTTTTCTACCTTCAAGGTACTCAAAGCGCTTTGACACCGTTTCCACAGTCACCCATTCACACACACATTCACACACTGATGGCGGGAGCTGCCATGCAAGGCCCTAACCACGACCCATCAGGAGCAAGGGTGAAGTGTCTTGCTCAAGGACACAACGGACATGACGAGGTTGGTAGTAGGTGGGGTCTCTAACCAGGAACCCTCAGGTTGCTGGCACGGCCACTCTCCCACGCTTTTTCTGTTTCAACATGTTCTATCTACACTTCTGTTCAAATGTAATAATCACTTATTCTTCTGTTGTTAGATGCTTCATATTAGTTTTGGATGATACCACAAATTTGGGTATCAATCAGTTACCAAGTCATTACAGGATCAGACATTGGTCATATTCAAAGTTCTCATGCGTACAAGGACATATTTCCTGAGTTTATAAACATAATACATATTTTTTTTTAAACGAAAGAAGATTTTGTGATGCTAAAACATATAAAAAAATATACTACTATGTGATCATAGTATCGACTAGATACGCTCCTGTACTGGTATCATTACAGTGGATGTTAGGTGTAGATCCACCAATGGCGATTGTTTATATTGTAGCGTCCCAAGAGAGTTGGTGCTGCAGGAAATTCTGGGAATTAGTTATGTAGTGTTTATGTTGTGTTGCGGTGCAAATATTCTCCCAAAATGTGTTTGTCATTGTTGTTTAGTGTGGTTTCACTATATAGCACATGTTTATGACAGTGTTGGCGTTGTTCATACGGCCACCCTTAGTGTGACATGTATGGCTGTTGAATAAGTATGCAATTCATTCACATGAGATTACTGTGTTCAAAGGTAAGTAGATTGTCTTTGTGGTCAATGATCGGACACGATGAAATATTGTCTTGTAATTGTCGACTATAGACCCATTTCATTACATCCTTTATCAAGACTGTGGTGTGCTGGGGTTTGTGGTGAAGCATCGTGTGGTGAAGCATATATAGCAATCACTCACGGTTTAGTACCGAATATGATTCATTACTATCACGGTACTATACTAATATGGGTATACCGTACAACCCTGGTCACTACTGTATGCAAGGTGGATAAAAATGAATGGAGTTAGGTTCCCCAGGCTGTAAATGTTAGCCCTTCAGGGCATCTGCATCCATGCACCTGTCAGCTCACTCGGCTAGTTTCTAACAAGAGTTTGAGTTTATTTGGAACATGCATGCATACAACATGATACATCACAATTTCCAGTTTGTTTTCAACATGTTCGAAAAGGAGTAGGAAGAAGCAGAGCTTATTTAATCCTACCCCTTTTCTTTTACATAAAACTTTTGTTGACTTCCTGTTCTCAATTTATTCACAATATACTCCATAAGTAATCACAATAAAAATTAAAGCTGCAAGCAGCGTTGGTCGGGCCCGCGTATTTGGCAGGTGCTAGTCCTAAGTGTCCCAATACTTTTGTCCAGTTTTAGTCCCAAGTGTCCCAATACTTTTGTCAAGTTGTAGTCCCAAGTGTCCCAATACTTTTGTCCAGTTTTCGGCCCAAGTGTCCCAATACTTTTGTCCAGTTTTCGGCCTAAGTGTCCCAATACTTTTGTCCGGTGGTAGTCAAAAGTGTCCCAATACTTTTGTCTAGTGTACCTACCTTGTCTGCATTGTGTGGGCACGCTGGTGCTTCCTGCTTTTAAGCAGCCATCTTAAAAAAACAGCAGCGCAGCAGCATCAGCGCAGCGGGTCTTTGAAGGGTCATAAAATCAAAACCGGAGCAGGTATTAAAACGCTGTTCTGTTATTTTATACACAAGGGTTTAATCTCTCTCCTGTGTTAGTTTGAAGCCGAAACGACAAACGCGCTCAGAGGAGATAGTTTTTGAAGGAAGGTGACCGGTTTTTACAAAAAATTTGTTTTGAAGGGGGAATAGCAAACTTCCTGTTGATTTTTGCTGGGGGTTGTCAATTTATGAAATGTAGGTCTAAGTGAGACCAACATAGATGTTTTTGTTTCATGTCTCTCCGACCTTCCCAGTGGGAGTTACAGGCAGTTTTGTCAGTTTTTTCATCCGAGGAGCAGTTTTTTGTGCGTTTTATTAAAAAATTGCGCTAGAGCACAATTTTGAGATTTGGGGTTAGGTTTTTTTATTAGATCACAATTGTTGCCAGTCCTGATGTGTGCGTTCAGTTTGGTGAGTTTTGAAGCATGTTAAGGGGGTCAAATTACAGCTCAAAGAGGCAAAAGTGACTGTTTTTAGTACTTTTTTGTCTTGAAGGGGGAATTGCCAACTTCCTGTTGATTTTAGCCCGAGAATGTACTATTATGAAATGTAGGTCTAAGTCAGACCTACATAGAGGTTTTTGTTTCATGTCTTTCCGACCTTCCTAGTGGGGGTTACAGGCAGTCTAGTTTTTTTTTTCCCCTAGGGTGCGCTAGAGCGCAATTTTGAGTTTTGTGGTTCGTTTTTTTTTTAAAAAGGCAATTTTCGCAGGTCCTGATGTGGGTCAAATATGGTGAGTTTTGAAGCATGTTAAGTGGGTCAAATTACAGTTTAATGTGGCGGTGGAAGAATAAAGAATAAAACCTTACAAATTCAATAGGTCCTTATGTCCCATTGCATAAGGACTCCCTTTGGGAGTCCTTATACAATGGGCCATGCGGGCCCTAATAAATAAATAAATACATGATACTCGGTGAAGTAAGTTATATTTCATATGGTGAGATGAGTAAGATTATTTTGAAAATGAATGGATGGATGAGATAAATTCAAAATGTTTATCATGGTTCTTCTTTGTACTTTGTAAACACTTTAAGTTTGAAGAGTTTCTTGAAGTGGATCATATTAGTACATTGTTTGATTTCTTTGTTTAATCCATTCCATGATTTAATTCGACATACTGATATACTGAAGGTCTTAAGTGTTGTACGTGCATACAAATGTTTTGAAATACATTTTTCTCTAAGATTGAGTAATGCTGTAATGCATTTATTTTCTTACAATTATGCATTAGTCAAGAAGTGTAGCCCTGAGCCTCGCCCTCCACTGCCTTTTTCATTATGTATTTCTTAATAACAGTATGTAATGTTTACTTTATACAACATTTTTGGAATTGTATTTCATGCTAAAATGTGGTGCAAAAAATAAATGTATTTTCTGTCATTTTAGAGGAAGTTTGATGCAGCCAACGGTTTGTATCAACACAATTATTCAGTGCCCCTGTGACCATGCTGAAGTATCCTTGAGCAAGTGCTGTGTCATCAGCAGGTGAATGTGGAACTAGGGTCAAAGCGCTTTGAAGGTAGAAAAGTGCTCTCCGAGTGTAATCCATTTATCATAGGTTAAATTCCAATAAGAAAGATTTTCAGGCCCAACTCGTTAGCTGCCTAGACAGGCTGCCATAGATATCGAAACTACGTCATGTGCAGTTACAATAATATGTAGTCCATCTGGAAATAGAAAACAAGAAAAATAGAACATTTTGGTGTAACTATGTTAGTGCTACATGATTAGAGTGAGATTCCCCAGGCTGTGAAAGTTAGCGCTTTGGGGCATCTGCTGTTAGCTCAATGGGCTAGTAGCACATGCTCATGTTGTATCACTTAGCACATGTATTTGAATGTGAAGCCTCACACTGTGTTTCTGTACGTTTTTCCTTGTGACCATAAAAGGCATTATTAATGTTCAACTTAAACAGTACAGTTGGAATTGTATTTCCCCTTAGAACGGGGGTCAGCAACCCGCGGTTCTTAACGCCGCCTTAGTGGCTCCCTGCACCTCTTTCAGAGATGTGTGAAAATGGAAAAAGATGAAGAAAAAAAAAAAGTTTTGTTTTAATATATTTTCGGTGGGGGAACAAACTTTCCTCATTGTTAGAAATCCCACTGTTTATGTTGTACATGCTTCACTGATGAGTGTATTTGGCAAGCACCGTTTTGTCCTACTAATTTCAGCGATCCTTGAACTCATCGTAGTTTGTTTACATGTAAAACTTTCTCCGATGCTGCCACAGAAAGACGTGTTTTATGCCACTTTGTCTCATTTTGTCCAGCAAACGTTTTATGCTGTGCGTGAATGCACAATAGTGAGCTTTGTTGATTTTATGGATTTGCTGGAGTGCTTTAAGGCATATTTGGTCACTGCATGACTGCAAGGTAATTGATGCTAAAATGCTATTTAGGCTAGCTGTATGTACATATTGCATCATTATGCCTCGTTTGTAGGTATATTTGAGCTCATTTAATTTCCTTTACTTATGTCCTTTGTGTATTTAATTTATATTTGCATGTATCGTGACACATTAAATGTATGTAATATTGGCTGCATTTCTCATAGCTTGTGTGCCATGTTGTTCCAGACCCCAGCAAACGTTACCCAGCTTGCAAAGA
Source organism: Nerophis lumbriciformis (assembly GCF_033978685.3). Taxonomy (NCBI): domain Eukaryota; kingdom Metazoa; phylum Chordata; class Actinopteri; order Syngnathiformes; family Syngnathidae; genus Nerophis; species Nerophis lumbriciformis. The sequence continues at coordinate 20,846,754 of NC_084581.2, forward strand.
TTGTTAGACGAAACACTAAGAAGAAGGAGAACACTTATAAGAAGACATCCTGCCGTTTCCTTAAACTTGGACCCACCTTACCTTTGGCTATTCTGAGCCAGTAATTTCCAGAAGTTATCTCATCCTGTGAGAAGCTTCCATTTTACTAATGATTTCCAATGTTGCAAAAATGTGTAGAATATAAATTAAAATACAACATTTCTGTCAACAAAGATTTGAGTCAGCCTTTGATAGTAGGCTAATATAGCTAATATAGACACGTGCATCATGTGTTGCCTTCATTATAACACTTATATAAGGCTTTTAAACTGTTTGCAGCTAGAGACCGATTTTTTTTTTGTATTTTTGGTTAAATATGACTCTTTCAACATTTTGGCTTGCCGACCCCTGCCTTAGAATAATGTGCAAACAGCTATTGGACAACAAGTGTTAACACTTGTGATCACTGGCGAAAGTATTGAACCGAACCCCAAGTGGACTATTTGGCGTAGCACCTCACTCATCTACTCTTAACAAATCCAAAAAGAATCTTGTAGCATTTAATTACTTTGTTGGCTAGAAGACTCATTGTGTTGAATTGTAGGGCAACAGCGCCTCCTTGCCACAACCGCTGAATTAAACAAATTATTTATTTTGTCAAACTGGAGAAGATTAGGCTGACATTGAATGGCTGTTCTGCAAAGTTTTAAGAACTGTGATGTGCCTTTCTAAAAAGTGTTGGAGAAACTGATCTCCAAATTAACCCTGATTGAAACACATTGTTGAAATGTGAATGGTTGATGAGCCTTTTGTGTGCTTGTTGGTTGCCATTCAGGAATGCAGCAGTCTGTGGTTTTATGTGAATATCTGTATGTGGTTTCTTTATACTTTATTTATTTATTATCATTATTATTAGTAGTAGTAGTATTTATTTATTGTTTTTTTTGTTCTACTTGTTTGGGAAAGAAACAGCATTTGATGTATTTTTTTAAAAACTGTCAGTTGTATGGCTCTGAAAACCAATAAACAAATGTTTTTTTTAAAATAACAAAAAAAAAGAATAATGAGCAAAGACACACTTTTGTTTTTACTATTTTCTAAAATTAATGTGAAAATGCATGTAAAAAATTTAACATCTCGCTATTCTTCTGACTTTCCGGGTTGTTGGAAATGTGTATGACTTTGTGCTGACGCTTTCACCGCCGGGCAATGTAAGTGCACGGTGGGACCCTGAGGACAAATTTGTGACGGCGAAACTCCCCTTAATAGCGCAGGACCCCATTAAGCCCAACTGCTTTGGAAACGGAGAAGACGGAGATGAGAACTATTTACGTGCCAAATCATGGATGGAAGTCTAAAAATAGAGCGCACTAAAAGGCTTCTGGTTGAATCTGAATGGGGCACTCAAGCTCCTTTTCACGGAAACACTACAAAGGGATGAGCATGTCAAAAAATACACACTGTAATTTGATGCCGGGAATTTTTTTCCGTAGAATATAAAATAAGAAGCTCAGCCCGATTAGATCCATCATGGAGGAGTCAGTGCCCCTGTCCGGAGGCTTGAGGACAAGTGTGGCATGGCTGACTCACTCCAAAGAAGGCCGGACTAGGCAGGAGCGACTAATGCAACCGAAGGGCCACTAATAAAGTCTACAATGACTGATGGCTCCCGATGGCTATCAGACCCATCCCACCAGGTATTACCTGCCTGTAAAAGTGATGAATGACGAGACTGCACGTCGATGGTTTTGCACATTAAAATATTAGTCGTGACAGAGGGGGAAATACTACAGTACACTATTTCATTCAAGCAAAAACTAACCAATTTAAAGAGCAAAAGTTACTTAGTTAGGAGAGTGCAGAATGCAATAGTATAATAGACTAAATTGTTGCAATAAAGCTGCATAGATGGGTCCTTTTTGGGCGTTTTTATTTAAGTTTTTTACTCAGTAATGATTGAATTTATACAATACTCAGGCTATGTCTACACTAAGCCGGATAACCCCTTAAACAAATAATTATTTAGCCTAGGCATCATGTCAGCCACACTAAACCATCGTTTAAGGTTCCCCTCCTTGGATAATTTTTTACACGGGTAAGTGCGACGTGTATTTCTTGAATCTCCGGCTCTTATCTTTGTATGGACTCATCGATCGTTTACAAACTGAGTTCGGAGAGGAAGTGACGTCAGAAAGACCGCGCCCCACACAGGAAGTGACGTCGGAAAAAACGCGCCACAGCCAGCTTCATAACAACCTGTTTCCACTCGGAGGTAACACTAGAAAGACGGAGGAGAGTCATCCAGACATGCCCATGTTTCTCCTTCTTCTACATGTACAGACGCTTGTGGAAATCACACATGAATACCTTAAGAGAAAACGATTGCAGCTATTTGGGATACAACACTTCTCAGACGGCAAGAGAACTTTTGAATGTCCAGGTCAGCTATGATTCTACTTACCGAAACACTTTGTTCATTTGTCAAAGGAGAGACAATGTGGATGTGATATAAAAAAAAAAGGTAGCGTGTAGTTTGTATTACCTGGTCGACGAGGGAAGACTACAGAAAACATTGAATGCATTTGGACTGGCAAAGCAGACTGTATCAGTTATTGTCCGCCATGTATGTCGCAGACTCAACGTCTAGGTTCAGTGTGTATAAAGCAGTGGTTCTTAACCTGGGTTCGATCAAACCCTAGGGGTTCGGCGGAGCCTCCGCCACGGAGGTAAAGACACATCCGACTTATCGTGTAAATAAAAACTTCTCCCTATCGGCGTATTATGGATACCCCCAAACAATGTTCCCTCTAATTTTCCATCTGATTTGCAGGTTGTTTGATTGATCGATTGAAACTTTTACTAGCAGATTGCAAAGAAAGAGAATACATTAAATGGAACAGTACAGTTTACACAGTACAGTACATATTCCGTACAATTGACCACTAAATGGTAACACCCGGATAAGTTTTTCAACTTGTTTAAGTCGCGGTCCACGTTAATCAATTCATGATAATGTGTGTAAGGTATGTAATTTGTTGTGAGTTCATGCACTGTGTTGGCTTTGTTCTTTGAACAAGGTGATGTTCATGCGCGGTTAATTTTGTGCACCAATAAAAAAACATATGACTTTTTCTTGAATTTGAAAAAAACAAACATTTTATTTTTCACTAAAGAAGGGTTCGGAGAATGCGCATATGAAACTGGTGGGGTTCGGTACCTCCAACAAGGTTAAGAACCACTGGTATAAAGTCACCAAAAAGGAATGGACAATGAAGGTGAAGGCAAAAGAGTGAGGAGTGTCCTGACCAGATATCTAGATCCCTAGATTGATTGATGCAAAATGTTCTTTATCACATTGTTTACTTTCACGTGTTTATCAAAGATTTGATTAATTTATGATGGCTCAGGTGTGATTCACTACAATAGGGCCCCACAGCACACTGGATTCCAGTTAATTGAAATACCACAACACTGGATATTGTTCAGATAAGTTAAATTTCATTTAAGAACTTGCAGACAAAGCCACACTGGAGGTGACTAAGACGTGCGCATTTTCTGCGCATGCGTACTAGGTCGCGTTGCGCCGGCGGACGGAGGGGGTCTTAAACGACCATTGTGTGTGTGTGGACAAGGATAAGGTTAGGTGGGATTTACTCTGGATAACCTTAACCTTCCTTAGTGTAGAAGGGACCTTAGGGGGTCGTGGTTCACGCCTAGCATGGCAGCTTCCACCATCAGTGTGTGAATGTGTATGGTAAAGGTTTAATGCTATGTCAAATGTAAAGCACTTTGGGTATCATTCCAGGTATAGTAAAGCGCTATATAAATACAGACCATTTACCAATTATAACGTTTAAAAGATGTAACAGAGGCGGGAGTGTGTGAATTTGGCACTTTAGTCTCCCTTCTACAGCGCCGTTGTGTTAAAAAAGCATTTGTCACTATCCATCAAGTATTTTTACATCGCACAAAGCCACTGGCATTGACGTCGTCATGCATCTAATTATCTGATAGCCTAATCCTGTGTTGATGTATGAACATGCATTGTAGTTCAATTAAGACTTAAAATTGATTTTTCAGTCACAAGGCCTATTATTAGTTTTTTAATGTCTTAATGGCCTTGCGCTTTCCAATCTATCTGACGTCCACCCTCGCGGATCCTGAGGTCCTCTGGCACTGGCCTTTTAGCTATACCAAATACCAGAACAAAGACCCACGGTGAGGCAGCATTTAGCCACTGTGGCCCCCAACTGTGGAACAGCTTGCCAGAGAGCCTCAGAACTGCAAAGAAAATTGACATTTAAAAAAAAAAATGCTAAAGACACACCTTTTTGATCAGGCTTTTTACTGATCATCCTAAAATCTTATGTTTTTTTTATTATTTCATTGTGTTGCTTTCTATCTTTTTATCATATGTTTATACTATTTTTAAAAGGCGTACATTTAAGTTATTCTCTAGTGTAGATGACTCAAAGGTGGCATTTTCCTCAAATCCTCAGTGTCATGCCATGTTTTTTAGCTTTGTTATCGTCAATGAATGAATGAATGAATTATATTTATATAGCGATTTTCTCTAGTGACTCAAAGCGCTTTTACATAGTGAAACCCAATATCTAAGTTACATTTAAACCAGTGTGGGTGGCACTGGGAGCAGGTAGGTAAAGTGTCTTGCCCAAGGACACAACGGCAGTGACTAGGATGGCGGAAGCGGGGATCGAACCTGGAACCCTCAAGTTGCTGGCACGGCCACTCTACCAACCGAGCTATACCGCGTCAATAGTGTTGTGTGTGTGTGTGTGTGCGCGCCTAAGTTTTCTTCTCTTCTATTATTTTTTTTTGTACAGCACTTTGTGTTTGCAACTTGCCTGTGTATGGAAAGTTCTATATCAATAACGTTTCATTTGATGGTAAGAGTTTGACCCTGGAACAGGTTATTTCTACTCTACCTTTCCTATGATATTGGGCTGCATGCATTCATATAAATTGTTTGCTATTAGGGTGACATCCAATAAATATCCACTGATATGAGTCATTAAGCCTAAAGAAGAATGTAAACCCTAAAATCTGGACAAAAAACAAGAGCAAACATGCAAAGATAAATTCACATTAAACCAAAAAGGGCTGAGCACTGAGGAGTGATGGATTTATGGATTAAGACTGGCTTAGGCTGGACCATCACATGTTGCTTTGATTGAAGCTGGCAAGCCATCAGAAACTGTTGTCATGCATTTTATTGCTCTCTCACTCGCTCATTCAGCCCTGCCTCCCAGAATAAAACCCTGCCCCCTCTTGGTGGTTTAAACCTCCTAGTTGGGATTTGCCAAACAGCTGTTAACAGGTTGTCATAAACTGTCATCAAAAAGTGCAATTTCCGATACCGATTTCATCAATTCTCAAACTATGGTACGAGTACCACTGGTGGTACGCAGGCTCCATCTAGTGGTACGCTGGAACATCACTTGTTTTCCCCAGATATGTATGAAATAAAGGTACAAATACAAATCATGTGTTCTTTTGCTGAAATATTATTGCTTACCTGTCACATAAGCTAAACCACGTTAGCAGAAGTAGCAAAAACGGTGGATCTAGGAAAGCGAAATATTGTTCAGGTGGTTCTCCTTTGTATGGAAACTTTGAGAACCACAGGTAGAGTATTTGTGATACAGAAAAATAACTGTAGAGACCACTATTCACTGTAATTATGCCACTTAACAAGAAAATTACTTTCCATGTCACTATCTATGCATTAAAATAACTGCATATGGATTCATATTCTGACAAATACAAAAGCAAATCTTAAAAGGCAATACTGGATGATAAAAATTATACAAATGAAGCAGAAATCAAGCAAACTTTGTCAGAATTATTGAAATAGGAAGAGTGATAAAAATGCACTTTCCTAGGCTAAAAATGCAACAGTGTGTAAAGTTGCATTGGAACGACACAACTCTTCTTTATGAATTGGTTTATTTTTAACATGATTTTCTCCTTTATTACTGAATAAAGGTCTACAAACTATGAACTTCATTCTTTCTTAAGCTCAGCAATTGCTGAAACACAAAAAAAGGGGTTGGATTGAATAAGATCGGCTTCTTCCTACTTCCTTTTCGGACATGTTGAATTGCACAAGTGCAAACATGTGATGCGGTGCAATTCACTGTAACTTTGTTAAGCCTGTTTAAAACCTACCCACAATAAATGGCAACAACAACAACAATGGTGATAAAGATATGAAAGTTTCAGCTGCTCTGGCCACGCAAACGAAATGAAAACTCTCCATCGTCTCTTTTCTCGCACGTACCTTGCAGAGTTTCTGGTACCGCGGTGAGGAGATGGCCATCCTCTGGAGTCTGTGTAGGAAGACCACCACTTTCTGGAGGGAAGTCCGGACCATGGCCATCATCTTAGGACTGCTACAGCAGCCTGGTGCTGGTCTGCATGCTCTATCACTACCCAATAGCACCGCTCATATTGCGCTCCCTCTCCCTAAAAAAAAAAAACCTAGCGAACGGGATTCCGAAGCCGAGCCGACGCGATGTGCACTCACACACACGCAGGGATGGAGCACACTCAGTCACATGAGCTCAGCATGCCTTGATTTTAATCACACACACACACACATACACGCACAAAGAGTGAGTGCTGTCTTGCTCTCTATCTTTCTCTCTCACACACACACACACACACACACACACACACACACACACACAATGATGCAGGCGGTCAGACCACTCACTTTCTCTTCCACGCGGACATTCACAAGCTCTGGGGATCAAACTAATCAGCCGTGACGGCGCCCTGCTGAGGTCTAAACCGGCAACGACAGAGGAAAAAGTGAGAGAAGGAAGGAAGGAGCGTGTTGGACTAGAAGACGAGCAGCTCCACTCTTTTGCCGCCGTTTGATAGGGAAAGGGAGTGCTGATGAAGAGCGACGTGAAAGCAGGTGGCCCCTCAGTGGTAGAATGGCTTTGTGCACCCAACAAATCAATGGAGACAAAGATGGAGAGTGAGGCTGAGTAATAACACGCATTATTACCACACACACACACACACACACACGCGCGCACACACACAGGAGGAAGGAGGAGTTTTCCGGAGCTTCTAGTAAGCTCCCGATTGTCAGAGCGCTTCCACTAAAAATATAAAATCCAAAACATTAAGAAGAGGAAAACATAGTAAAAGTGTGACAAATATTTTAACAGAAAAAGTTTTTTACATTAAAGGCCTACTGAAATGCAATTTTCTTATTTAAACGGGGATAGCAGGTCCATTCTATGTGTCATACTTGATCATTTCGCGATATTGCCATATTTTTGCTGAAAGTAGAGAACATCGATGATAAAGTTTGCAACTTTTGGTCGCTAAAAAAAAAGCCTTGCCTGTACCGGAAGTAGCAGACGAGTAGCGTGACGTCACAGGTTGTGGAGCTCCTCACATCTGCACATTGTTTACAATCATGGCCACCAGCAGCGAGAGCGATTCGGACCGAGAAAGCGACGATTTCCCCATTAATTTGAGCGAGGATGAAAGATTTGTGGATGAGGAAAGTGAGAGTGAAGGACTAGAGGGCAGTGGGAGCGATTCAGATAGGGAAGATGCTGTGAGAGGCGGCTGGGACCTGATATTCAGCTGGGAATGACTAAAACAGTAAATAAACACAAGACTCTATTAGCCACAACACAACCAGGCTTACCGTATTTTTCGGACTATAAGTCGCAGTTTTTTTCATAGTTTGGCCGGGCTCCAGTGCGACTTATATATGTTTTTTTCTTTTTTTATTATGCATTTTCGGCAGGTGCGACTTATACTCCGAAAAATATGGTATATTTAATATGCCACAAATTAATCCGGCATAACAAACACCTCCCCCCTCCCGTCCATATAACCTGCCAGTACAACTCAAACACCTGCACAACACACTCAATCCCACAGCCCAAAGTACCGTTCACCTCCCCAAAGTTCATACAGCACATATATTTCCCCAAAGTCCCCAAAGATACGTACGTGACATGCACATAGCGGCACGCACGTACGGGCAAGCGATCAAATGTTTGGAAGCCGCAGCTGCATGCGTACTCACGGTACCGTGCCTGCGTATCCAACTCAAAGTCCTCCTGGTAAGAGTCTCTGTTGTCTCAGTTCTCCACAGGCCAATGGTAAAGCTTGACTGTCATCATTCCGGGAATGTAAACAATGAAACACCGGCTATGTTATCCGGCACACCAGTCAAGGGGTGAATTCTACGGCAGGGGTGCGTTATCCAGCACAACACCTGCCTCAATACACCGCTTCCCACCTACAGCTTTCTTCTTTGCTGTCTCCATTGTTCATTGAACAAATTGCAAAAGATTCACCAACACAGATGTCCAGCATACTGTGGAATTTTGCGATGAAAACAGACGACTTAATAGCTGGCCACCATGCTGTTCCAAAATGTCCTCCACAATCCGTGACGTCACGCGCTGACGTCATCATACCGAGACGTTTTCAGCAGGATATTTCACGCGAAATTTAAAATCGCACTTTAGTAAGCTAACCCGGCCGTATTGGCATGTGTTGCGGACACTCTAACCACAAGGCCACTGAGCAGCTACCTTTCCAAATAACATGGGAATAAAGTGGGGTTTTTTTTGCAACTTTTCTTTAATAACAACAATACGAATTTAATTTTTAAAATCATGGAGTTAATAAGCTATTGTCACAACAATACAGAACAATAATAATGGAATGGTTTATATTTGCATAAGGATAAAATGGTTAAAGTGCCACTTTAAAACGCCAAGTGTCGGCAAACAAAGATTTTCTTTTAATGTATTAAATAGAAATGTACTTATTTTTACACTTTCATCCATCCATTTTCTACTTCCATGATTAATAAGAATGTTAAAACAGGACTTACAACCTTGGCTGTGCAGTCACTAAAGGTTTTAGTTTGACTTTGGAACAGATCATTTCTAACTAACTGTGATATTATTCAAAAGTTTACTTAATGTTGTTTCCAGTGAAGAAGCTAAAAATTCCCTCTCTTGACCCTCCAACTATTGTTCACTCATTAAGAACAACAGGTATTTTTATCCAGCAAAGCGTGTGCCTTGTGGCGCCCCTGTCCTCTCCTAATCATTTCACATCTTATTCTGCAGGAATTTCACACAATGAGGCCAAAAAAGAAAGTAGAAGTGATCGTGTTGAAACAACCTCCTCAGCTAAAATTACTTTTCTATTTCACCAAATTACTCTTCACACTTGAATGCCGTCCATCAATATCCACTGTAGCAGAGGTGGAAGGAGAGACGGTTTGGCTTTGAACAAGACACACAGAAGTCGATATGTCAAAGCCTCAGAGGTGGAGATGAAGCTCGACATTAACTGGAAACACGCTAAACACATGCACACACAATGTAGTGAGGCTGCTGAGGTTCAATTGGCTGGACACATGTCCAGGTGCCCCTAACACGCTCTCTCATTAACACTCTTTAACCGGCAGCACACATGTGGGGAGACCCTCGCACTAATGGAGGACGACACACAGATAATAGCTTCCACCTGTGCACTGACACACACTCGCACACCAGCCTTCTCCTACCTCTAGCTGTTGTTTGAGCGCCTTCACGCTGACGGAGTCCTGCGACAGGTTTTCTCTCTGAGAGGCGTCGGCCAGCACGTTGACAGTAGTCTCTGCCTCCTGGAGCCACTTGAGGAAGGCCTCCAGCTCTTTGAGGGACATTTGCAGGTTCTTCAGCTCACTGTCCAAGTGAGTATGCCGGTCATTTGCCCTGCACAACAATACAACACTTTGCTTTAAAAAACATATCAAACAGATGTGCCGGAGTCTTAAGTACAACATAAAAAAATTCAAATGTATCAGGAATTTGTTAACATTGCAGGCAGCTCAAACTTATTTTAATGCAATGATTATGTCTCGTTTTTATCATTGTATAACATGTTGGTCCCAGGCAACGTTCCCTATAAGGTGCGCGCCTGCTAGAGATGCGCGGTTTGCGGACACAACCGCGGAGTCCGCGGATTATCCGCGGATCGGGCGGATGAAATTAAAAAAACTAAGATTTTATCCGCTCGCGGGTCGGGTCGGGCGGATTAATTTTTTTTTTTTTTTTTTTTTTTGCGGGTGGCAGTTAAACCAATTCGGAAATATATATACGTAGTTAAATGTTGTTACCCACATACGAAAAACGAGCAGGCACCTGCTGCATATGCCACAACAGAAGAAAAAAAAAGAAAAGAGATGGACACTTTTACGGAGCGGAGAAGGGACGCCTCGCCGGGGTCCTGGACCGAGGCCCCTTCCCCCGAGAGGGCCCCACCGGGAGCCGTAGCTGAAGCGATCCGCGAGAAGGGCCCGACGCACGTCCAGGGTCACTACCGCGCCCACCGCACCGACACCCCGCCTCGTCCGCTTTCGCCGCGGCCGGCGTCACGCGCAGCAGGTAAGCAGCTTACCTGCCCGCCACCCCCGTGGCCGGGGGCTCGTAACATGGGTCACTCCGCGCGCTCCGCCCGCGCAGCTTACCTGCTTGCCACCCCTGTTGCCGGGGGCGCGTAACAGGGGTCACTCCGCGCGTAGTGCGCTCATGAAAGGGGTGGGGCTCACCCTGGTTGATATAGAGAGCAGGACGGTGGCCATGGAAGTTGGAACCCGCTAAGGAGTGTGTAACAACCCACCTGCCGAATCAACTAGCCCTGAAAATGGATGGCGCTGGAGCGTGGGCCCATATCTGGCCGTCGCCGGCAGCGAGACGCGCTTGGAGGTGCGCTCAGCGCGGCTCCCATATGATTGCGCACTGGTGTGCGTCTGGGTCGTGACAGCGTGGCACGCGAATGTCTGTGCATTGGATCAGTCTCCTTTCTTTAACAGGCAAAAGCTTTATAACCTCACCATACCTGCCAACTTTTAAATCAGAAAAACCTAGTAGCCAGGGTCCAAGGGCCGCAGGCCCCGGTAGGTCCAGGACAAAGTCCTGGTGGTGGGTTCAGGGCTTCGCCCCCCGACGCAAAATGACTATTAGCATTCAGACAGGTTAAAATGTTGCTAAAACCATCACTTTTCTATCAGTCACAGTGACTTTTCAAAACAAAAATATTACAGCAAAAATCATATGGGTTGATTGACATGTTTATTCTGTAAGCTAACTTCAATAGTTTGAAATTATTTTGACAGTTAATGCCAGTTATCCTGTAAACCTTTCACAAGACTTCAATTTGTTAATTGAAAGTATAAATAGTATAAACACTTTTAACAGTATGTCGTGCTGTGAAATACAGCCGACAGGATTGCGCATGCGGTGCAGGAGAACAAAGGACTTCTTTCATTTAAGGTTTGTGATAAACCATCAAACTCATTCGTTAAAAGGACTCTATAGTAATATAAAGCGAATTTTTCTGGACATTATCATGCAAGAAAAGTTTATTTTTGGGATCGCGATCACCGCGTAATGATTTTTAAAGGTTGCATTACATTATTAACTGTCCCATGTGATCAGCCAGTGCGATTGGAAGTCCATGCTCAATTATTGCCTCCGTAAATAAAACTTCGGCATTTATCACATCCAAAGAATCTGTTTGGGCGACGAAAAACGTTGAAAGTTTTCCACTTGTATCGCTAGCAACGGCATTAGACTTGTGTTTTTTTGTCCCAACGTGGTCTTTTACATCGCTAATTCCTCCGTGTCCGATCGAAAAATCTTGTCTGCACAAGGTGCAATTCGCGTAGTTTTCACCCTTTTTTTAAATTTTTTTATTAATATTAGATATATAACAACGGGCGGATGGTGGGCGGGTGAAGTTCTGATCAAACGTTACATCGGGTGGATGGCGGATGGTTGACGACTTTCTGACGCGGTTGCGGATGAAATAATTGCCTATCCGCGCATCTCTAGCGCCTGCGCAATTGTGCACCGCTCACGCGTCCTCTGCGCACAGCAAATTAATGCCGCGCAGAAAATCAAAAATCCCATCTGAACTTTAAACAAAACAAACACATTACAATTTATTCTGTATGATTTTGCAATGCAACTCTGTGAGTGACAGGTGACAACAAGAGTGGCCCCCAATGAATAAAACAATCTTTGTCAACACAGTTCAATTATCGTCTGTCGAGACACTTTACGGACAGGAATTCCATCAATCACTTTATTGAGCAAAACTGTTTGTAACCACACCAAAAACATGAGTAAAAAAAACTTTTATCTATAAAAACTGGTAATTTTTTGCCATACAAACCAGGCTTAAACCAACGTTATCATCCGTCGTTTCAACAGAAGCCGCTTGCTCTGTCTCACCTGCACTAACACACGCACTCATGGCACTTAGCCAGTGCTGCGTTTATGACCACACAAAAAGTCGGACAACCCCAACGCCACACAATGTGTAAACGCCAGGTTGTAACACACTGACTCCACAATCAGATGTGTGCTTATTTTACTGCCATTTATTAAGAATGTTAATCTAAGGATATTATTCATGAAATATTGTCACTAGATTTCATAAATGCTAATAAAAAGATGTATTTTACAGACAGAAAGTTACAGGAACTAAATGTAATCTCTGAAAGGGGTAACATTTTTTTTTAAAGGTAGGACCCGCAGCCAGACATACAATACTAGCATATGAAAAACATGTTTTTTTGTTATTGTCATTGTAAAAGGGCAAAATCACTTATATCAGAAAATGATTTTAATAAAACATTAAATTGTTATGATGTCAGGTTTGGGACAGGTGTGACGCTGGTGTGGCCACAGTGTGCACGTCTGATGTTGCTCACATGTGCTCCACAGAATGCTCAGGGAGTTTGTGCGTTTGCTCACACACATGAAAAATTAGAGGGAACATTGGTCCCAGGCAAGCAAAATTACACTGAGGCTATTGGTAATTTTGCACAAACAATCGCTCAAAATCCTTGTCCAAAAACCACAACACCACAATCACTGTTTAGTTCTCCAAAAATATAGATTGTTAAACGTTGCTAACATTCAAAGATTAGCATCAATACGAATGGCCCATCGAATCCTAAATAACACTACACCCGCGCCACTTAAGGACTTTGTCCAGTTTACATTTGCTGTGACAACTAGAAACCCACAAGCCTCCACCAGGGGGGCAGTGTCGCGTACCCAGATGTAAAACCTCTTTTGCACAATCAGCCTTTTCATATAAAGCGATAAATTAATGGAACGACCTCACAACAAACTTGAAAAGTCTAACGGATTACTCTTCATTCACAATTGAACTTAAAAAGTGGCTTTGGAGCAATCAAAGTTACTCACACGGTCACTGAGGTGGGCAAGTCAACTTAATGTGTATTGTGTATATTAAAGTGTATTATATTTATGCATGAGAACATTTTGTTGTAAACTGTGAGATGTGTGTGTTAAAATCATGGTTGTTTTTACAAATGATGACAGATGTGAACAAGAGCATGTATTGTCTGTGTGATGATGTAAATGAGGTGTGGTTGTATTGTATAATGTGTACGTGTCAATGAAAGGGCATTTTATGACTTGACTTTTCTTAATTTTATTGTTATAATTTTTTTGCATGATTTCTGTATCTCTTTAATTTAGGTAGCCAGGGACTGCAGATGGAAATGAGGTATTTAGCTATATTCTGGTACAGAACATATCTGTTTAATGTTTCTGTGCATTGTCCTTTCAAATAAAGACTAAACTAAACTAAACATATACAATGTTCCAGTTCCAGTTCCAGTTATAACAGTTCATCTTTTAAAGAGAAAATAACAAAACAATACAACGTAAATATATATCTGTGGACAGCTTGTATAGCAGTATAGCTTAACTATTCACTGTAAGTGAGTCAACTTGGTGATATTTGTCTCAGTGAGTAGCAAAGACAATTGTGTCTTGCCTAGTCTATTGTGGTGGTAGCATCTTGGTCTGGGAGCTACATGAGTGCTGCCGGCACTGGGGAGTTGCGGTACCTGTACTGTGCATCTGAGGCCAAGTATGTCTCCTTTACACATTAACATTGTGTGAGGTGTACTCACTTGTGTTATCAGCTACAGTGATTCCTCAACTTTAGAGTGTTCTGGAATAAAAAGCTGTATCTACGCAAAATTCAAGCAAAAATTTGAGATAGAAGCATTCCCGCCATTAGTCGGCAGAGCAGATGCCACAACGAATCCTGTAGGATCTGCCCAAAACATCCAGTTTTACTTGCATTAGCTTATCACTAGGGATGGACATAACTTTGTTTTCTAACAATGGCAAGGAAGAAAGTGGAAGGAGAGTGCTGAGAATAAAAAACGACTGATATTCAGTGAATTAAAGAAAGAAATCATTAAAAACATGACCTACCATGTTGCCAACTTGGCAAAGCACTGCTAATCTGCACCATACTGAAGCAGAATGAGTCCAACGCCAGCCGAGAATGTTAAAATAATATCAAAATGGTTGACACTCATCCATGAAAAACTGTAGATTCTGCTGATGATGTGTTTGACAGAGAAGCAGATTTAAGTACGATTAAAAGTCTGCTCTCCATCGCAAAAGTTGCATGGGCATTATAATTACATTACTTCAAAAACGACTGTACTTGTTAGTAGAATATTCAATTTTGTTTTTATGTTTTTCTGCTCGAAGACCTTTATGAAGAAAACAAACAAGGAACCCAGATTTCCCTTGCCCGGACGCGAGTCACCGGGGCCCCCCTCTGGAGCCAGGCCCCGAGGTGGGGCACGATGGCGAGCGCCTGGTGGCCGGGCCTGTCCCCATGGGGCCCGGCCGGGCACAGCCCGAAGAGGCAACGTGGGTCCCCCCTCCAATGGGCTCACCACCCATAGCAGGGGTCATAGAGGTCGGGTGCAATGTGAGCTGGGCGGCAGCCGAGGGCAGGGCACTTGGCGGTCCGATCCTCGGCTACAGAAGCTAGCTCTTGGGACGTGGAACGTCACCTCGCTGGGGGGAAGGAGCCTGAGCTAGTGCGCGAGGTGGAGAAGTTCCGGCTAGACATAGTCGGACTCACTTCGACGCACAGCAAGGGCTCTGGAACCAGTTCTCTCGAGAGGGGCTGGACTCTCTTCCACTCTGGCGTTGCCGGCAGTGAGAGGCGACGGGCTGGGGTGGCAATTCTTGTTTCCCCCCGGCTCAGAGCCTGTACGTTGGAGTTCAACCCGGTGGACGAGAGGGTAGCTTCCCTCCGCCTTCGGGTGGGGGAACGGGTCCTGACTGTGGTTAGCGCTTACGCGCCAAGCCGCAGCTCAGAGTACCCACCCTTTTTGGATTCACTCGAGGGAGTACTTGAGAGTGCTCCCCCGGGTGATTCCCTCGTTCTACAGGGGGAATTCAATGCTCATGTTGGCAGCGACAGTGAAACCTGGAGAGGTGTGATTGGGAAGAATGGCTGCCCGGATCTGAACCGGAGTGGTGTTTTGTTATTGGACTTTTGTGCCCGTCACAGATTGTCCATAACGAACACCATGTTCAAACATAAGGGTGTCCATATGTGCACTTGACACCAGGACACCCTAGGCCGCAGTTCTATGATCGACTTTGTAGTTGTGTCATCGGATTTGCGGCCTCATGTTTTGGACACTCGGGTGAAGAGAGGGGCGGAGCTTTCTACCGATCACCACCTGGTGGTGAGTTGGCTGCGATGGTGGGGGAGGATGCCGGACAGACCTGGCAGGCCCAAACGCATTGTGAGGGTTTGCTGGGAACGTCTGGCAGAGTCTCCTGTCAGAGAGAGTTTCAATTCCCACCTCCGGAAGAACTTTGAACATGTCACGAGGGAGGTGCTGGACATTGAGTCCGAATGGGCCATGTTCCGCACCTCTATTGTCGAGGCGGCTGATTGGAGCTGTGGCCGCAAGGTAGTTGGTGCTTGTCGTGGCGGTAATCCTAGAACCCGTTGGTGGACACCGGCGGTGAGGGATGCCGTCAAGCTGAAGAAGGAGTCCTATCGGGTTCTTTTGGCTCATAGGACTCCTGAGGCAGCGGACAAGTACCGACAGGCCAAGCGGTGTGCGGCTTCAGCGGTCGCAGAGGCAAAAACTCGGACATGGGAGGAGTTCGGGGAGGCCATGGAAAACGACTTCCGGACGGCTTCGAAGCAATTCTGGACCACCATCCGCCGCCTCAGGAAGGGGAAGCAGTGCACTATCAACACCGTGTATGGTGAGGGTGGTGTTCTGCTGACCTCGACTGCGGATGTTGTGGATCGGTGGAGGGAATACTTCGAAGACCTCCTCAATCCCACCAACACGTCTTCCTATGAGGAAGCAGTGCCTGGGGAGTCTGCGGTGGGCTCTCCTATTTCTGGGGCTGAGGTTGCTGAGGTAGTTAAAAAGCTCCTCGGTGGCAAGGCCCCGGGGGTGGATGAGATCCGCCCGGAGTTCCTTAAGGCTCTGGATGCTGTGGGGCTGTCTTGGTTGACAAGACTCTGCAGCATCGCGTGGACATCGGGGGTGGTACCACTGGATTGGCAGACCGGGGTGGTGGTTCCTCTCTTTAAGAAGGGGAACCGGAGGGTGTGTTCTAACTATCGTGGGATCACACTCCTCAGCCTTCCCGGTAAGGTCTATTCAGGTGTACTGGAGAGGAGGCTACGCCGGATAGTCGAACCTCGGATTCAGGAGGAACAGTGTGGTTTTCGTCCTGGTCGTGGAACTGTGGACCAGCTCTATACTCTCGGCAGGGTCCTTGAGGGTGCATGGGAGTTTGCCCAACCAGTCTACATGTGTTTTGTAGACTTGGAGAAGGCATTCGACCGTGTCCCTCGGGAAGTCCTGTGGGGAGTGCCCAGAGAGTACGGGGTATCAGACTGTCTGATTGTGGCAGTCCGCTCTCTGTATGATCAGTGCCAGAGCTTGGTCCGCATGGCCGGTAGTAAGTCGGACACGTTTCCAGTGAGGGTTGGACTCCGCCAAGGCTGCCCTTTGTCACCCATTCTGTTCATAACTTTTATGGACAGAATTTCTAGGCGCAGTCAGGGCGTTGAGGGGATCTGGTTTGGTGGCTGCAGGATTAGGTCTCTGCTTTTTGCAGATGATGTGGTCCTGATGGCTTCATCTGGCCAGGATCTCCAGCTCTCGCTGGATCGGTTCGCAGCTGAGTGTGAAGCGACTGGGATGAGAATCAGCACCTCCAAGTCCGAGTCCATGGTTCTCGCCCGGAAAAGGGTGGAGTGCCATCTCCGGGTTGGGGAGGAGATCTTGCCCCAAGTGGAGGAGTTCAAGTACCTCGGAGTCTTGTTCACGAGTGAGGGAAGAGTGGATCGTGAGATCAACAGGCGGATCGGTGCGGCGTCTTCAGTGATGCGGACGCTGTATCGATCCGTTGTGGTGAAGAAGGAGCTGAGCCGGAAGGCAAGGCTCTCAATTTACCGGTCGATCTATGTTCCCATCCTCACCTATGGTCATGAGCTTTGGGTTATGACCGAAAGGACAAGATCACGGGTACAAGCGGCCGAAATGAGTTTCCTCCGCCGGGTGGCGGGGCTCTTCCTTAGAGATAGGGTGAGAAGCTCTGCCATCCGGGAGGAGCTCAAAGTAAAGCCGCTGCTCCTCCACATCGAGAGGAGCCAGATGAGGTGGTTCGGGCATCTGGTCAGGATGCCACCCGAATGCCTCCCTAGGGAGGTGTTTAGGGCACGTCCGACCGGTAGGAGGCCGCGGGGAAGACCCAACACACGTTGGGAAGACTATGTCTCCCGGCTGGCCTGGGAACGCCTCGGGATCCCCCGGGAGGAGCTGGACGAAGTGGCTGGGGAGAGGGAAGTCTGGGCTTCCCTGCTTAGGCTGCTGCCCCCGCGACCCGACCTCGGATAAGCGGAAGAAGATGGATGGATGGATGTTTTTCTTATCTCAAAGTTAGTTTATCTCTTTAAAAGACATGTTTCACGTTGAAAGTGTGCTGTTTTGAGGGCCAAGCACCAATTATGGTAATTTATTTCAATGGGCAATGTTGATTTGAGATACAAGTGTTTTGAGTTAAAAGCTCCTCATTTAAAGGCCTACTGAAACCCACTACTACCGACCACGCAGTCTGATAGTTTATATATCAATGATGAAATCTTAACATTGCAACACATGCCAATACGGCCGGGTTAGTTTACTAAAGTGCAATTTTAAATTTCGCGTGACATATCCTGCTGAAAACTTCTCGGTATGATGACGTCAGCGCGTGACGTCGCGGATTGTGGAGGACATTTTGAGACAGCATGATGGCCAGCTATTAAGTCATCTGTTTCATCGCAAAATTCCACAGTATTCTGGACATCTGTGTTGGTGAATCTTTTGCAATTTGTTCAATGAACAATGGAGACAGCAAAGAAGAAAGCTGTAGGAGGGAAGCGGCATATTGCGGCCGACTTTAGCAACACAAACATGGCCGGTGTTTCATTGTTTACATTCCCGAAAGATGACAGTCAATCTTTACCATTGGCCTGTGGAGAACTGGGACAACAGAGACTCTTACCAGGAGGACTTTGAGTTGGATACGCAGACACGGTACCGTGAGTACGCTTCCAAACATTTGATCGCTTGCCCGTACGTGCGTGTCGCTATGTGCATGTCACGTAAATAATTCAATGTATACAACCTGTCGCGGACATCGGGGGCGGTACCTCTGGATTGGCAGACCGGGGTGGTGGTTCCTCTCTTTAAGAAGGGGAACCGGAGGGTGTGTTCCAACTATCGTGGGATCACACTCCTCAGCCTTCCCGGTAAGGTCTATTCAGGTGTACTGGAGAGGAGGCTACGCCGGATAGTCGAACCTCGGATTCAGGAGGAACAGTGTGGTTTTCGTCCTGGTCGTGGAACTGTGGACCAGCTCTATACTCTCGGCAGGGTCCTTGAGGGTGCATGGGAGTTTGCCCAACCAGTCTACATGTGCTTTGTGGACTTGGAGAAGGCATTCGACCGTGTACCCCGGGAAGTCCTGTGGGGAGTGCTCAGAGAGTATGGGGTAACGGACTGTCTTATTGTGGCGGTTCGCTCCCTGTATAATCGGTGTCAGAGCTTGGTCTGCATTGCCGGCAGTAAGTCGGACACGTTTCCAGTGAGGGTTGGACTCCGCCAGGGCTGCCCTTTGTCACCGATTCTGTTCATAACCTTTATGGACAGAATTTCTAGGCGCAGTCAGGGCGTTGAGGGTATCTGGTTTGGTGGCTGCAGGATTAGGTCTCTGCTTTTTGCAGATGATGTGGTCCTGATGGCTTCATCTGGCCAAGATCTTCAGCTCTCACTGGATCGGTTCGCAGCCGAGTGTGAAGCGACTGGGATGAGAATCAGCACCTCCAAATCCGAGTCCATGGTTCTCGCCCGGAAAAGGGTGGAGTGCCATCTCCGGGTTGGGGAGGAGATCTTGCCCCAAGTGGAGGAGTTCAAGTACCTCGGAGTCTTGTTCACGAGTGAGGGAAGAGTGGATCGTGAGATCGACAGGCGGATCGGTGCGGCATCTTCAGTAATGCGGACGCTGTATCGATCCGTTGTGGTGAAGAAGGAGCTGAGCCAGAAGGCAAAGCTCTCGATTTACCGGTCGATCTACGTTCCCATCCTCACCTATGGTCATGAGCTTTGGGTCATGACCGAAAGGACAAGATCACGGGTACAAGCGGCCGAAATGAGTTTCCTCCGCCGGGTGGCGGGGCTCTCCCTTAGAGATAGGGTGAGAAGCTCTGCCATCCGGGGGGAGCTCAAAGTAAAGCCGCTGCTCCTCCATATCGAGAGGAGCCAGATGAGGTGGTTCGGGCATCTGGTCAGGATGCCACCCGAACGCCTCCCTCGGGAGGTGTTTCGGGCACGTCCGACCGGTAGGAGGCCACGGGGAAGACCCAGGACACGTTGGGAAGACTATGTCTCCCGGCTGGCCTGGGAACGCCTCGGGATCCACCGGGAGGAGCTGGACGAAGTGGCTGGGGAGAGGGAAGTCTGGGCTTCCTTGCTTAGGCTGCTGCCCCCGCGACCCGACCTCGGATAAGCGGAAGAAGATGGATGGATGGATGGATGGGTATACAACCTGATGATTCTCTTGTGTGATGACTGTATTATGATGATAGTATATATGATAGTATCATGAATCATGTATCATGAATCAATTTAATTGGACCCCGACTTAAACAAGTTGAAAAACTTATTCGGGTGTTACCATTTAGTGGTCAATTGTACGGAATATGTACTTCACTGTGCAACCTACTAATAAAAGTCTCACGTACGTAACTTTGGGGACTTTGGGGAAATATATGTGCTGTATGAACTTTGGGGAGGTGAACGGTACTTTGGGCTGTGGGATTGAGTGTGTTGTGCAGGTGTTTGAGTTGTATCGGCGGGTTATATGGACGGGAGGGGGGAGGTGTTTGTTATGCGGGATTAATTTGTGGCATATTAAATATAAGCCTGGTTGTGTTGTGGCTAATAGAGTATGTATATGTCTTGTGTTTATTTACTGTTTTACTCATTCCCAGCTGAATATCAGGTCCCACCCGCCTCTCACAGCATCTTCCCTATCTGAATCGCTCCCACTGCCCTCTAGTCCTTCACTCTCACTTTCCTCATCCACAAATCTTTCATCCTCGCTCAAATTAATGGGGAAATCGTCCCTTTCTCGGTCCGAATCGCTCTCGCTGCTGGTGGCCATGATTGTAAACAATGTGCGGATGTGAGGAGCTCCACAACCTGTGACGTCACGCTACTCGGCTGCTGCTTCCGGTAGAGGCAAGGCTTTTTTTATCAGCGACTAAAAGTTGCGAACTTTATCGTCGATGTTCTCTACTAAATCCTTTAAGCAAAAATATGGCAATATCGCGAAATGATCAAGTATGACACATAGGATGGACCTGCTATCCCCGTTTAAATAAGAAAATCGCATTTCAGTAGGCCTTTAAGCTTGTAAGTTGAGGTTCTACTCTATTTAGACTATCATGGCTATGTGTTGAAATATCCTATAGTATCTATTTCCAAGCTTTCTATAAGTATACCCACACTTCCTTTAAAATAGTACTGTGCCTTGAGAAAATATAACAAATGCTTTCTGCATTGCAAATTGCAGGCTTGAATGAAATGCGCTCGCCTGCTATATTTGTCCCACCTATTACTGATGCTGTTCCAGGCGCCGTTGTGCGCGTCGGTGACCTCTTTGACCCTCCTGGTGTCGTCTGTGGAATACTCGTGTAGAAGGTGGTTGGACAGCTCGTTGAAAGCCGCTAATGTAGCCTGGCCGCGACTCATCTCTAGCAGGAAAGCCTGTGTTGGCGTAAATAGGATAAGACAATGTGTGACCTAATACAGTAATGAATGACAGGTTTTACACTCCAAGTATTTACATCTCCTGCATATGTGACACTCCCAGGTTAACCCCACTCTGTTCCAATGCGCATATTTGTCATCATTACGAGACACAACAAACAGAGACGTTTGGATTCCATTGCCCTCTAGTGTTCATCCCCCACAATGCGTCAGCCGCTCTCACGAGGCACATTTTTGTCATCATCTCACATTAACGCTGACGGGGGAACCGATGTTATTAGGCTTCAAAGGGATACGCAAGAGAGGTGATTCAGACTCAGCCTAATTAAATGTAATTTGAGTTGTTACAGTGCTCAAATGAATACGAGGGGAGCAAAAAAAAGAGGAGCACAGGTGTCGGGATCTAGTCACTGACCTTGTTGTCAGCCAGTTGTTTGGTCAGAGGGTCTGTCGACTGTTGGAGCAGGCTGTGGAACCATCCGTCCTTGTGTCCAATCAGAGCCTGTACCTCCCTCCTGTGGGCCTCCCACTGGTCGCTGTGGCCAATCATGTTGTCCAGCTGCAGGAGTCGCGCCTCCACGCCATGCTGAGTGTTGTCCCACTGGTTTCGCACCCTCTCCACTGGAGAAAAGAGTTACCAAGAAATGATGGAGTCAGTATGCATTACAATATACAGTCTGTTTTAAAAAAAAAAACTAAAAAAAACATACATTTCTCAGTTATGGACGTGCGCACATCCAAGTTAGACGTCTTGTTTTTGATGTTCTGTGCCAGGGTGAAAATGTCTTCCAGTTGAGGATGCCGCTGCTCCAGGTCGCTTTTTGTCACCTGGGGGAAAAAAACATCTATCAAGCTCACAATACTGTACCTACTCACAGCTACTTCTTTAAAGACCACAGTGAGCCGAATGGAAGACAGCATTTTAAAGTCTTATACTTTGACACTTCAACGTAAGAGCGTGTTCAGAAAAGAGCGTTCTCTTGCCAGAAAACATTTTAGTTAGAAGCACGGTTGGTGTAGCAAATGCCAAATTGAACCTCGTAAGATCCATATAAAACCATTTAGTCTTAGGCATTAGCTTACAGCGAGAGATCCACTTAACTTTGTTTTTTAACCATGGGAAGGAAGAAAGTGAGTCTGAAGGACAGTGATGAGAAAAAGTAGTGGATGATAAAGAAATAAATCATCAAAAACATGACCGAGTCTGTCGCCAACTTGGTCATAGAATTGCTAGTCTGCACCATAATGAAGCAGAATGAGTCTAACGTAAGCCATCCATCCATTTCTACCACTTGTCCCGTTCGGGGTTGCTGGGGGTGCTGGAGTCTATCGCAGCTGCATTCGGGCGGAAGGCGGGGTACACCCTGGACAAGTCGCCATCTCATCGCAGGGCCAACACAGATAGACAGACAACATTCACACTCACATTCACACATTAAGGACAATTTAGTGTTGCCAATCAACCTATCCCCAGGTGAATGTCTTTGGAGGTGGGAGGAAGCCGGAGTACCCAGTCACGGAAAGAACATGCAAACTCCACACAGAAAGATCCCGAGCCCGGGATTGAATTCAGGACATGCAAACTCCACACAGAAAGATCCCGAGCCCGGGATTGAATTCAGGACATGCAAACTCCACACAGAAAGATCCCGAGCCCGGGATTGAACTCAGGACCTTCG
The DNA here is from genome assembly GCF_033978685.3 of Nerophis lumbriciformis. Classification (NCBI taxonomy): domain Eukaryota; kingdom Metazoa; phylum Chordata; class Actinopteri; order Syngnathiformes; family Syngnathidae; genus Nerophis; species Nerophis lumbriciformis. The sequence goes on from NC_084581.2 coordinate 20,869,626, forward strand.
TATTGTGAGGCACATGCACTAACCCCTTGTTCCACCGTGCTGCCCTAACGCAAGCCAAGAATGTTAAAATAATATCCAAATGGTGGATGTATATTTATGAAAATATGGAAAAGCAGATGGAAAGACATACCGTAAAAGAACACTATCCAAGGTAAATGCTGCAAATTATTATTACATTACTTAATAAATCTACTGTAGTTTTTTGTAGTACATTTTATTGTATGGTTTTTATACAATATTTCTTAGTTAAAAGTTTGTTTTTCTTTTTAAAAAGGCACATTACAATTGTGCTGTTTTAAGGGGCCAATCACCAGCTAAGTTGATTAAAATTAATTTCAATAGGAGACATTGATTTGAGATACAAGTATTTTGAGTTAGGCGCTGCGTCACAGAACCAATTAAGCTCGTAAGTTGAGGTAATACTGTATTCAGGTTATAATGATTCATGAATTCCCCCCAAATCAATTTAATTCAATTAACTATATGTAAATAAAACCGGTTCAGACAGCCTGGTGAATATGAACCCAACCACACACACACTTATATTAAATACTTGTATTTGAACCTAAACTTAAGCAGTTATGTTGCCTTGTCTGCTACAATCAAACACTTTCCAAAAACAGGTGTTGAAAAAGTGGGGTCTGATGGTTAACCTTGGACTAGAGTAGGGGTCTGTGTTGTGGCTCCAGCTTGTTTTTGCTTCTGTGTACTGTCGTCACTAAGCTGTCCCTTGAGGCACCGTCATGCTTCTTTCAAAGTTCTGCATCAGCCATTTAATTCTCGGGTCAGTGTTTCTGTTGAGAAAGCATGACACTTAACTGGTCATGATTTAGCTTGACAGCTACCTTTGTTGCTAATAAACAATGGTAACGAGAGAGGGATTGCATGTTATTGAAACTGGTGCTGTGTTACAATACCTTAATTGCAAACAAAGAAGGCATTTTTGCAAAGGTAGGCAGTATGCCTCATGATTGAATCGCAGCAACATAGGACAAGCACTAAAAGCCAAACCAATTACAGCCTTTGCCGCGTGGCTACTACGCAGTTCAGTTGGACTTTTTTTTAAAGGTGTACAGTACGCCACACTACACAAGAGGATTTAGAAGGGGACAACAGAGCTCGCCTTAACACAGCAGCATAAACACGTTTTAGATAGAATAGAGCAAAAGTACAGAACCATGGAAAAATATCCATCTCCATATATACAGTATATTCCATATCTTCCTGTTTAGATGAAGAATTATTCATGGGGACTATTATTCATGGGGACGGCGTGGCGAAGTTGGTAGAGTGGCCGTGCCAGCAATCGGAGGGTTGCTGGTTACTGGGGTTCAATCCCCACCTTCTACCATCCTAGTCACGTCCGTTGTGTCCTTGGGCAAGACACTTCACCCCTTGCTCCTGATGGCTGCTGGTTAGCGCATTGCATGGCAGCTCCCGCCATCAGTGTGTGAATGTGTGTGTGAATGTGGAAATAGTGTCAAAGCGCTTTGAGTACCTTGAAGGCAGAAAAGCGCTATACAAGTATAACCCATTTATCATTTATTTATTTCAAGGGTTAACAAGAAAAAGTCTCCCTGCAGACACTGTCTTCGGTTCTGTGTGTTTGTCTCCATCCCTGGGTATAAATTGAATGTCAAAGATGAACAACTTCTATGGCTGAATCCTTTTAATATCAAGATGAGAGGCATGATTTACAATCTAGAATAACTTTGACGAGTGGAGAGGCGATGATGCGGGAGCAGCAGGACATCACGGCCAGCTCACAGTAAAGCAGCAGAGGGCTGCTTAGCTGTATGTTATCAATCTGCAAAAATAGTTTGACTGCGCTAGTTCTTATAATAATTAATATTTAGGTCACGATATGTATATAGAGTATTGTTGGCGGGTTTTGGATGGTATTTAGAGGATTTTGTGGGCGAAATAGAGAACCCCCATTGACTACATCGTTAGCAGACTTTCATGTATTTACAACTTAGGATGCAATAAAAAAAATAAAAACATGTGTTCATGTCTTATGTAAGGATCGTGTATGATAGACAGCCCATTGTCTCTAATATTTGCATATTTCCAGTATGACTGATCTGATTATATGGTCAGAGTGTAGAAGTGTTACTCCAGTGACGTCAATCTCCGGAAATTACCGAAAACGTTTGGAGCGAAATATTCATAATGGCTGACTGAATTTGTGGCATTTTGTGATGTTTAAACAGTATTTTTACACATTTTGAGGATTGTAAATACAATTGTATATGATTTAATGCAGGGGTTCTCATTACGTCGATCGCGAGCTACCGGTCGATCTCGGAGGGTGTGTCAGTCGATCACCAGCCAGGCATTAAAAAAATAGTCCTAAAAATGAGCGATCATAAATCTTCACTATGACGTCACTTTCGTCACTTGATTGACATTCACGGCACCCGAGGGTCTTCTGAGATGACGCTGGCTGCTGCCAGCTCATTAAAATTACCGACTGGAAGGCGAGAAACACTTTATTTCAACAGACTCTGGCGCCGTACCTGTCGTCAAAACTCCAAAGACCGACTGCATAGTTGCACAGTTGCGTTAACAAAATAGGAGTCTCAGAAAGCTGGCGTGCACAAGCTAGCAAGCTACGGAGTTTGCCGACAATGTATTTCTTGTAAAGTGTATACAAAGGAGTACGGAAGCTGGACAAATAAGATGCCAAAAACCAACCACTTTCATGTGGTATTGGACAGAAAGGAGGACTTTTTTTCTCCTCCATTCGAAAATGCGGACCTTATCAGCACCACTGCATAATCAATGCAAGTCATCAGAATCAGGTAATACACCAACTTACATTCTTGTCTTCATGAAAGAAAGGAATCTATATGTGTTAAACATGCTTGTATTATCTTTAAACACCTTTAACTTATTAACAATATTAACTATATGTGTTAAACATGCTTGTATTATCTTTAAACACCTTTAACTTATTAACAATATTAACTATATGTGTTAAACATGCTTGTATTATCTTTAAACACTTTTAAGTTGTTAACAATATTAACTATATGTATTAAACATTCTTGTATTATCATTAAACACCTTTAATTTTTTAACAATATTAACTATGTGTTAAACATGCTTGTATTACCATTAAACACCTTTAATTTTTTAACAATATTAACTATATGTGTTAAACATACCTGCATTATCATTAAACACCTTTAACTTGTTAACAAATACATATATTTCATAAATAAGTAGATGTAAATTATATATATGAATGAGGTAGATCCCCACGACTTGATCAATTGAAAAGTAGCTCGCCTGCAGAAAAAGTGTGAGCACCCCTGATTTAATGGATACAATGAAACATAAATACGCATACAAAGTCAACTTCTTTTTCCCACTCTACTTGTACTTTAACTATGACTGTATTAACTATAATTAAATTATTTTTCAAAGTAGATTTGCCTCACACTGGTGAAGATACAACAGTTCATTAAACAAAAATTCAGCAAAGTTAGATTTTGACTAATTGTCAGGTGGCGACAGGTGTGGGTTGTTACCTATGGGAAATTAGAAAGAAAAACTAGAAAATAAACTAGAAACTGAATAACATGCAAAATACGGGGGAGGGTCAAGACAGGAACGTAACATGACAATACATTATAGGAAACTGTATATCAAGCATTAACTTCAACATACAGAAGGGATTCCTGGGTGGACCTCGCATTAGAGGAAGAGTGGGGGGTAAGTGTTTTGCAATGCAGTCTGCTGAAAATGATGTAAAGCGCCACTATACATAGCAATTGAGGCTGTGGTAAAGTTTAAATTGCCATATAACACATTTTAAGATATTCAACACTCTACTGCCATCTGGCGGCTAAAGTGGATAGTGCACCCCCCCCCCAATTTGTCACGTTTCATGTGTCAGGTAAATGGTGACGAATAAGGCCACATGAATCCCCTTCTTGCTGTAGTGATCAAATAGGTTTTGTGGCTCAAACTGGGTTTTGATTTGGTGGAAACGGGCCCAAATGGCTCTTTTGATGCAAAAGGTTGCTAACCCTGGATTAGAGAAACATTGATGTACTGTATAATGTATAGCAAAGCTATTAACTGGTGGCCCGCGGGCCAAAATCGGCAGGAGAATGACAGCAGACCAATCCCAGAGTTCAGTTCAAAACTTGAGATAGACTTTAACATCTGTGCAGCAAAATGAATCCGATAAAAACACGAGCACCCCTGTTGTGAAGAGGAACTTGGACAAATGTAAACAGTGGCAGATTCTTGCATTGACATCTTAACCTCCGAAAGATCAGCGTCTGCAGAGGACACATTACATAAACCCTTGCAAGTTGGCTGTTGTCACCTGAAGGCGTCCTATGGTGGTCCGGATCTCCTCTGTGTCCCCCACTGTGACGATGTTGGACTTGAGCATCTGGGTGATGAGGACCAGCCAGTCCGCCAGTTCTGTTGCCGTCTCGTTCAGGTCGGTAGGGGCCACAGAGTCCGGCGTATGCGGGGTCTGGTGATGCGGGTCCTCGCTCACCAGGCTGGCCATCTGGACAGCCGAGGGCACCGCAGACACTGAAATGTAAAAAAAATTGTATTTATATTTATCCGCAATGAATATTAAAGCTGGATGTGCTGTTCTCAAAGGAACATGAGCAGCCAAAACATGACAAACAAGGCTTATTTCTGCATACATTTTTCATATTTGGAATTGAACCAGGAATACCACATTTCAAACAGGTCTCCTGTGTATTTACAACTACTGACATTTTAGGTTTTTTGTATCCTGCTGATGATCAGTGAGCACTTATCAAAGTGAGGGGTTAGGGGTTTTGATAAGTGTTTTACTTCTTTTTACACTTTAAAAAACAGTGACGTGGGTTGCAATCTTTTTATCCAATTACATTTACTTTCATTAAAGTTAAGAGTGGTGACTTTTTCGTGATTATTTCAAACGTGTTAGCAATGTTAAAATGTTAATTTAGAAATGCCCTGCACACTCAATGAAAGTTTTATGATGACCATAGTTTGACTCTGGGACAGACTATTCTATCATCCTATTACAGGTCTGGGCAATTATTTTGACTCGGGGGCCAAATTTAGAGAAAAAAATGTGTCTGGGGGCCGGTATATCTATCTATCTATGTATACATACATATATATATATACATATATACATACATACACATACACACACACATATATATATATATATATATATATATATATATATACATATATATATATATATATATATATATATATATATATATATACAAACCCCGTTTCCATATAAGTTGGGAAATTGTGTTAGATGTAAATATAAACGGAATACAATGATTTGCAAATCCTTTTCAACCCATATTCAATTGAATGCACTACAAAGACAAGATATTTGATGTTCAAACTCATAAACCTTTTTTTATTTGCAAATAATAATTATCTTAGAATTTCATGGCTGCAACACGTGCCAAAGTAGTTGGGAAAGGGCATGTTCACCACTGTGTTACATGGCCTTTCCTTTTAACAACACTCAGTAAACGTTTGGGGAGACACATTTTTTAAGCTTCTCAGGTGGAATTCTTTCCCATTCTTGCTTGATGTACAGCTTAAGTTGCTCAACAGTCCGGGGGTGTCCGTTGTGGTATTTTAGGCTTCATAATGCGCCCACATTTTCAATGGGAGACAGGTCTGGACTACAGGCAGGCCAGTCTAGTACCCGCACTCTTTTACTATGAAGCCACGTTGATGTAACACATGGCTTGGCATTGTCTTGCTGAAATAAGCAGGGGCGTCCATGGTAACGTTGCTTGGATGGCAACATATGTTGCTCCAAAACCTGTATGTACCTTTCAGCATTAATGGCGCCTTCACAGATGTGTAAGTTACCCATGTCTTGGGCACTAATACACCCCCATACCATCACAAATGCTGGCTTTTCAACTTTGCTCCTAAAACAATCCGGATGGTTCTTTTCCTCTTTGGTCCGGAGGACACGACGTCCACAGTTTCCAAAAACAATTTGAAATGTGGACTCGTCAGACCACAGAACACTTTTCCACTTTGCATCAGTACATCTTAGATGAGCTCAGGCCCAGCGAAGCCGACTGCGTTTCTGGGTGTTGTTGGTAAACGGTTTTCGCCTTGCATAGGAGAGTTTTAACTTGCACTTACAGATGTAGCGACCAACTGTAGTTACTGACAGTGGGTTTCTGAAGTGTTCCTGAGCCCATGTGGTGATATCCTTTACACACTGATGTCGCTTGTTAATGCAGTACAGCCTGAGGGATCGAAGGTCACGGGCTTAGCTGCTTACGTGCAGTGATTTCTCCAGATTCTCTGAACCCTTTGATGATATTACGGACCGTAGATGGTGAAATCCCTAAACTCCTTGCAATAGCTGGTTGAGAAAGGTTTTTCTTAAACTGTTCAACAATTTGCTCATGCATTTGTTGACAAAGTGGTGACCCTCGCCCCATCCTTGTTTGTGAATGACTGAGCATTTCATGGAATCTACTTTTATACCCAATCATGGCACCCACCTGTTCCCAATTTGCCTGTTCACCTGTGGGATGTTCCAAATAAGTGTTTGATGAGCATTCCTCAACTTTATCAGTATTTATTGCCACCTTTCCCAACTTCTTTGTCACGTGTTGTTGGCATCAAATTCTAAAGTTAATGATTATTTGCAAAAAAAAAAATGTTTATCTTTTGAACATCAAATATGTTGTCTTTGTAGCATATTCAACTGAATATTGGTTGAAAATGATTTGCAAATCATTGTATTCCGTTTATATTTACATCTAACACAATTTCCCAACTCATATGGAAACGGAGTTTGTATATATATATATATATATATATATATATATATACATCCATCCATCCATTTTCTACCGCTTGTCCCTTTTTGGGGTCGCGGGGGGTACATATATATATATATATATATAAATACATACATATATATATATAAATACATACATATATATATACATATATATATAAATACATACATATATATACATGTACATACATATATATATATATATATATATATATATGTATATATATGTATGTATTTATATATATATGTATATATATATGTATGTATTTATATATATATATGTATGTATTTATATATATATGTATGTATTTTTATATATATATATATATATATATATATATATATATATATATATAAATACATACATATATATATATATAAATACATACATATATATATATAAATACATACATATATATATACATATATATATAAATACATACATATATATACATATATATATATATATATATATATATATATATATATATATATATATATATATATATATGTATGTATATTTAGCAGCTGAGATAGGCTCCAGCGATCCCCTGTGACCCCGAAAGGGACAAGCGGTAGAAAATGAATGGATGGATGGATGGAAATGTATATGTAAGCTTTGAAAATCTGCTGTACAGTATGTGTGCTTGGGTCCTATTTTTAGGAACACTGATACAAAACCTCACAATAATGTCTAATTAAAAGCTAAAAACGTTATGACAGACCGCCTTAAAAAACGGAATGGAATTTTAAATTTTTTTTACTGAATGAGACACCCAGCATGTACATGAAAATACAGAATGTGGGATTTACAATATTAACTATGAACGATAGAACACTGAATATTGACAACATGTGAACGTCACACCCCCTCTCGATCGGCATATTTTACAATCAAGCGAAACGCAACAAAAATGCAACAAACACAGCGAAATATGAACGCGAAGGGTAAAAAAAAACACCTACAAACTGATATATCACTAAGCTTTAGAACTTGTTGTAAAAATCTCTCCACCCACACTGCTTGGTGTCTCGTCTGAGCTGCTGTGACTTAGATTACCATAGTAACTAATTGGATTACCATAGTAACTAATTAGATTACCATAGTAACTAGTATATCATGCAGAAGCACAGATTCCAACCATTGAAATACTTTGTGTAGTTCAAGACTTATGATCATTTGAAAATATCACTGCACATCATGATGGCAGCTACAGTTTCAATTTTAAAGATCTAAAAAAAATGTTTGGGGAATGTCCGGCGGGCCAAATTGAAAATCTTAACGGGCCGCATGCCGCCCCCGGGCCTTAATTTGCTCAGGTCTGTTCTATTATGAAATGTATTATTTTCAATGGAAAAATGTGTTTTGGAATCTATTGTATTTGAATCTGTTTACCAAGCTGCTGGCGCTGGACACCGGATTGGCGCTGCATCCACGGAGAGACATGCACTTGGAGAGACTCCCTCAGCCGACAATCCAGGACCTTCCAGTCGCCCGCCAGCTGCTCCACCTTACTCTGCATGCATCGGAGGCACACACGCCATGAAACATTCAGAGTGTGAAACAAGGCGACAGCGTTTAATAAAACAGCCAATTAAGCTTCAATCAGTTCCAGGAAAGAAAATGACCAGGCACGGCAGCAATATTGTGTAATTACACAGTGTTCTGCGTTTTAGGGGAGCTTATTGAATAAATCATGCAACCTTTTCATGAGGCGACAGCTGCTGTCGTCGCTGTAGCTCAATGGAGTGGGCCAACAGGTCTTCTAGGTCGGCCTTTCGGTCTTTCATTGAGATCTCCAAAGCCTACAACAAGTTTAAAAACACATCATTGCCTCAGGGTGTGGTGTTAAGACGGCATTTGGAAGGCGTGGAAAGTACCTGAGCTTGACCAGGACTCAGGCCTCTGTTTTCGATGGTCTGGTGCGTGATGACCACCCAGTCGGTCAATCTACTCATTTTATCCTTGAAGTGTGCATGACTCTGCAGGTTACCCTCCACTTGGCCCACTTGGTCCAACAACTCATGCGTTACCTACAGGAAGCATGATGATGGAGGAAAATAACAATATGTGAATATACGTACAGTGATTCTTTCACAAATACCTAGAAATGCATAATTGTAGTATCCTACCAGGCTTCTTCCAATTATTTAAATGTATACCATAAATGCTCTAATTGTAGTCGGGACCTTTATTCACCTAAACCGGAGGTCAGCAACCCGCGTCTCTTTTTTTTTTTTTTTTTTTTTTTTTTTTTAATGTCCTGTCCAGCTTCTCAGGCAAATCATATAGTTGATGTAGATGCCCATGTCGGCTGTTCAGATTTACTTTACAAAAGAGAAGTGTAGGATACTTCTCTTGTTGCCTTATTTGTATTTGACTTTATTAAATGTATTTATATTATCATTTAGTGCAGCCGGGCCGGAGCAGGAGGGGATAGAAAGAGAGAAAAAAAGAAGACAGAGGGGGAAATTGTGGGGACAAGAGGGGGATTAGACAGAGAGACAAAAACAACAACAGCAAACAACAACAACAACAACAATAGAGCAACATCAGCAAATATGACATGTACAAATATGATGGTAAAAGTAATAGCAAATAAGCAGTTAGCGAAAAATAAAAAAAATAATACAGAAATGACAATGAGCATTATTACACTACAAATGGATCAATACAAATACCAATAGAAATAGCGCTATTGAAAATGAACAATACCAATAATTTACCTTTATTATCAACAATACAGTTGTTTAAATGCAACAATACATATACGTAATGATAACTTGAGATACGAAAGAATGCAGAAAAATGGAGGGGGAGAAAGAGAAGCAACCTACATTAACCTTGTAGATTGTTATAGTCACAATAGGTTAAGCTTTGTCAGTGTGCCATGTGTTACACCCAGTTTACCCTAGGGCAACAACGTTAATATATGTTTGATGAAACGTGATTATGTGCATGAGTGTAAGTATGCATATGTACTTGTATATGTACAGAATGTGTATATGTGTTTGTACAATGAATGTATATGTACAGAATGTGTATATGTGTTTGTACAGTGAATGTATATGTACAGTATGTGTATGTTTGTATATTGAATGTGCGTGTGGATGTACGAACATTAGGTAGGTAAATATGTACTGTATTTGTGTATGTATGTGGGAGCGTAGGTACCTATGTACATATGTGAGCATATGTGAATTTGCATGTACAATACATTCGACTCCCAGAGTGCGTGGGAGCCAGAGCACGGCCCCATCACCCCCGAGAGCCCAACCCACAAACAGGAGGCGTGGTGCCCAGGGAACCAGGGACCACCGCCCCCACGCAGCCAAGCCGGCCAGCGACAGGAACCCCAGAGCCCGACCCACCGTACCGCCCACAAGGGCCAGCAGCAGGCCGCAGACAGACGCACCCGGCAGAGGACAGGGCACGAGAAAAGCAGGGGACAGCCAGACCCCAAGCCAGCGAGAGACCACACCCCACACGGGCAGAAAGGCGAGACGCCCCGCCCGAGGGACCCAGAGACTCCCCGCAACCGGACGGGAAGACCGCCCCCGCCCCACCGGCAACCGGGCCCCCACGAGCCCACCCCCCACCCCCGGAGAGCGCGGCGAGGCCAGCCCCCGGCCACCCCACCCAAACCGGCCGCCGCAGGACCACCCAGGCACAGGGCCACGGGAACCACCCACCCCACCCGCAGGGACCCCAACGATGGAGATGGAACAACCAGCAACCGCCCCGCCGAGCCCCCCCCCTGAGGGAGGGGAAAAATTAAAAAATAATATTAATAAAATATATTTAAAAAAATAAATAAATTATATAAATATAAAACCCGCGTCTCTTTAGCGGCGCCCTGGTGGCTCCATGGAGCTTTTTCAAAAATGTATGGAAATGGAAAAAAATGGGGTGAAAAATATATTTTTTGTGGTAATATGGTTTCTGTAGGAGGACAAACATGACACAAACCTTCCTAGTTGTTAGAAAGCCCACTGTTTAATAGGTTTGTGTTTATGCTTCACTGATGAGAGTATTTGGCGAGTGCCGCCGTATTGTCCTACTAATTTCAGCGGCCCTCGAACTCACCGTTGTGTGGACTGAGACTCAACAGTTTGTTAATGTTTATAACTTTCTCCAACGACGTGTATGATGTTACTCCTTCTTTGTCTCATGTTGTCCACCAAAAGTTATATACTGTGTGTGAATGCACAAATGTAAGCTTTGTTGATGTTTTTGACTTGTTGTAGTGCTAATCAGTCATATTTGCTCAGTGCATGACTGCAAGCTAATCGATGCTAACATGCAATTTAGGCTAGCTGTATGTACATATTACATCATTATGCCTCGTTTGTAGGTATATTTCAGCTCATTTAATTTCCTTTACTCCTCTGTGTATTTAGTTTATTATTCCATATTTCATGACACATTATCTGTATGTAATATTGGCTGCATTTCTGATAGTTGTTTGTGTGCCATGTTGTTCCAGACCACAGCAAACGTTACCCAGCTTGCAAAGATTGTAATAAATCCATTAGAAGAAGACAGCCTGCAGTATCCTTTAACTTAGACACACACATCTATACCTTGGCCATTCTAATGTCCAGGAGTTATCGCACACTCTGAGAAGTTTTATTAATGTTTTCCAATGTAAAAATGTGTAGAATAATTAATTCGCTAATTGACTCAATTTTAGATATTCCCACAAATCAGAAAGGCCTAATCTCCAAAATCTACATGTTAATATCCCAGTTTGGTAAAACGTCTCTTGATAAAATCAGAGGGAGTTGGGAAGAAGAGCTTGGCAGATCTATAGATGATGGAGATTGGGATTCTGCCTTAACCCAAATTAATAACAGTACAGCCTGTTCAAGGCTTAATTTAATACAATTTAAGGTTGTCCATCGTATTTATTTTACTAATTCCAAACTCTCCAAAATATACCCCAATATCTCGGATACTTGTAACAGATGTTACATGTCACCTGCAAATATGACGCACATGTTTTGGTCTTGTCCCCATTTGCTGGATTATTGGACAACTATTTTCAAACACCTTGCTAAGGCATTGGATTTAAATCTGACACCATGTGCAGAAATGGCTATTTTTGGGACGGTATCAGATCCCCAAATAAAGAGAAAATGTAAGGATAGTATCGCCTTTGCATCCTTATTAGCACGTAGGAGAATTTTGCTGGAGTGGAAGTCACCAGTCTGCCCCAAAGCCTCCTTATGGCTTAAAGACCTTATGATGTATTTAGATCTGGAGAAAATAAAGTTCAATCTTAGGGGGGCACCTGGGAAGTTTTATTCTGTTTGGGGCTGTGTGGTTGACTACATAGCTAAATTAAAGACGCTACAGGACACATGAAAAGTTCACCTTTCATAAACCAGCTTCCTTTTTGGTAGTTTTTTGTTTTTGTTTTGTTTTTATTTATTCATATTTATTCTGGGTGTATATTTACTATCTGCCTATGTTGAGAAGAAAGTGATGTACTAATTATTTTCCATTTGTGACTGTACCTTTAACTTACTGTATGTAGGACCTGGGGGGGTGGGGGCTATGTGTGTATGGGGTATGTGTCGGGTTGTTGTTCTTGGAAGTGGGTGGGAAAAAAAGGGGAAAATGTGACTACTGTTCTATTGTATATTGTAATACCTGTCAAATTTAATAAAAACATTTATTAAAAAAAAAAAATGTGTAGAATAAATATTACATTTCAACATTTATGTCAATGAAGATTTGTGTCAGCCTGCGACACATAGTCATTTTGATAGTAGGCTAACACATCTAATATAGACCCTTACATCATGTGTTTTCTTCATTATAACACTTATATAAGTCTTAACATTTTTTGCGGCTCCCACTTTCTTGTATTTTTGGTCCAATATGGCTCTTTCAACATTTTGGGTTGCCAACCCCGGACCTAAACTCTTGGCCCCTGGCATAAACACTCTACGCGGTTGTTTAGGGTTACAACCACTACGGGGACACATGATTAAGGCGACCAGTGATTTTAGTAGCTGATCATCTACATGGTCGTCTGCTTGTTCTACTTTGACTGGATAAATTATCTCATGGATAAAATCTTACTTTGTCTCTGCCAAACTTTTATTCAGTGGTTAGCCAACATGCCTTAGAGGTAATTGGTAATTTAGCATCGCAGTGACTATAATGACCGTATTTCTAAAACGGCCGTACTTTTGTAGTTTATATTCTACCCAAACCTTTTCCCCAAAGTATATGTCTCTACAAAGGTTCCCATAGTTTTTGTTCATTTATTGTGTTTTGTTTACTTACTTCACTCGGTTTGAGCAGTTAAGCCGTTTTGAATTGTCTTCACTGTGGTTCCTCCTTTCTTATTGCCGTGTACGTGACTGTCTGTTTGCATGTACTTTTCAGATGAATTCAAATTCAAATAAAGGCAAATAATAGCACCCGCTGTTTCAGCCTTGATAGATCACACTGTGTATGTTGAGTTATTGCGGTCCGAGCAGCGGAGAAAGTCGCACAAGGGCAATGCAGAGCACCGCAAGGGTCCTATTAAAATTGCTGTGTTTTTTCTACTATACGGTTGGATGCCTTTTTGAGGCCCTCAAGATGCACAAAAAGTCCCCCGTCAGAAAAAAATTATATTTTTGGGGTCCCGAAATTTTTGGTGGTGGGTCGGGGCATTGGGAAGGATATGACCACAAGGGTCATGGGTGCCGGCCGATTTACGTAAAACCCCAACGGTGCTCGCAGTTTTAATTATATTGCATCTCCTCCTCTAAGTATTGTGGGTGTTCTGATGATTATTATATATTCTGCAGAATTATTCTGTTCACTTAAACGGGACCTATTATGCAAAACTAACTTTTCTTCCTTATCAGTACCTTTTTTGTGTATTTGGGATCCAAATACCGTATTTTTCTGAGTATAAGTCGCACCGGAGTATAAGTCGCACCTGCCGAAAATGCATAGTAAGAAAGGGAAAAAAAAACTATATAAGTCGCACTGGAGCCCGGCCAAACTATGAAAAAAACTGCGAGTTATAGTCCGAAAAATACGGTAAAACCCAAAAGTTTGAAATCAAATATACATTTTATAAAAGAATGTTGCCTTCCCCGATACTCCCTCCAAACGAGCCGTTTGGAGTTCACGCAATATGTGTGACGTTTTTCCAATTGGTGACGTCAGCCGATATCTCCATATAAGGTAGAGATTTACCCGAAATGCTTTGCGCGAGTCCGCTATTGTAGTCTGACATAGGGCTGAGCGATATGGCCTTTTTTTAATATCTCAATATTTTTAGGCCATGTCACGAAACACGATATATATCTCAATATTTTGCCTTAGCCTTGAATGAACACTTAATGCATATAATCACAGCAGTATGATGACTCTATGTGTCTACATTAAAACATTCTTGTTCATACTGCATTAATATATGCTCTTTTTAAACTTTCATGCAAAAAGGGAAATCACAACTAAGTCAATTGACCAACACTGTATTTATTAAACAGTTATTAAGCAGTGGCACAAGCATTCATGTCATTTCAAAACAGAAAGTGCAAGATTGTCAGAGACATTTTAAAACAAGCTATTAGTGCACTTTTGTGCATGATGTCACTAAGATGACATATCAAAACAACACTAAATTAAAGTGCACTTTTTGGACAGAATGCCACTACAATAGTTTAAAACAAATAAAGTGCACTTTTGTGCATGATGTCACACAAGATATTTCAATAAGTGTCAAATAAAAATGAGCTGCATAAAAGGAAATCAAATCCTTCGCTATGTGGTAGGTTCCTGCGGACGTTATCTCCTTCTGTTGTTGACAATTTCTTTCATACAGTGTTGATGTGGAAATGGTTGCCTCAGCATTTTGTTGGTGTGGCACCGAACGGAGATGTTGACATGCGGAGTGTCAAGCACTCTTCATTCTCCAGCGGGTGACTTTTCAAATGATGCTACAAATTAGCAGTAATGCTACTTTTTGTAGCAACGCTTTTGCCCCACACTTGACAAATTACGGTTGTCTGTTCGACATATTCCCGCTTGAAGCCAAACCACCGCCAGACGATGGACCCCCTGCTGTTTTTCTTGGGAATTCATTCTTCTTCCTTCATTTGTTACCAGATTCGCACCTTCTCTCTCTCGTATTACCTCTCGCACTACCTACAGCTAACGTTACCATGTCGCTACCTCTCTGCTCCGCGAGGGCGTATACGTACAGTATGTGACGTATGTAAGAAGGTGCGCTTTTTTAAGTGTCTGTGAGAAGGAGAGACAAGAAAGAGTGAGAAGAGCCTGTAGTGTAATGCCCGCAGCTAAAAGCAACTGCGTGAGAACGTATACTCGAATATCACGATATAGTCATTTTCTATATCGCACAGAGACAAACCCGTGATATATCGAGTATATCGATATATCCCCCAGCTTTAGTCTGACAATGTAGTCAATAAGTTCCTTCTTTTTCTCTATCCTCTTGTTGTGGGGCAGACTGGCTCGTGCATGCACATGCATGCTAAAATCCTCCGCTGTTGCCATTTCTAATACAAAATAGTGTATAGTTCTATATTAAATCTTTCAGTAAACTCCATTTGGAAGTGGTAAAAATGACAATATGGCTGATGGGGAGCAGACGCAGTCAAAGTGGAGGCACGTTAATAGGACCGCCCACAAAACAGTGCATCCTGAAGAAACAAAGAGCGGCTTGAAGATAGACATAATCTAGGCAAAATGTAGACCAAAGGTCCACCAAGACATGTTACGTAAACCACAAGGAAGTGATTTAAATGTTGAAACATTTCAAAATATTACCCCTTTAGGAGACGCAATACTCTGCTCACAAGTTTAGTAGATCAGCTTGGCATGTGCTATCAAGTTTGCACGTATTTTTACATGCTAACCTTTAGTAGCCCTATGTGTGTCCCACCTTGCTCCAATTAAGGTTGATGGCTCGAAGCTTGGTGACGTGCTGCTCCCTGCTCTGCGGGCTCACAGTAGAACTGGCGAGGATCTGAGGGGCGTGCTTGTTCAACCAACCCAGATGTTCATTGTGTGCGTCCATCTCCATTGCTAACGCCTGCAAAGAAAAACACTCCAGTAATTTATCTTATTAGACACTATTGATTGGAGGAAAGTGTAAGAAAAAAAGAGTAAAAGCTAATCAAGGGGGATTCCAGGATGCAGTTATCTGTTGGCAATGAGGGCTAAAAAGATAGTATATTGTATTTCCTTAAACAGATTCACAGGGTGTGTCATTTATCCTATAATGACATGGCTTTAATATACAATACCTACTGTAAGTGGAACTAGTTAGCATGTCCACAGCTTGCAAAAGGAAGAAAAAAACTGTCTTTATTCTTTCTGCAAAGCATATGGAACTGAGTTGGAAAAAAGTAACAAATTATGTAATGACACAAATTAAACACACTTTGGCATGGTTTTACAGCTTTACCGCATGTGCTAATCTTGTCTTTTAATCTGTGATGGAACACAGTTAGCTGTACGACATGTTTAACACTTCCCACTCCTGTTAAAACACGTCACGCAATTGGGCATGGCTGTGATCAAGTAAAGGCCTCATCTTTAAATACATGCTCGATACTCTCCGCAGTTGAGTACAATTGAAGTAAATACAGCATTTTTCTTGATCCTACCTTAAGTTCTTTGAGGTTTTGGTCCGTGGAGGTAACAGGAAGGGTGCCGAGGGCGTCTTCTGCCTGCCGCAGCCATAAAGCCAAATCCTCGCTTCTTCTCACCAGGTCTGTCAGGGCCGGATCTCCTCCCGCCAGCCTAGACGTACAGACACACACACGCATGCATTATTTACCTAGATTGGGATCTCCATTTCCCCCGGGTTGCAGGCGTAATCCTTAAATTTACATTTAAATTAGCGCTAGCGACTAATTGAGCACGCTTGATAAGGAAACAAAGAAGATGGGGAGGAAGTGCTGACCTCAGTGCTGGTCAATGCTGTAAAGCCCAAACTTTTAATAATATATCCAGACATGCAAATGAAGGCGCTGCTAAAAGTAGATATCGTTACAATCTCCCTTTTTTCAGTCAAACTCATTTACATGACGTTGCCATGGATACCTGCGCTGCCGGTCAAGAACCTTGCGGTTGACAGCCCTCCATCGCTGACTCAGGGTGTGAAGCTTCTCTTCCAGGAGAGGGCCATCTGGGGAGGACAACTGGCCGATGATGCGCTCTCCGGTGCGGGATAATCCGGTTAGGACGGGTTGTTGGCTTGACAGGCCTTCCTCTAGCTCCTATTGTACAAAATTTAAGGATCAGTAACACAGAGAGAAAAAACTAGTGGTTCAAATCCAATGCTAAACTCCATTTTGTTCAGAAATCCAATTGTTCAATTCCAGCGCACGCTGAACTCATCAAGACACTTGTTGAGGCACAGAAGAAATTAGTTTAAAGTTGAGGCAGCAAACTGTGTCATTTAATCCTCTCGTCCGCGCTTACCAACCGTGGAAACATGGGTTTAGTTCAAGATTTACAAACTAAACATCGCTCTCATCTAACTCAATAACTTCCTTGTTGTGCATAATAGGACTGCAGCTATCGATTATTTTAGTAATCAAGTAATCTATTGATTAGTTTGTTTGATTAATGGAATAATCAAATAAAACACACTTTATAGCCTTAATGTGTATTTTAGGTGAAATAGTTAAAAAAAGATGCGGTCCTGCGAGGGTGTACCCCGCCTTCCGCCCATGTGCAGCTGGGATAGGCTCCAGCACCCCTCATGACCCCATATGGGACAAGCGGTAGAAAATGGATGGATGGATAATTAAAATAAAGATTGTTCAACTTGGCATAACCTTCATTACGTTCCATTTACCCTATTTTAATTTCTATTTACCTTCTATTACCTTTTATTTATCTTCTTTTGCCTTCTATTTACTTTCTTTTACATTTTATTTACCTTCTTGTACCTTTTATTGACCTTTTATTTCGATTTACCCTTTGCCTTCTTTTACCATATTTTACCATCTATTTAACTTGTTTGACCTTTTTACCTTCTTTTGCCTTCTACTGACCTTCTTTTAACGTTTTCCCTTTTCCTTCTTGTAATCTTTTACCTTTACCTTTTATTTACCCCTTACCTTCTTTTGAACTTGATTTACCTTCTTTTATGTGGCCCCGATTTTATAAATTTGTATTAGTTACACTCATTAAACGATTAATCGAAGCAACACAGTTTAAATCAAAGCGTTTGTCTCATCGAATTAATCGTTTTAATCAATTCATCGTTACAGCCCGAGTGCATAATGACTATGATGGATGTATAGTCTGTTTGGTAGATGCATTGTAAAAGCATCCTCCCACCACAGGGAATAGAGTGCAATTATCATGCAGCTACTAATTTTTAAAACTTATAAACAGCATAACATGGGAATAACAGCTTGGAACTTGGGCACGCTTCTTCTTCCACTGACCGCTTGGTGGTGCCGCAAAGAATCCAGGTCCAACTGTCCCTCGGGTCCATCAGAGAGCAGCAGTCTCTCGGTGTCAGCCAGCCACTGGCTCAGGTCATTCATGTCACAGTGGAACTGCCTCCATTCCTCGACAGCGCGGTCAAAGCTCCTGCAGAACGATGGCGATGCTTTATTTTACTTTTAATACAGAGCCACATGGAAATCACACCACCAAACGGTAGTTTATAGAAAGGAGAAATGTGCACCTTACTAAATAAATCAACCTGGACCGAGAGGCTGATTAGTTCAACTGACAAACGAGAGGGAGAAAAAAAGAGCTTTATATTGCACATGAGGGCTATTTCCTGCGGCAGAGCAATGATCTGTTAGGAGAGGCAAGGATATGAGTTTAAATGGGTCATTTTATCAACTATACACCAACTGTTTGACTTCATGACACCCTGAGGTCCTGTGGTGATTTCAGAAGATACAGTATCTCGCTAATGTGAGTAAACCCCTCACATAACAGCTAGCATCTTCTCAAGTTACAATACTATAAAATTTGGACATGATTTAGATAAGTCAGTGTACAGCTTGCATAGCAGTACACATTTACTATCTGCTTTAAATGACTCAACATGTGTTGACTAAATGAAGGGTGTCCAAACTGTATCTAGCAAGGGCCGCATATACAAACCCCAAAACCAGTGAAGTTGGCACGTTGTGTAATTTGTAAATAAAAACAAAACACAATGATTTGCAAATCCTTTTCAACCTATATTCAATTGAATAGACTGCAAAGACAAAACACTTAACGTTCGAACTGGAAAACGTTATTTTTGGCAAATGTTATCTCATTTGGAATTTAAAGCCTGCAACATGTTTCAAAAAAGCTGGCACAAGTGGCAAAAAAGACAGAGAAAGTTGAGGAATGCTCATCAAACACTTATATGGAACATCCCAAAGGTGAACAGGCTAGTTGGGAACAAAAGCAGCTTCCATGAAAATGCTCAGTCATTCACAAATAAGGATGGAGCGAGGGTGACCACTTTGTGAACAAATGCATGAGCAAATTGTCCAACAGTTTAAGAACAACATTTCTCAACGAGCTATTGCAAGGAATTTAAAGATTTCACCATGTACGGTCCGTAATATCATCAAAAGGTTCAGAGAATCTGGAGAAATCACTGCACGTAACATTGAATGCCCGTGACCTTTGATCTCTCAGGCGGTACTGCATCAAAAAGGGACATCAGTTTGTAAAGGATATCACCACATGGGCTCAGATCACATCACAAAACCACTGTCAGTAACGACAGTTTGTCTCTACATCTGTAAGTGCAAGTTAAAACTCTACTATGCGAAGCAAAAGCCATTTATCAACCACACCCAGAAACTCCGCCGGCTTCGCTGGGCCCGAGTTCATCTAAGATGGACTGATACAAAGTGGAAAAGTGTTCTGTGGTCTGACGATTCCACGTTTCAAAATGTTTTTGGAAACTTTGGACGTCGTGTCCTCCGGAACAAAGAGGAAAAGAAACATCCGGATTGTTATAGGCGCAAAGTGAAGGCACCATTAATGCTGAAAGGTACATACAGGTTGTTGGCAACCAACATATGTTGTTATCATGGACGCCCTTACTTATTTCAGCAAGACAATGCCAAACCACGTGTTACAACAGCGTAGCTTCATAGTAAAAGAGTGCAGGTACTAGACTGGCCTGCCTGTAGTCCAGATCTGTCTTCTATTGAAAATGTGTGGCGCAATATGAAGCCTAAAATACCACAACGGAGACCCCAGACTGTTGAACAACTTAAACTGTACATCAAGCAAGAATGGGAAAGAATTCCACCTGAAAAGCTTCAAAAATTGGTCTCCTCAGTCCCCAAACGTTTACTGAGTGTTGTTAAAAGGAAAGGCCATGTAACACAGTGGTAAAAATGACCCTGTGCCAACTTTTTTGCAATGTGTTGCTGCCTATAAATTCTAAGTTAATGATTATTTACAGGAGATGCGGTACATTAAAGGGAAACATGAATTCTAATAGTACTGTGACATTCTGAAGCGGAGCATAAGCCCCTCCCTCTGGAAATTGGCACACATTCAACATAGCAATCCCAAAATGTTGACACTATGGACACAATGTCCACTGTGACGTGTTGTGTATCCAGAAATTAATGGATGTGTGCTAAACCATTTTCAGTGGATAGCAAATCTATACATTCACATTAGTGTACATGCTATATAAGCTGCACACTGACTACTCTGAAGAATATCCAAGTTTCATTGATATAGTATATTCTAAAGACACTGCAATGAAAATGCCATGTTAATGGTGTACCAGTCAAAAGTTTAGAAACACTCCCTAATTTAATAGCATTAGCAAGTGTGTAAGGTACAATTTTAAACTAGTGTAAGCAATATGGGTGTCCTGATCCGATACCAGGCATGTGAGCACTCTTTGAGAGAAAAAGAGGAAACCCTCTATCAACACCAAGTGCTGACACGCAAGCCCCGAAATCATTTTTTTTTAAATCAAGACTCCATTTCCTGCAATTGGGTGCATTTCTACACTATATTTTACCTTTAAATTTATTCTCATCTACCAACCAATTTTGACTGTCCTTTTGACACTTACATGGCCCATGTAATGTACAAAATATTTTTAGTGTTTATAGGAGATAATTTACTAACATTTTTATAATTGAAAGTGTAATTTAAAATTCTATAACATGCATGGTGTTCTGCTGACCTCGACTGCGGAAGTTGTGGATCGGTGGAGGGAATACTTCGAAGACCTCCTCAATCCCACCAACACGTCTTCCTATGAGGAAGCAGTGCCTGAGGAATCTGTGGTGGGCTCTCCTATTTCTGGGGCTGAGGTTGCTGAGGTAGTTAAAAAGCTCCTCGGTGGCAAGGCCCCGGGGGTGGATGAGATCCGCCCGGAGTTCCTTAAGGCTCTGGATGCTGTAGGGCTGTCTTGGTTGACAAGACTCTGCAGCATCGCGTGGACATCGGGGGCAGTACCTCTGGATTGGCAGACCGGGGTGGTGGTTCCTCTCTTTAAAAAGGGGAACCGGAGGGTGTGTTCTAACTATCGTGGGATCACACTCCTCAGCCTTCCCGGTAAGGTCTATTCAGGTGTACTGGAGAGGAGGCTACGCCGGATAGTCGAACCTCGGATTCAGGAGGAACAGTGTGGTTTTCGTCCTGGTCGTGGAACTGTGGACCAGCTCTATACTCTCGGCAGGGTCCTTGAGGGTGCATGGGAGTTTGCCCAACCAGTCTACATGTGCTTTGTGGACTTGGAGAAGGCATTCGACCGTGTCCCTCGGGAAGTCCTGTGGGGAGTGCTCAGAGAGTATGGGGTTTCGGACTGTCTGATTGTGGCGGTCCGCTCCCTGTATGATCAGTGTCAGAGCTTGGTTCGCATTGCCGGCAGTAAGTCGGACACGTTTCCGGTGAGGGTTGGACTCCGCCAAGGCTGCCCTTTGTCACCGATTCTGTTCATAACTTTTATGGACAGAATTTCTAGGCGCAGTCAAGGCGTTGAGGGGATCCGGTTTGGTGGCTGCAGGATTAGGTCTCTGCTTTTTGCAGATGATTTGGTCCTGATGGCTTCATCTGGCCAGGATCTTCAGCTCTCACTGGATCGGTTCGCAGCTGAGTGTGAAGCGACTGGGATGAGAATCAGCACCTCCAAGTCCGAGTCCATGGTTCTCGCCCGGAAAAGGGTGGAGTGCCATCTCCAGGTTGGGGAGGAGATCTTGCCCCAAGTGGAGGAGTTCAAGTACCTCGGAGTCTTGTTCACGAGTGAGGGAAGAGTGGATCGTGAGATCGACAGGCGGATCGGTGCGGCGTCTTCAGTAATGCGGACGCTGTATCGATCCGTTGTGGTGAAGAAGGAGCTGAGCCGGAAGGCAAAGCTCTCAATTTACCGGTCGATCTACGTTCCCATCCTCACCTATGGTCATGAGCTTTGGGTTATGACCGAAAGGACAAGATCACGGGTACAAGCGGCCGAAATGAGTTTCCTCCGCCGGGTGGCGGGGCTCTCCCTTAGAGATAGGGTGAGAAGCTCTGTCATCCGGGGGGAGCTCAAAGTAAAGCCGCTGCTCCTCCGCATCGAGAGGAGCCAGATGAGGTGGTTCGGGCATCTGGTCAGGATGCCACCCGAGCGCCTCCCTAAGGAGGTGTTTAGGGCATGTCCGACCGGTAGGAGGCCACGAGGAAGACCCAGGACACGTTGGGAAGACTATGTCTCCCGGCTGGCCTGGGAACGCCTCGGGATCCCCCGGGAGGAGCTGGACGAAGTGGCTGGGGAGAGGGAAGTCTGGGCTTCCCTGCTTAGGCTGCTGCCCCCGCGACCCGACCTCGGATAAGCGGAAGAAGATGGATGGATGGATGGATATAACATGCATGCCAAGAAGTCAGAAAACGTTTCCTATTTGGCAACTCTATCCTGTAGCCACGCCCCCTCAGGTAATATACTTCTGATGTCGTGACCTCTGTTTACATCAGTTACGTCCAAAATATACCTTCTCGCTGGCAACTGATAAATACTAACAGTTTTTGAAATGTATTCATCCAAATAGGATTAGCAGCAAAGAGAACAGCTACCACCATTGTGGCTCGGAGAGCGAACAGAGGCAACAAGAAAGCTAGCTCGATGGTTAGCTAACTTGCGAGCTTGTTTCCGTGATCCTGATCGTCTCCCCGTTCTCAACTCAGTGAGGGGTTTAGGCAAAAGGAACGGCAAGTACCTGCTGCTAAGGCAAGCGTTCAACAAATTGTGTTCGCTTTATATACAGTACAGGCCAAAAGTTTGGACACGCCTGCTCGTCATTCAATGGGTTTTCTTCATTTTCATGATTATTTACATTGTAGATTGTCACTGAAGGCATCAAAACAATGAATGAACACACGTGGAATTATGTACTTAACAAAAAAAGGTGAAATAACTGAAAACAGGTTTTATATTCTAGTTTCTTCAAAATAGCCACCCTTTGCTCTGATTGCCGCTTTGTACACTCTTGGCGTTCTCTCGATGAGCTTCAAGCACACCTGTGAAGTGAAAACCATTTCAGGTGACTACCTCTTGAAGCTCATCAAGAGAATGCCAAGAGTGTGCAAAGCAGTAATCAGAGCAAAGGGTGGCTATTTTAAAGCAACTAGAATATAAACCTGTTTTCAGTTATTTCACCTTTTTTTGTTAAGTACATAACATTCATAGTTTTGATGCCTTCAGTGACAATCTACAATGTAAATAGTCTTAAAAATAAAGAAATCATTGAATGAGAAGGTGTGTCCAAACTTTTTACCGGGACTGTATATTTTTTTATATATAAAAAAAAAACACGCAGAAGTGATATTTTGACACAAAAATTAAAGTTTAAAAACACGAACCTGCCTGGATACTGATATCGCATATCGTTCTGATATCAGCAAAAATAAAAGCATTGTATTATATCTGCCTGCATCTAAACTTTCCGATATAAGTTCTGATACAAGCAGTCCTGCATTGTGTTTACTTGTGCAAAGTTGGACAGCCAGTTAACCTAAGGCTTTTAAATATCTACATGCATTTGACAGAGCACACGAACAACTTTGCTATCTTCAATTGGTTTTAAATGCAGAGAAAACAAAGTGTATGCTCTTTACCACATCAAATACTGTAAGATCAGCACTGTGTGAGAACATTTTAACCAGAAATGGGCAACAAATTATGTTAGTATCTGCTTTTAAATATTTAGGATTTTTAATTGATGACCACTTGAGTTTTAAGGAGCACATTCAGTATGTTGTAAAAAAACTGAAACTTTTACTGGGATTTTATTATAGAAACAAGTCTTGCTTTTCTTTTACTGTGAAACAGAAATTGGTGGAAACAACCTTTTTACCTGTTATTGACTATGGAGATGTGTTGTACATGAATGCTGCTGCTGGTTGTCTCCACAAGCTGGATAGTGTGTACCACGGGGCACTGAGATTCATCACCAACTGCGCTCCCCTTACTCACCATTGTGTGTTATACTCAATGGTTAACTGGACATCTTTATGTGCTCGACGCCTCAGTCATTGGTATGTTTTCATCTACAAAACCATTCTGGGTATCACTCCATCTTATCTGTCTTGTCTTTTAACAAAGAAACAAGGAAGTCACAATCTTCGTTCAATGAATGTTCTGCAATTTGTCGTCCCCAAAGTAAGAACTGAACTGGGCAAGAAAGCATTTAGGTTTTCAGCACCGAAGGCTTGGAATAACCTACAATCGAATATTAAACTTCAAACCCTAGTTACGTTGAATGAGTTTAAAGCTTCTGTGAAAGGACTGTAGTCTACCTTGTCTGTATGCACATGTGCTTTGTTTTAATGTTGTAAATGTGATGTTTTATGTATTTGTTTACTGTTTTAAATGTAGCCTTGCTGCTGCCCTCTTGGCCAGGTCTCCCTTGGAAAAGAGATCTTTGATCTCAATGGGATTTTACCTGGTTAAATAAAGGCTAATAATAATAATAACCTCTAAAGGTCCTCCAATAAGCACACAAGTTAGACATTTTCTTGTATTTTAGTCAAGTCATTCACAAAATGTAAACATTAAAACGTTCCTAGAGCCAACACAAATCTTGGAAAGAAAATCTTTCAGATACGGTTATGTTTATGGAATAATTTACAAAAGGATCTTAAGCATCTGAGCTGGTCACTTTGGGGGAATTTCAGGCCATTTAAATGATCAAGAAACTGTTTCTTTTGGGCATTGTACTTGTTTTTAAGTTGTTTTTACTGAAACATTGTATACATTGTTTTGACCTATTACATTTTCATGTTAATATATGTAAGTAACTGTGACTGCTGCCGATTTTGTTGTTCCTTTGTGTCTTTTGTTGTGCTGCCCTCTTGGCTAGGTCACTCTTGGAAAATATATTTTAATCTCAATGAGTGTTTACCTGGTTAAATAAATAATATTGATTGATACTGATTGGGAGGCTACAGGCACACAATAGCACACAAGCTTCGACATAATTAATAAGTGTCCCCAATTTAACAATACTGTCCTCTAAAACATGGAATTTGTCAATTTAAACAAGTATGAAATGATTATAGTTGCATAATACTTAAACATATAAAGTCTCCAAGGCAGAAGTGTAGTAGAGAGTATCCAGTAACAAGTGTGTCCACATCATTCAACTTACTGAGTCATAAGCTTAACCTAATTCATTATTGTGGCTACTAGGTGTCACCAAAAAAACAATTATCACTCCACTTAAACTTAAAGTCAATTTCAGACAGTTAATATTAAATATGCTCTGTTTAAACCTACCTTTTTTTTTTTTTTTTAACTAATTTTACTAAAGCAAACATTTTGAATGTTTATATGTACAGATTATGGCTTAAAATATGCAACATGCTGAGAAAGAAATGTAATTATTGTATGGATGATGTAAAGATAAACTTATTCAGAGCCTATTGCACTCCTCTGTATACTGCCCCCCTGTGGGTAAAGTATAAGCAGAAAAGCATACAGAAGCTGCAGGTTGCTTATAATGATTGTATGAGGCTGCTCCTGGGAATTCCAAGAAGCTCCAGTACAAGCCAGATGTTTGTTAGTGTTGGGGTGCCCACTTTCTCTGCGTTGCTATGCAACCTTATGTTTAAGTTTATGTGTAGGGCATCTGAGTCTGAAAATGACATAATCACTGTGATAACGGATCCTGCTCGCAGTTCTGTTAGGTACTCATCTGGACTGTGGAATCATTGGCACACATGTTTGTATGTCAGAAACTGACATTTGGCCTTTATATTGTTTTGTTTTTAAAGTTTTATTGTTTTGTTTTGAATGTTTTGTATTGTGTTTTTATGTGTGTAATGGATCTTAAGGTCTGCAAATAGAGATTGATGATGATGATTTTCTAACATTACACACTACAAAATAAAAGTATGTATGATTTGTGCTGATATCGTATCGGCTCAATATTGGTATTGGCCAATACTCGAGGCTCCACTCCGTGGAAGCCAAGTGCCAGATATTACCCATGTTGACTTTTAAATGGCAGGTTTTCAAAGCAGCAGTGGTGCATTCTCACCCTTTACGTTGGTTGTACATGCGGTTAAGGCGGTCCCATTCGGCGTTCAGCTGTGTGAGACCGTCTTCCACCTGAGAGACCTCTGCGGGCGAAGCACCCGGGATGACGTCCGGGTGGCGCTCTTGGATGCCGGTCACCTGCTCTCTGATACGCTCCAGGTTTTCACTGATGGTCTACAAAAACAGAAGACAGCTGCGTTTCCATTGAAGTTTTTCACAAAATAAAAGCGATATTCCTAAAATTTTGACAAAGTAAATTTGCAACTTGTAGTTGTTTCCATTAAAGGGTGTTTTCTCATGCATAAATTAATACACATAATACACATTAAGTTGACATGTAAAACATAGTGCCCACCTCAGTGACCATGTGAGCAACTTTGATTTCTCCAAAGCCACTTTTTAAGTTCAATTGTGAATAAAAAATAATCTGTTAGACTTTTCAAGTTTGTTGTGAGGTCGTTCCATTCCTTTATCTCTTTATATGAAAAGGCTGATTGTGCAAAAGAGGTTTTACATCTGGGTATGCTACACTGCCCCCCGGTGGAGGCTCGTGTGTTTCTAGTTGTCACAGCAGATGTAAACTGGACAAAGTGCTTAAGTGGCGCTGGTGCAGTGTTATTTAGGATTCGGTGGGCCATTCGTATTGATGCTAATCTTTAAATGTTAGCAAAATGTAACAATCTATATTTTCGAAGAATTAAACAGTGATGGTGGGGTTGTGGTTTTCGGTCAAGGATTTTGAGCGATTGTTTGTGCAAGGTTTCCAATGACCTCAGTGTCACTTTCCTTGCCTGGGACCAACATGTTATACAATAATAAAAATGAGACATAATCATTGCATTAAAATAAAGTTGATCTGCCTGCAGTGTTAATGAATTCCTGATAAATTTAAACATTTTTATATTGTACTTAAGTCTCTGGCACATCTGTTTGATATGTTTTTTAAAGCCAAAAGGTGGCCTAAAATCACATCCAGGTAACGATATTCACTACATTTGTTTTTATTATTTCCTTATTAACAGTTATATTTGAAAATGATGACGCTTTATGTTTTGCTTACAAAATACATTGTTGCCGTTTTCTTAATGTTCAATTAATAGATGACGTGATGACAAAAGCAGCAGGTGATCGCTTAAAAGCAATATCCTTACGGACACCTTGAAACTTGTCGGGGCATGTGGGCCTCTCCGAGCCTGCGGGTCGGGCTCTATTGCGGGGAATGTACCCGCGAGACGGCTCGATGCGGCGGTGCCGCCTTGCTTGCCCCGGGCCGACCGATCGGAAGCGAGACCAAGACGACCCATCTGCCGTAGTTGTCCCGCATTGGTGACCCGCCGGTTTGGTGTTTAAGTGCTCTCTAAATACGAAAAAAGTGTTTCACTCATGCTTTTGCGAAAAACTTCAATATATTTTAGCGATTTTTGACAGGTTTTTTGAAATATGGGTGTTTCCATTACCAGTTTCTTATTGCGATATTTAGATTTTTGCGCAGTTCTAGGGGTAATGGAAACGCAGCTAATGACTACTTCTTGCAGTTGTATATATTTTATTTATATTGTATTTGGCCCGAGTGCGTGAATGTGAGTGTGACTGTTGTCTATCTGTGTTGGCCCTGCGATGAGGTGGCGACTTGTCCAGGGTGTACACCGCCTTCCGCCCGAATGCAGCTGAGATAGGCTCCAGCACCCCCCGCGATCCCGAAAGTGACAAGCGGTAGAAAATGGATAGATGAATGTATTGAAAGCATGAAGAAGACAAGTCAGACTGACCCTGAGTGTGTCTTCCTGGCTGGAGAAGTCTTCATAGAGCCCGCTGCTGAGCTCGGACGAGTTGAGCAGCAACTCATTGTCGGCCATGGCGAGCAGCACTTTGTTGATGTCCAGCAAGTAGCTGGATGGGCTGTGTGAGGTAGCGCGGCTGCTGTCCACTCCCGACTGCATGTCCTTACACCGTTCAAAAAGAGACTTAAAACAACTGCACTGAATCCAGAAGAGACGTCATCAAATTGAGCTCACCTCTACCGAGGCGTCTTCTATCTGCTGTGTGATAGTGTGGGACGACTCTGCTTCTAGATGCCTGCTTCTTAGCAGTCTTAACTCCTAAAACACACAAACTTTGAAGAGCAAACTGCAGCAGCGCACAAAGGGCGGCCTCTCTTGGATATCGAACCCTGTGAGCGGAGTACTGGTTCCGAAGCCGGAGCAGCAGGAGCCTCAATTCCTCCCTCTGGACCTCGTCTGAAGTTTGCTGCAGCAGATCTTCTCCTCTTCGCAGCAGTTCTTCCACGCTGGCTTTCTCCTCGTCCATCTGGTGCAAAAAGACGAGCGTGAGAAATGTGGAGCAAGGAGCTCCAGAGACACCAGCAGAAAGCAACAGTGTCGCTGCAATAAACGAATTTAGTTTTAAAAGACACTGGGACATTGACCTTGCTTGGGATTGGCCACACGAGTGTGATTAGTGTCATAAACATTGATAACGCAGGCTGAATTCCAGACGTGTTAGGCCTTGAATTGTCAAATCAAAGCACAGGAGCAGAGGAAGGACTTTTCATGAAACGTCCAAAAGCAGAAACTCAAATCTAGTTTGTGTACCTTGTCATCATCCGGGTTGATTGCAGGGTCCTGGTGGTCCCGCTGCAGGGCCCGGAGTGTGTTCTGGAGCTTGACCTGGAACACCTGCACCTCACTGGGGGGCAGATCATCAGCAGTCTCTATCTTGGTCTCCGAATTATAAAGGATCTAGATGGGAAAAATCATCACTTTATTCATTTAAATGTATATTTAATACAGAGATTAGTGTGAGACAGGCTTTTACCTGCTGGGGCACTTCCTCGTTCACATCAACACCTCTTGACTCCAAATTGCTCACCATCTGCATTTAAAATACAAAAAAACTGATAATGTAACCCAACTTACACCAAGTACCACCTCAACAATGTATTTGCTTTGTAAATATAATTTTTGCTACCTTACATCTTAGCTTCTAATATGTGGCTTGTACTTGCAGATAATTAGTTTTAAAACAATATCTAATTAAAGACTAGTTTAGTTTGGGCAAATATCAGCAAATGCTTACAGAAGAACTGCACTTTTTGGGGGGTATTTCTGCCTATCCTTCACAATCCCTATGTAAGACAAAAACATAATTATGTTTTTCTTTTTTTATGCATTCTAATTCTTATAATATGGCAGCTATTGGGAGTACACTCATAAAGCCCTATAAAAAAAACATCCAAAAACCGTCAGCAATACTCCATTTCCATCTCGTACAGTAGACCCGGAGATGGTGAGAAAGACATGAAAAGATGCTCGTTTGCGGCATCATCACATCAGCGGCATCCCAGTGAGAGCAGACATTGTACAGTAAGTCATTGTTTTACGTTGTTCGTAGTTTGTATTTCTTGTTTAGCACTTAGCAATACTGCTGCATGATGCTTAGTGTTTCACTAAAGCTGGATCTGTTTCGCACACAGCTCCTGAAACTTGTAGATCATCACCTTTATATTCAGGTAAGAAAATATAAGGTTTCTGATCATCATTTGTCCCAAAGTAGTCTTTGTTGTCTCTCATGAAATCTGCCATAAGTAGTAATGTTGTCGGTGTTGTTGAAGGGAAAAGCTGAGGTTGTGATGTGTCTGTGAAATGAATGCGCCGCGGTATGCTTAAAATTAGCAAAATACCTGAATATTACATGTTATCATTAATGTCCCTGTTACTACATTTTATATACTGACAGCTTGTATATGAAACAATGATATAGGATTTTTAGAGCCCTTTATAGATAGGCTCCAGCGCCCCCCGCGACCCCAAAGGGAATAAGCGGTAGAAAATGGATGGATGGATAGGTGGAATAGATTGGCTCCATTGTTAGCTGACTTTTGATAATGTTTGTTTACAAGAAAAAATGCATAAAAAAACAAAAACAAGTATGAAAAAACACAATTCTGAAAAAGGTGCAGTTCCCCTTTAATTATTTGCATTTCTATAGCTATTTCTAATGATATCTCTCTAATATGAAGATAAAAACATTAAAACCATCACTGGCGTTTCAAATATGTTGAGCTTGCCTTCCACCAGTGGTACTTGTTGAACAGTTCAAGAATACATGACCTAGCTTGTATGCGAGTACCTGGGATGTCACAATCAACATTTTTAGCTTGCGACCCCGAAACCGATTTTGTGGCCTCAGATCCTGATCTTTTTTTTTTTTTTTTGGCCTCAGATCAGATCAAATTTTAAGTCACAACCCGATACTTTGACCATAGATTATAGAATTTGAAATATTTTATAGAAAGTAAACACAATAACACCTTTTTATTAAGTTTATCTTATTAAATAAATAAAAATGCTAGTATTGTTATAAACCAGATGTATTAAATGTGTAGTACTGAAAGCAACATACATATTTTAATAAAATGGCTAGTGCACAATAACTAAACAAAAGCAAAGACTATTGGTTTCCATTTAAAAAATTTAGGATTTTCCCTCAAAGCTTCCTATAGACTCACTCTCTGAGTTTATAAACAATAATAAAAATGACCAAAAAATTATTTTGTAAGAAAATAAAAAATATCAATATAATCACTTTAGTATAGTTTACATATTGATACCATACTGGGTTTCGATAGTATCGACATCTGGATCAATCACCTCTACTTTACATTGAAGCTTTAGCAGTATGTTTGTGTGCGTGCATGCGTGTGTGTGTGTGTGTGTGTGTGTGTGTGTGTGTGTGTGTGTGTGTGTGTGTGTGTGTGTGTGTGTGTGTGTGTGTGTGTGTGTGTGTGTGTGTGTGTGTGTGTGTGTGTGCGTGCGTGTAGCATGCATCGCCATTCTTCTTCCTCGAGTCCTCCAGTGATAATTATACATGGAAGAAACTTAGCTTATTTTCCGCGATGGATGGATGGCACGTTTTGTTGCAGCTTGCTCTCAATTCATGCAACTTCTGCATGTTTTCACCAAGAAATATAATTGTGTTCTCCAAACGCGCATCACTTTTGAAGGAATCTTTCACGTGAGTACAATCTTTAGCATGTAAACACCGGGACACAGCTTGGTTCTGAGCAGTTCTTCAGTTGATCAAAGACTGTCTGATTGGGACATCGCTAATGAGTACTAAAATACTAATGAGTATTAAAGTGCAGTACAGTAAAGTACAATTTAAACTATATTTTTTTTAAATGCTGATGTCATATATTCATTTCAGGGATTTCGTCTTTTCTATTACTTTTTTTGCACCTACTTCTTCCTAATTAAAAGTAAAGCAGTACACGTGTCACTGTCTGGGCTGCTCAGTACAATATAGTAAAACCGCATTTTAGTCCAAGTCGTAATGCTAACTCTTCCCCAAACACAACTTTTAATCCACTTTTTATGTTTTCTATTATGTTTTAGTTTCAACAGTGACTAGTCTATTTTTACACTTTATAACGTTGGACAGTAAATGAAGATTATATGACAGCTAAAACTCTCCTGGAACACATTATTTCGTACCTTGGCCGTTTTGATGTGCCGTGACACTTTGTCAAAGTTGCAGTTGAGCTCAGCCAGTTTGGGCTCCACCACATCCCGGCAGGCAGGCCCCCTGCTGGTCATCAGGATGACAGCCTGGTCCCTCACGTTGTCCACACGCAGACCAATGTCCTCCAGCTCCTCCAGCATGTTCTGATCAAGAGCAAGCAGACACACAAAGTTTGGGCGTCTCATTATG
The DNA here is from genome assembly GCF_033978685.3 of Nerophis lumbriciformis. Classification (NCBI taxonomy): domain Eukaryota; kingdom Metazoa; phylum Chordata; class Actinopteri; order Syngnathiformes; family Syngnathidae; genus Nerophis; species Nerophis lumbriciformis. The sequence goes on from NC_084581.2 coordinate 20,901,672, forward strand.
TATTTGTTTAACAGCCTGGTGGCGAGCGGCATAGCCTTGGGGGGTTTATCTCAACAAGGTCGGCAGCTGTGGTAATTAGGTGGAGACCTTCAGTTGGCACAACTCAGGAAGGAGGTTGAAATTCAATACATCTAGTGACAAAACCATTGTGAGTTCCTCGCAGCGGTGTTTGTATCAAGTCGTCTGTAAGAGGTGAGTTTGCCTCCTACAGTCAAAACAAGCTGTCGACCATGTTGACGGCGAGACCCACAGGGCGGGGAAAAAATCTTAGTCTAATTGCGACGCCGTCTTCTTCTTTTTAATGATTTGCTAACACTACTAAGTTACAGCAGGCTGCAATAAAAGAGGCCCTCTCTTTACTATGGAATGCCCTCCCGGTAACAATTAGAGATGCTACCTCAGTAGAAGCATTTAAGTCCCATCTTAAAACTCATTTGTATACTCTAGCCTTTAAATAGCCCCCCTGTTAGACCAGTTGATCTGCCGTTTCTTTTCTTTTCTCCTCTGCTCCCCTTTTCCTTGAGGGGGGGGGGCACAGGTCCGGTGGCCATGGATGAAGTGCTGGCTGTCCAGAGTCGGGACCCGGGGTGGACCGCTCGCCTGTGCATCGGCTGGGAACATCTCTGCGCTGCTGACCCGTCTCCGCTCGGGATGGTGTCCTGCTGGCCCCACTATGGACTGGACTCTTACTACTATTATGTTGGATCCACTATGGACTGGACTCTCACAATATTATGTCAGACCCACTCGACATCCATTGCTTTCGGTCTCCCCTAGAGGGGGGGGGTTACCCACATATGCGGTCCTCTCCAAGGTTTCTCATAGTCATTCACATCGACGTCCCACTGGGGTGAGTTTTTCCTTGCCCGTATGTGGGCTTTGTACCGAGGATGTCGTTGTGGCTTGTGCAGCCCTTTGAGACACTTGTGATTTAGGGCTATATAAATAAAGATTGATTGATTGATTGATTATGTAATGGTCATGTAACAAGAGTTTCAAAACAAGAGCATAATGGTAAATCTGCAGTCACTATCATCAACAGTAGGAAAATTTGGGATCGCAAATTACAACCTGATCAATTGATTTAAGGTTAATTGTTAAAAAATACTTAACATAAAGTAATTATATTACTACCAGGGGTGTGACATTACGGTCATCTCACGAGACGACACACGATTTTGGCTTCACGGGACGAGACCAGATTTTAACATTATATTTAAGCAGGAGAGCTACGTAAAGTGGTAGAGTGGGGCCAATTCCAAGGGCCCCTGATTGGCAGGTGTTGCAGGGAGGCAAATGGGGGCCAGAATGCCTGACAGCACCCCTGTTTTTAAGAAAACTATATGACAAGTTATATATGACTGGACAGGAAAACATGTTTTGATTTGCCTGGGTCACAAACAAGGCGGGTGCACTTTGAAGTATTTTATACCTTTGCATGCATGAGCTTTTAAACTGTTGAATTTGTTTGTACAGATGAAAACTCAAATTAAAAATGATAAAAGTTAAAATATTGTAATCATAATTAAATATGTCTGTTTTTAAAAAGCTTTGTGGGGTATTCTGCATTAGCTTTTAAGTGTATCAATAATTCAGCTGTATTGTCTTATCTCTGGGGTGCTACTGTGGCATCTTGCTGCTGTAGAAGCAATGCAGTGTGTTTGGAATGCTTTTGTGTGGTGTGTCTTGGTGTCCATGACGGACAGAATAGCCTGCTGCTAATTGGACATACAGAGGGCGCGTTGCTGGCGCTCGGTAGCTTTACTTGTGTGCGCAAAGACCTTAATGTGCAGTTCAAATCCTGTTCCCACAGCCAGACGCATATGTTTCTGTTCTACAATATTAAAAAATGTACTTTAAAAAATTGATTAAAACTGATTGGAGCTGTGGCCGCAAGGTAGTTGGTGCTTGTCGTGGCGGTAATCCTAGAACCCGTTGGTGGACACCGACGGTGAGGGATGCCGTCAAGCTGAAGAAGGAGTCCTAACGGGTTCTTTTGGCTCATAGGACTCCTGAGGCAGCAGACAAGTACCGACAGGCCAAGCGGTGTGCGGCTTCAGCGGTCGCAGAGGCAAAAACTCGGACATGGGAGGAGTTCGGTGAGGCCATGGAAAACGACTTCCGGATGGCTTCGAAGCAATTCAGGACCACCATCCGCCGCCTCAGGAAGGGGAAGCAGTGCACTATCAACACCGTGTATGGCGGGGATGATGTTCTGCTGACCTCGACTGCGGATGTTGTGGATCGGTGGAGGGAATACTTCGAAGACCTCCTCAATCCCACCAACACGTCTTCCTATGAGGAAGCAGTGCCTGGGGAGTCTGTGGTGGGCTCTCCTATTTCTGGGGCTGAGGTTGCTGAGGTAGTTAAAAAGCTCTTCGGTGGCAAGGCCCCGGGGGTAGATGAGAACCGCCCGGAGTTCCTTAAGGCTCTGGATGCTGTGGGGCTGTCTTGGTTGACAAGACTCTGCAGCATCGCGTGGACATCGGGGGCGGTACCACTGGATTGGCAGACCGGGGTGGTGGTTCCTCTCTTTAAGAAGGGGAACCAGAGGGTGTGTTCTAACTATCGTGGGATCACACTCCTCAGCCTTCCCGGTAAGGTCTATTCAGGTGTACTGGAGATGAGGTTACGCCGGATAGTCGAACCTCGGATTCAGGAGGAACAGTGTGGTTTTCGTCCTGGTCGTGGAACTGTGGACCAGCTCTATACTCTCGGCAGGGTCCTTGAGGGTGCATGGAAGTTTGCCCAACCAGTCTACATGTGTTTTGTGGACTTGGAGAAGGCATTCGACCGTGTCCCTCGGTAAGTCCTGTGGGGAGTGCTCAGAGAGTACGGGGTATCGGACTGTCTGATTGTGGCAGTCCGCTCCCTGTATGATCAGTGCAAGAGCTTGGTCCGCATTGCCGGTAGTAAGTCGGACACGTTTCCAGTGAGGGTTGGACTCCGCCAAGGCTGCCCTTTGTCACCGATTCTGTTCATAACTTTTATGGACAGAATTTCTAGGCGCTGCCAAGGCGTTGAGGGGATCTGGTTTGGTGGCTGCAGGATTAGGTCTTTGCTTTTTGCAGATGATGTGGTCCTGATGGCTTCATCTGGCCAGGATCTTCAGCTCTCACTGGATCAGTTCGCAGCTGAGTGTGAAGCGACTGGGATGAGAATCAGCACCTCCAAGTCCGAGTCCATGGTTGGGGAGGAGATCTTGCCCCAAGTGGAGGAGTTCAAGTACCTCGGAGTCTTGTTCACGAGTGAGGGAAGAGTGGATCGTGAGATCGACAAGCGGATCGGTGCGGCGTCTTCAGTAATGCGGACGCTGTATCGATCCGTTGTGGTGAAGAAGGAGCTGAGCCGGAAGGCAAAGCTCTCAATTTACCGGTCGATCTACGTTCCCATCCTCACCTATGGTCATGAGCTTTGGGTTATGACCAAAAGGACAAGATCACGGGTACAAGCGGCCGAAATGAGTTTCCTCCGCCGGGTGGCGGGGCTCTCCCTTAGAGATAGGGTGAGAAGCTCTGCCATCCGGGAGGAGCTCAAAGTAAAGCCGCTGCTCCTCCACATCGAGAGGAGCCAGATGAGGTGGTTCGGGCATCTGGTCAGGATGCCACCCGAAGGCCTCCCTAGGGAGGTGTTTAGGGCACGTCCGACCGGTAGGAGGCCGCGGGGAAGACCCAGGACACGTTGGGAATACTATGTCTCCCGGCTGGCCTGGGAACGCCTCGGGGTCCCACAGGAAGAGCTGGACGAAGTGGCTGGGGAGAGGGAAGTCTGGGCTTCCCTGTTTAGGCTGCTGCCCCCGCGACCCGACCTCGGATAAGCGGAAGAAGATGGATGGATGGATGGTACTTTAAAAAAAAGATCAAAACACGTTTACATATTTTTTTCCAATAAAATAATAAAACAGTAATTTTTCCTCTTCAAATCAAAACTCAAAACTCACTTACTCCAGACTGCTTATTCACTTTAATTTCAGCTATTTCTTTTTTCTTATCTAATGTTTATTGTTGCCCATTTCTTGTACTGTATGTGTCCTTGAGTGCCTAGAAAGGCGTCTTATAAAACAATTGATTATCATAATTATTATTAAAACAATAAAAACAGAATAAATTATCATCTTACTTGGATATCTTTAAACATGTCTTATGCATTGTTAATAATCAGTTTTCTAGCCATTTTAAGATGTAATAAATGGCTATAAGTATCATGTAAACATGAAAACTGATGCCTGCTTGCCAAATAGTGAGCCTAGCTCTAAAGAAGCTAAATCAGGTGTCCAAACTACGGCCCACGGGTCAAAAGCAGCCTGCCAACGTCTTCAATTTGGCCCACGTAATGTCACGAGATTAATACGGAATACTGCATTCATTTTAAAAATACTGACTTTGATGCTAGCATTTTGTCGCTCTCAAGTGGCCGGTGTGGGTAATTTAGATTAATTACCTTTTAATTATGCTCTGAGTAGAACTGTAAGCAGCATTTACCTATATTACCCAATGCAGACAACCTTTCCTAGTCATGGTGCAAAAAAAAAAAATCCAACCAATACAAAATGTCGATGCACACGTAACACAACCTGCTCACTGAACTTTGTGGATATTATAAACTGTCCATGCACCATAAGACATTTTTATTTCACCCATTTAAAACCATTACAAAGCATGATACGAAAAATGCAAAACATTCTCCACACTTATCCATGTTTGGCGCATTTTAGCTGCTTGATATTTCTGATTGATTACAAAACTTTAAGGAGGTCGTCACGTCAAGAAAAGGAAGTAGGAGTCGAACTTTCACATACTCTTAATATCCAACTATATTCATTAGTAATTATATTTTCATTATATAATTTTATGTATATATATATATATATATACATATACATATATATATATATATATATATATATATATATATATATATATATATATTTACACAGTATATACACATACCGTATTTTTCGGACTATAAGTCGCAGTTTTTTTTCATAGTTTGGCCGGGGTTGCGACCTATACTCGGGAGCGACTTATGTGTGAAATTATTAACACATTACCGTAAAATATCAAATAATATTATTTAGCTCATTCACGTAAAAGACTAGACGTATAAGATTTCCTCGGATTTAGCGATTAGGAGTGACAGATTGCTTGGTAAATGTATAGCATGTTCTATATGTTATAGTTATTTGAACGACTCTTACCATAATATGTTATGTTAACATACCAGGCACGTTCTCAGTTGGTTATTTATGCGTCATATAACGTACACTTATTCAGCCTGTTGTTCACTATTCTCTATTTATTTTAAATTGCCTTTCAAATGTCTATTCTTGGTGTTGGGTTTTATCAAATAAATTTCCCCCAAAAATTCGACTTATACTCCAGTGCGACTTATATATGTTTTTTTCCTTCTTTATTATGCATTTTCGGCCGGTGCGACTTATACTCAGGAGCGACTTATACTCCAAAAAATACGGTGTATATATATATATATATATATATATATATATATATATATATATATATATATATATATATATATATATATATAAATATATATATATATATATACACATATATATAAACATATGCATATATACACAGTATATACAGTATATACACACATATATATATATATTAGAGATGCGCGGTTTGCGGGCACAACCGCGAAGTCCGCGGATTATCCGCGGATCGGGCGGATGAAATTAAAAAAAATTAGATTTTATCCGCGGGTCGGGTCGGGTCGGGTGATTGAAATAAAAAAAAATTAGATTTTAAATAGATTCAGGCGGGTGGCAGTTAAACCAATTCGGAAATATATATACATAGTTAAATGTTGTTACCCACATACAAAAAACGAGCAGGCACCTGCAGCATATGCCACAACAGAAGAAAAAAAAAAAAAGAGATGGACACTTTTACGGAGCGGAGAAGGGACGCCTCGCCGGGGTCCGGGACCGAGGCCCCTTCCCCCGAGAGGGCCCCACCGGGAGCCGTAGCTGAGGCGATCCGCGAGAAGGGCCCGACGCAAGTCCAGGGTCACCACCGCGCCCACCGCACCGACACCCCGCCTCGTCCGCCTTCGCCGCGGCCGGCGTCACGCGCAGCAGGTAAGCAGCTTACCTGCCCGCCACCCCCGTGGCCGGGGGCTCGTAACAGGGGTCACTCCGCGCGCTCCGCCCGCGCAGCTTACCTGCCCGCCACCCCTGTTGCCGGGGGCGCGTAACAGGGGTCACTCTGCGCGCAGTGCGCTCACGAAAGGGGTGGGGCTCACCCTGGTTGATATAGACAGCAGCTAGGACGGTGGCCATGGAAGTTGGAACCCGCTAAGGAGTGTGTAACAACCCACCTGCCGAATCAACTAGCCCTGAAAATGGATGGCGCTGGAGCGTCGGGCCCATATACCCGGCCGTCGCCGGCAGCGAGACGCGCTTGGAGGTGCGCTCAGCGCGGCTCCCATATGATTGCGCACTGGTGTGCGTCTGGGTCGTGACAGCGTGGCACGCGAATGTCTGTGCTGCATTGGATCAGTCTCCTTTCTTTAACCGGCAAAAGCTTTATAACCTCACTAATGCCTTGCATCGTCTATATTAGATATATAACAACGGGCGGGTGCGGGCGGATGCGGTTCTGATCAAATGTTAGATCGGGTGGATTGCGGATGGTTGACGACTTTCTGATGCGGTTGCGGATGAAATAATTGCCTATCCGCGCATCTCTAATATATATATATAAACACATGTATATACTGTATATAAATATATGTATATATACACAGTATATATATATATATATATATATATATATATATATATATATATATATATACACACACACACACACACACACGCAGACACACACACAGTTACTACATTCAGTCTGCTTTCGGCCCTCGACCAATTTTTTTTAGCTTGATGCGGCCCACAAGTCAAAGAGTGGACACCCCTGCTGTAAATAGTATGAGTGTTGGATGACCTGTATTTATCTATACTTTAAATAGATATGATAGATTACCTTGACCACTTTTTCCCGCTCTGGTGGCTCAACTCGCTCTGCCTCATCCAGGTGGATCTGAGTCTGGTAGAGCCAAGTGCTGATATGAGCCAGGTTCTCGTCAAATATTTCAACCTCGTTCTGGTGACTCTGTGCCCAAAAGAAAATAAAAAACAATTCAGCATTCCAACCTATCCACCTCTACAATAGTCAGTGCTCATATTTATTGCCTGCACCCACCAGCACAGCACTGAGCCAGTCTTCGATCAATGTGTGCACTTGGCCCAATGACTCATTGAGGCCAGAGACTTTTTCCTCCAGCTGCACCTCGCTGCCCTCCACTAGAGTCTGCAGGCCAGCACTGGTCTCCATCAGGCTGGACAGATCCTGCTGACGACGCTCCGACTCCTTTAAAAGGCCCTGGTGGCACCAGAGCATGACATACTTTACTACCTCAAGTATATGTACATTGAAGAACTGCAGACAGAGTTAATTTCGTTAAATAACCTCATTAATAGAAAGACATCTCAGTTTGATCAAGAAGGAAGGGCGAGTAATTGTCAGCAATATTGTAATGTCTTATTGTGCACTCTGCTGGCCAACAGCAGAAATACATGTAAACAAGATGTGAGTGGAAAGCAATGCTCGAGAGAACTCACATTAGCCCAGCCGACCTCTGCATCAATATCTGCTGGCATGTCCCCACTGCTGTTCTTCTGTTGGAGCTGAGCCTCGCTAATAGTTAGCCACTCCTGTAGGGCGGCGCTCTCTTTGCAGAACTTCTGAGACAACGACAGGGTTTTCTCCAGGTCCTGCTTGCCCTCTGTAACCTAAAGAAGAAATGCTGTGTCATTACATGGCCTCCCACTTGACGGCTTTTAGCGTTGTTGTAGAATATATAACATTACATTTACGTGTAAAAATCGTTCGATACAGTTACCTGAGCCCCCAGGTCATTGTAAAGTAGTTTGAGAGCTGTCAGCTGTTCGTCCATGGCCTTGGGGTTCTCCGTCTGCTGTTTCTGCACTATCTGACGACCTGTTTTTATTACCGTCTCCACCTCTAGCTTCACCTCACTTAGCAACTTGTAGAGTTTCTGCAAATTAAAGAAGAAATGTAAAAATAAATCAGTCTCTATCGGCTCACTTCTCTATGAATGAATATTATTTCAGTCTCACCATGCAGCCATTCAGGTGGGCCTGGATTGTCTGCGGCTCTAAATCCCTGACATCCAGAATGCTCAGCTCCGCCTTTGCGCCATCTAGAATCCTCTTACAGTCCAGCATGCGCTGCTCAAAGTTAGCAGGCTTCTGGAAAAGCTGGTACTTGGTGGAAATCTCCCTCAGTTTTCTCTGCAGCCGAGAACACAAACAACAATTAAAAACAATAAACATACCGGTATGTAAGAACACTTTCACAACAATGTCACTTTCATATATACTGTAAATGCAAACAACATTTCTATTCAATTAACACAATTCTCTTATATTTACTGGGTACATGGTCTATAAAAAGCAAATCTCTTACTAGCATTGGCTTTATCTGCTGTGGCTGTAGGCAACCTCCTGGTGTGTTTTTTACACTACAATATGGCAGTAGCTGCCTTTTGAAGTGACATGAGTGGTAACACATGCAGCAGCTTTATTTACCTCTGCATGTGGTTTAAAATATTGGTTTCCATATTCATGTATCAGCATTGTTAATGCTGACAAAGCAATTAGCTCCCTACCGCTGATGCAAAATTGGTTCTGTTGTGCAATATACTTGTTAATAAATAACTATGTGGTCAAAAAGGTTATTTTCCACTTTCTCATGCGCTACAAATCATTGTTAAAGCTAAAACGTTTAAAAATAATAAAACAAATAAAATAGAATTTAAAAAATTTAATAAAACTTTATTAATATAATATAATATACTAGATGAGGAAATTCCTGAAGGAATTGCGTGTGAATGCTCCACTGCTGAAGTTGAACGAAATTCCTGGAATTTTTTTAGAATTGTTGAAGTAGAGCACACAATTCCTGAACAGGCTGGATATTTTGAAGTTGGAACAGTTTGAATCAGATGAAAAATGTGGGAATTGTGGAACTTTGAAGAATGTCCCATTGATTTAAATGGGAATTTCCAAAAAATGTGTAAATTTCGGGAAAAGCGGGAATTGTTTTTTAAAATGGTGAAAAACTTGAATGGTCTGAATGAGTTTAAATGGTTGGTGTTGACATTTTTCAAATCGGTGGAGAAATGTTGAAGTAGCAACATGTTGAATTATGAAATGGTATTACGGAATTCCTAGAATTTCGAGAAAAACGAGAATTTTTCCAGTTCAAAAAACAATTTCGTTTTTTGTACTAATTAAGAGGAATGTTTTGACGCTTGAACGGTTGAAGTGGGCTGAAAAATGTGGGAGGAGTAGTCGCCAGAAAAAGGGTGGAAATAGGGCCTTGGAAAAACAGGAATCCTGGAAAATCTTGGAATTTTTTTGAACTTGGAAAAATTATAGTTTGAATTTCCCGAATGGTGGAATGTGTTGAAGGTGGACTGGTTCGAATAGGTTGAAACATTTGGAAATGGTGGAAGTTTGAAAAATGGACAATTCATTTTGAATGGGAAAAATGTCCCGGAAAACCTGCAATTCTGGGAAACCTGGGAATTTTTGGAATTTGTTAAGGGAAAGATTCCCGAATAGGCTGAACAGTTTGAAGTTGGAACGGTTTGAATCGGATGAAAAATGTGGAAGGTAGAGCGCGCCAAAATCTGAAGAAGAAGAAAAAGTTGTTGAATAATAAATAGATGAATTTTGGTGTAGAAAACCATATGTGTGAATGCTCCAAAGCATTCACACATATATAGTTTTCACATTTCGGAAATAAAGTTTTTCTGTGAATTAAGGTCTTCTCTTTTGTGCCGTTTAGGCTATAATTACAGCTTTTATGCGTTTACAAAGTGATTATTAATTTAATAATTAATCTACTTCTAAACAACTTACAAACCTCTTCATAAGGCTACGCTTATCATAGAGGGGTGCATCTGTGAAAAAGTTGTGAAAAGAGGAGCGATCACATTCTCCAGTTCCTAGTAGTCTCCAGAGGGGGTCAGTGTTACCTGAAGCTGCTCCAGCATGGTGCCTCCTTTGGCAGCCTTGCCATCAGCTGCTGGCGGAGGCAAGTTGGCAACGTTCCCCCGCCGCATCTCCTCCACCGTGACTTCGTGGGTGGCGATTTCCGCCCCTATAGTCTGAAGCACGATAAATTGAACACACGTCTCGTCTGTAGCGGCACGGGGCATGGCAGTTGTGTTTCAGCATTACCTGTGCCTCCTGTGGAAGCTGGAAGGCGTCGAGGCGGTCAGTCAGGTAGGAGGTAAGTGTGTGGTCCAGCTGACAGAGAGACTCTTGGAGGGCTTGAAGAGCTTGGTCGTTCTCCTTTAACGTCTGCTGCTGCTGCTCCAGGCCCATCTGCTTCTTAACAGCCTGCACATGGAGAATTCACAGCCAAATTGTGACTCCGTGCAAGTACCGTATTTTCCGGATTATAAACCGCACTTAATATCCTTTTTTTCCCTCAAAACTCGACAGTGCGCCTTATTACCCGGTTCGCCTAATGTACAGAATAATTCTGGTTTTGCTTCCCGACCTCGAAGCAATTTTATTTGGTACATGGTGTAATGATAATTGTGACTAGTAGATGGCAGTCAAACATGAGAGATACGTGGAGACTGCACTATGATGGCAATATGACTCAAATAAACAACACCAACATTTTATATGTTCCATTGAAAATATATAACATTACACACGGCGCTCAAAAATCTATCAAAATGTTTTAGTACGACTTTGGTCAGCTATGAAGCCGCACCGCTTGATGGATTGTCGGCGCATTAAACATATGAGTATTATTATGGTGTGTGTATAAGGCAAGACATTATCTGGCGATTTGTTTCGCAATATTATGCAAAAGCAACTTTTTTACCTTCTGATACCTGCTGATCTGTATTTGGGATCTGCATAAAACCTGAAAAATTGCGCGAGTCCGCTTTTGTAGTCCGTGCTGACACCGGAGTCGATAAGCTTATTCTTTTTCTCTATCGTCTTGTTATGGGACATTCATCCTCCGCTGTTGACATTTCTAATATAAAGTCGTGTAAATTTCTTACTTATATCTGTCAGTAAACTCGCCATGAAAGCGCTAACACATACTGGTGTAGTGAGTTTACATAATTCATCCATTATATTAAAGAGTTCCGGTCGGACGGTTTTTCACGGGATACATTTCCGACCTTGTTGTTTCCGGGATGAGGAGATGCTGCTCCGTTATTGATTTAAGTAAAGTCTGAATGTCATTAAAACAGTTAGTTCCATCTTTTGACACTTTTTCGACTCCCGTCCTTGCACGCTACACCGCTACAAAAAAGATGACGGGGAGAAGAGGCTGTCGAAGGTGAGCCCCATAAATAAGACCACCCACAAAATGGTGCATCCTCAAGCGACTGTCAGAAAGCGGCTTGAAGATGATCTGTAAAACATAATCTATGCAACATTTTGACCAAAGACCCACCGTTACATGTTATGTAGACCACAAGGAAGTGTTTTACATTTAGAAAAAAATATATTATAATATGACTCCTTTAATGCGCCCTATAATCATCCAGTGCGCCTTATATATGAAAAAGGATAGAAAATAGACCATTCATCGGCAGTGCGCCTCATAATCCGGTGCGCCCTATGGTCTGGAAAATACAGTAATAGAAACAACCTCAAATTAAATAACTTCAATTAATAGGAATAATCCTGCCGACTGGACAATTCTGTTGCAGCCAAAGAAGCAAACAATAAGAAATAACTGTCAGTAAAATATACTCTTAAATGATTCTAATGTTCAAAATGGAGCATTAGAATCTTTGTAAGGTCTGAAATATTGGTATCATTACTCCAAAGTCCTCACCTGTTTGTTGAGTTGATCGTAGCGGGAATTGAAGGCCTCGAGTTTTTCGCTAATGAGCTCGTCCAGGATACCGCCGTCTATCAGCGTCTGACCCAGCTCTCTGATTTGTGTCCGGTTCTCCCCCGGGTGGCGGAGCGCGCTCTCCAGAGACTGGCAAGTGATTGGACAAGCAGTCAGTAAGGGAGACTTACACTATAACAAAACAATATAATCCTGAATACAAATGGACGTGTGAGAGAGAAACACGATAACGCAGGAAGAGATTGGAGAGAAGTGAGCTGGATGAGTGAAGGCATCATCATTTATGTGAGGTCATTCACTAGGCTTTTCCATGCCGGAGGTCATGGATAGAAAGAAAGTGATACCCAGAATGGACAGAAGGGGCTGAGAGCAAGAAGCAGTGAGGAAGAAAAAGAAAGGGCAAATAGTGTTTTAAAGGGTCTTTGCAATCTTTTATAACAATGCAGCATTCCAGAAGTAGCAGGAGTGTGATTTTAAATGGCTCTGACAGTGATGCTGTAGGCAGGATACAGATATAGCAACCAGCTAGACAAGCCGTCTGGAAGCAATAAAAGTAGACCATGAGGACAAAAGTACTTGGGGTAGTCCTGAATTTTCATTGACCAATTGTGTGCTATCAACTTGAAACTGTGTATCTTCTATTTGCTCTTCATGTAAGTGGAAAGACTATACAGTATGTCTTAATAGCTCTGTCCATATAGTGTGCTATGACAGGTTAAATACTGTCTATGTTGGACTAAGCAAAGGTAAGAATATATCCAACTGTATTTGAAAATCAGATGCCACACATTTAAGTTAACATTTTAGTTAACCATTACTATTTTCTCACCGGTGTACTCTATTTTCTATAATTCTTGTATTTTGAAAATTCTAATTGAATTGGCATCGCTTTATTTAAGTTATAATAATACTATGGATACATTTATGATCTATCATTGATTTTTCAATAGTAAATTATGTATAATTTTATTCACCATTAGTGTTGTTATATAATATCACAGTTATATAATACAGTTATTATATAAATTACTTATTATTATGAATATTTTTAACAACACTGGTTTCTATTATTACTAATTATAATATATAATTTACTATTTAATATTAAATAATAGATCATTAATTTATCAATAATAATACTACTTATTTTATTTAATTGAAGCTATGCTAATTTAATTATTAATAATACTAAGCGCAAATAATATTGTTAGTAATAATTATAATAAATAATTTACTATTTAATAACCAATAATAGATCATTTATTTATTCATAATAATATAACTTGTTTATTTAATTATAGCTAATTTAACCGGAATTTTAAATAGTTAATTATTCATTATTATTAATACTACTTAATCATATTGTTAATAATAATAAATACATAATTTACTATTTAGTAATCAATAATTGATCATTCATTTCTTCATAATGACATGATAATTTTCCATTTGATTGAAGCTATACTAAGCTAATGTTAATTTTAAATAGTAAATTATTATTATTCATTGTATGCAACAATCATATTGCTAATAATTTTAATAGGTCATTTACTATTTAAATTAAATAAGTAATTAGTCTATAATTTATTATTTTACTTTTTAGTCATCATTATTATTATAATCATTATTATCATTACTATTATCATCATCACCATTATTATTATTAGAATATTAATAGTAGTAAGATTATTATTAGTAGTAGTAGTAGTAGTCATATTATTAACAGTGTTAGTAGCAGTAGTATTAGTATTAGTTGTTAGTAGTAGTAGCAGTAGTAGTGGTAGTAGTAGTAGTAGTAATGGTATTAGTATAATTATTAGTCGTATTAGTAGTAGTAGTAAATATCTATTGTGTACAAAGTATGTTTGTACCTCCAGAGCTTCATTAACAGCCTCTGTGCTTTCTGGTAGATTCTCAATAGCTTTGACCTTCTCCTCTAAAGTGTTGAGCCAACTCTGTTCCATGTCCAAGTACTGGAGAAGCTCCATCCAACAGGACCAAATCTCCTGAAAAACACACACAACACATTTAAAGACTACTGAAGCAAAGAACAGCGGCTAAAGTAAGTCATATGTTGACCTATACCACACACACACTTATTACCTCCAGGGTGTGACATTTGCTCTTAAAGCGGTCACAGAGCTTGTGATAGTTAGCCAAAACGCCCTCAAGTTGTGTTGTCAGCCCGCTGCCTCCATCGGATGGTGGCGTTTTGGACACCAACATATTGATGCTGTCCTTCAGTATCTTTACTTTCACTTCTTTCTGTAGCACATCCTCTTGACCCCTCTGAAAGGGAACCAGACCAGGATTAGATGTCCTTATTGAGGTTAAAAAGGTGCTAATAATATCTCCACCTTCATTTCTTCCAGCGCTGACTCAAGCTCCTCTGGGCTCTTGTACTCAAAGTCTCTCATCAGAAACTCCTCATCCACTTGAGCCATCCATTCCTGCATCTCTGCCAAGTCTTTCTTTAGGTTCACCTGCTTCTCTTGACTCTCTGACAAACGCTTCTGGCGGCTCAGCAGCTGGACACAGGAGTTATTCCTTCATAAACAACAGCCTAACCATGCAACTAGCTATTGATGTCCTACTTTGCAAACATATTTTAATGGTTACTTCTACAACCCAAGGGAAAAAATGATGGAATCACCAGACTTACAGGATGTTCATTCAGTTGTTAAATTTTGTACAAAAAAAGTATAAAATAGACATGACACAAAACTATAGACATTTTAAATGGCAACGTTCTGGTTTTATGAAACAGTTAAATAGATCAAGAATATACACTGTGGTAGTCACTGACATTAAAAATTAAGCACTCGATTCTGAGATAAAAAAAAAAAAAGGATCACCCTATAAATGTTTATTTCCAAAGTGAATTGACATAAATCATGAATCCAACATGAGAGACGCCAATTGAAACACAAGAGACAATTATAAAAAAAATTTCAAGAAGGTAAATCATCACACAATGTTGCAAAATATGTTGATTGTCACACTATGTGACAAAATCTGGACCAAGTACAAACAACATGGGAAAGTTGTAAAAGGCAAGAATACTGGTAGACCAAGTAAAATATCAAAGCATCCAGACAGAAACTTAAAGCAATATGTCTTGGAAACAGCCACTGTTTAATGCCAGTTAGCTGGCGCTAACTGGCATTAAACACGTTCCACTTCTGTTGTCATCACCCTTTTGTCACTCTGCTTGATCTTAAAATGAAACTGTCACCAACACTAAGTATTTTCTTAAATCTATGTTAGTGTTTCTTAAAGACAGAAATCAGCTTGTTGAAATGACTGTAGTTTTGTGTCCTGTCTGTTATTTGCTTTTTTTTCTACAAAATCAAACAACTAAATGAACATCCTCCAAGACAAGTGATTCCATAATTATTGTCAGGGGTTGTAGTCTAATAGTTAAAGTCAGACCCCTGGAAAGTAATCATTATATTTCCATTACAGTGGTACCTCAACTCACAACCACGACCAAAAAACACTCATATCTTAAATCAGTCAAGTCCATTGAAATTAATTTAAATACATTTAATCCGTGTTTGGCCCTCACAAAACGCCACAATTTCAACATGTAAAATGCCTTTCAAAAGAAAACCAAACTTTTAAATAGGAAATGCTGTTTAAAAAACATAAGAATAGCATACACTACAAACAGCTACAGCAGTTTTATGAGATTATTTGATATTGTTCAGCATTTACTTTACAGAAAAGACTTTGACAACTCCTACGGGCTGCTTCTCTGTCGTTTAACAATAGGAACTAGGAAATCACTGTTTATGTTCTACATGGATCTTCTTGAGTGACAGACCTGAGACCAAGCGATATACATGTGTACCAAATGTAATGCTAAACCGTCCACTTTGTTTGATCATAAATTAAAACACGGCAAACACAGCATCTGTAGCTTCTTAATATTTTAATGGATAAATGTTTTTGGCTGCATGCCGTGGAGGATGGATGCGGCTTGTGTGATGCAGACTGACGCTGCAGTCGGGCTGACTCGCTAGGTAGGCTGCTAGCAGGTAGTACATATTTTTAATGGTTTGGACGTTCGTTTCGTCTCTTTTTCACTAACTTTCTCAGTTCTGATGGTCGAAGGGCAGGATTGTGTCGATCTCTGGGCGTCAAATGTCTAATCAAAACTTCTGTTTCTTGTGTAAACAAAGCAGGAACCGCAACGTTTAACAATATATTTACTCCTTATTGCTCAAACAATGTTGCAATTATTTATTCAACCGTCGATGGAAATCTTAGTAACTCCAATTAAGCTCACAATTTAAAGGATAAGCATTACTAGTGAGTTAAGGTACACATAAATTGAGGTACTACTGAATTTCAAATTCCATAAAATAACAGCATCCTGGAATGAAGTGTGTTCCAAGTATCCATGTTATTTCTGATGTGCTATTAAGAAACGTAATGATGCCAATTGAAGTGCATGATAAAAATATTTACCTGTTTCAAAAGCGTGTCAAATCGACTTCGCAAATCTGCCGCCAGATCCTGCCCCCACTTGGCTAATCCTGGTACTGCAGCCGCCTGAACAGCGTTTACGTTCTCGTCCATCTGCTTCAACGAACTCTCCATTAACTCCCTCTCATTCACATGCTCCTGTATTGAAAGAGAAAAGAAAATACCCTCAGAAAAGAATCAAGTCAGAGAACTGCACTACAAGTGGTTTTACGATGGTATGTTTCGCGTTAAGGCGTTTTGTCACATTTCATGGTTATGTACGCACTCTCTATACATTTTTACCTACTGTACAAAAAGACAAGGAGAACTTGTAAGTTACGTGCGCACAGCAGAATAATACGTAGTCACTACAATGAGGAGAGATCTTACTTTTGCTTTTTTAGTAGAGCTGTTAATTTTTTTAATCAAAGTAATCACATTTTTGAATGTGAATTAATTATGATTAATCACAAATATTAATCGGTTGCATGATTTAAATTACCTTTAAAAAAAAGTCCAATATTAGGACACAAATGCAATTTTATTGTCAGAATGTCATGCAAGAAAATTCTTTTAAATTTTACCTGAATGCACTACATTTATTTGCTCTAAACTTGGTAAAAGTTGTATCTAAATGATTATGTCTAATGTACATTATTAATGTCATATTTTTTGTAATTTAATCACATGAGATAACTTCCCTATTTTTAGTTAACATTTTTGCCATTCATTGTGTCACGTGAGCGAGAGAAGGAATCTTTTGACGTGTCAAAGAAATGGAAAGCGAGGATATATTAGACATTTAAATAAACATTGGCGGTGTAGCCGGTCTAAGATACTCAAACGCTGTGACCATCATCAAGGATAGATAATCCCCCGTCTCTTCCTCCCCCTTAGTAATGCCCCTTCCATTGGGCAAGAGGAGGCATGGGCACCAAAACCTGATTCCCTAATGGCACCACTGCCGATCTACACAGTAGTAACTGGACTGAAATACAAAGGAGCAATCAGTGCCTTATTCCGGTGCTAAGTGAATGGAGACTCATCCACCTACATCTAATGCTCGTCAGTGAAATTGTGCAAATAATATTCTTGTAAATAATGAGCACACAGAGTATTACTCTTTTTAAACTTTATTGCTGAAATTAACACGCAAACATATACATATATATATATATATAAATATATATATATATATATATATATATATATATATATATATATATATATATATATATATATATACATATACGGATACCGTATTTTCTGCACTATAAGGCGCACCGGATTATAAGGCGCACCTTCAATGAATGGCATGTTTTAAAAATGTGTTCATATATAAGGCGCACCGCATTATAAGGCGCAAAGAATAGACGCTACAGTAGAGGTTGGGGTTACGTTATGCAACCCGTAGTTGCGAAACTCGTTGTGGCTCAATATTGCTCCATATATAAGGCGCACCGGATTATAAAGCGCACTGTCAGCTTTTGAGAAAATTGGAGATTTTTAGGTGCGCCTTATAGTGCGGAAAATACGGTGTGTGTGTGTGTGTGTATATATATATATATATATATATATATATATATACATATATATATATATATATGGGTGTATATATATACATATATATATATATATATATATATATATATATATATACAAACCCCGTTTCCATATGAGTTGGGAAATTGTGTTAGATGTAAATATAAACGGAAAACAATGATTTGCAAATCATTTTCAACCAATATTCAGTTGAATATGCTACAAAGACAACATATTTGATGTTCAAACTGAAAACCTTTTTTTTTTTTGCAAATAATCATTAACTTTAGAATTTGATGCCAGCAACACGTGACAAAGAAGTTGGGAAAGGTGGCAATAAATACTGATAAAGTTGAGGAATGCTCA